>NW_016017385.1:2324906-2374952 GCF_000320565.1 Sphaerulina musiva SO2202 | reverse complement strand
GTCCTCGTACTTGTCAAAAAGAGGTCGTGAGCCTCGAAGAAAGTCGACAGGAGTAACACGCCAGCAATTTTTCGTTAATCCGTGAAAATGTATGTATAGGGTTTCTTCCAAGGTGCCCGTGAAGTAGGTATTAGCAAACAGGTACCTTAGATACTCACTGTAGAAGTAGAAAGTCTGTACTGCTCTGTTGCGATATTGAGAATGGGGTTGGATGATTGGTTATGGTCTCGTGGAAGTGTCTGTTTGTTCTTCTGGTTGGCCTGGGTTTGCGAGTCTGTGAGGTTGTATACACTGGGTATCTGTTTATCGGCATGAATTTGCCGTCTGCAGAGAAAGAGAGAGAGAGAGAGTGAGAGAGAGTGAGAGAGAGGAGAGAGAGAGAGAGAGAGAGAGAGAGAGAGAGAGAGAGAGAGAGAGAGAGAGAGAGAGAGAGAGAGGGAGAGAGAGAAAGAGGCAGGACCTAAGCGGTAAGACGCGCCATGATGATGTACAAAAAATTCGATGTAATAATGTCATAATATCGAGCAAGACTATGTACTTAGGTATGTAGGTTAAGCGAAGCAAAACAATGCAACGGGAGAAGAAAAAGAGAAAAGAAGTAGAAACACAATAGAACCACTGGACTCCAAGCGTCCCCAAACAAAACCACCTACTGAAAGCCTTGAGACATTGAGACACAACAATGAACGCGTTGCCTGCTAGATCCAGTGTCTTGCCGGCTACAACGTACTGGTTACAAAATGATTGAGTCAGTTACAGAGTATCGACCTGATCATGTCTCACTCGACTGCTGTCTTGCTTATTCTTACTCTTCTTCCCACTCCCCTGACTAGCTGTTTCTCGTAGTCACTGCATCGTGTGAACCTCCTTGAACACTTGTCTTAGCAAGAAACAGCAAGTGTTGATCCACGCTCTTCTGTCCGCTGCTTGAGTCCTCTGAACGTCTGTAGAGAATTTTTCGGTCCATGTGGCTGTCATCCTGATGTCGCAGACGGGCGAACGGGCTCTAGGAGGGTATGTGGTTTCGCCTGGCTCAAGGGCTGTAGTTCCTCTTCCAGAAGAAGTAGGCACGAAAATATAGTCCCACTCATCCACACGTCAAATTGGAATTGTCTTCACCACCACACGTTCATCCAACATCTGCCCACAGACCCTCTTCTACTGCCCGTGAAAAAGTCTTTCCCTCGCCTCGCAGAACAGTCAACTGGGTATCAGGACCGACCTTCTCGACTGGCAAAGTTTGAGTGTACACACGAACAACATCCTTTACCAGAACCCTCGCTCCCATCCTCATCCTCGCTCTCGCTCCCATCCCCGCCGTCGCAACCCGTTCTCATCCTCGCCGTCGCAACCCGTTCTCATCCTCGCCGTCGCAACCACCATCACCTCATCCTCGCCCTCTCCTCGCTCCCACGAGATCCTCACCCCACTCTCAAGAAACACGGAACGACCAAGCAAGCATGGCAGCTCCACCCACCAACAAAATCTTCGCCTTCTTCCCTGCCGACCACTGGCCAGACGACCCAATCCATGCATGGCTGGCCGAACTTCCTCGATTCCCGTCCGAACAGCCACGACAATGCTACGTGGAGAACACGATGCTTGGATTGACGGGGCTCAATGGCATGAGGAGAAGAGCTTGGAAGATTTTCGAGGAGTACAACGAGGCCCAGGGGGGATCCGCTGACCTAGAGAGGCAGGGTGATTCGTGGTTGTGGTGGGATGAGCTGTATCAGCGGCTTCGGAGAGGAGCGACGGGGCCGTGGAATTTGAGTAGGAGAGACCCGGGGGAGAAGAAGAGCAGGGACAATGGAGAGGAGCTGGATTGAGCATGAGAAGAAGGAGAGCGGCGGCCGGACGTTGCGCGGCCACCAGAGAAGGTAGACGACAGGGAGCTTGCTTCATTCAAGCGCCAGTGACCATGCCGTTTGGTCTTCATCAGCAGCACGTTCGGCTCTGAGATTCGCATTGGAGTTCCTGGAGAGGGTAAAGCGGCTTGATCTGCAAGACAAGGGCGGAGTGTCGTTCAGAATCGATGCTGAGTCTCTGAGCGATGCAATCGGGTCCAGCAAAAATCCCGATGAACTTCTCCATCAGCAACTGTGACACTGCCTCCACCATCAAGAGGTACGATGATCAAAGCATCGACATCATGACGTTCAACCAGACGTGTCGGTATCGTGTCCTCATGGGAGATCATCCCGAGGGCGAGGGACAGGAGTAGGAAGGACCTTCGCTGCGAAGAGGAGATCCACCCTCACTTAGGCAGTATTTCCATAGTTCCATGTCCAAGCCAGGTCTGATGTTGCAAGACATATCGGATTGCACTCATTTTTCCTCGAGCAGTCTTCCTATCCGCACTCTCCTCAGCATAGCTACGGCAACTCCACGTCAACATCGCACTTGTCCCAACTTCACGTCCAGCTATATTTTCCAGGAGATCCTCTTCCGTCACGGCAACCCAAGGTCGGCATCGTGATTCGAATCCAGCTCAAGATGGAATGGGGTCACGTCCACCCTTCGGTCGCAGCTCGCCGGGACAAGATGCCGGGCTATGACCAGTCCTAGCCACCCTGCAACAACTCTTTTGGCACGGGCTCAGCACAGCAACGTAAGTATGATGAGCGCACATCTTTTCGACTGTCCCCTTTGGCCAACGCAAACAACCACGACACGTCCTCTTCAAGCTCGGGTCCAGGTTACGGCAGTGCAAAAGTCTAGTCTCCAAGCGAAGCCCGCAATGTTGGCCTTCCGATTCCATGCATCCTCTTCAAGCTTTTGTCTAGCTTACGATAGTGCAAGACTCTGCCAAAAGTAGTATGCAAGCAAAGCCGGCTACTTCGGCCATCTCTTCTGTGTCAATACCTTGACATGATACAGTCATGGCACAGCAGAAGACTTGCCCGTTGTGCAATCTTTCAGAGACTACTGGCGCCAACCAAAGCTTACAAAAGCCGCAATGGTAGCTGACTGCCTCTGACTGCCATGGACGCAGTCCGTCCTTGCTTTCGTAGCGCCGCTACCGTCTCTGCTGCAATGATGTCGATGTTTTGCCCATGAAGAAAGTACATATATATGCATGGGCATGTAGTGATTGTCGGTCCTGCGAGGAGTCAGTGAAAGTTCAAACAGTCGAGTCGAGCCAATGGGCGTACCTCTGAAGTGGTGAAAGCAAGACTTATCGGAAGCAACGCCAACCTCGAGCCAGCGGCGTGCCGTCCCAATGTCTTCTGTGCTTGCCAGACGTCTTACGGGTTCTTCAATCGGCAGTCTTGTTCGTAGTAACCAGCGAAAAAGAGGAAACACACCAGAGAGGCTATCGAAGCTCGCTCATCTGGACTCCAAAGAAAAGCAGAGACGTGAGACCAGTACCACAAGGTCTCTGGGTCCGAAAGAAAGGAATAGGAAACAACCAGTGCCAATGTTGTTGAACGTCGGCACGGAATGGAAAGAGAAGGACCAGGACCAAGGGTCTCTGGAAGTGAAGATAAAGAAAAGACAGCGTCCAGACCAAGGACTGCTGAGATGCAAAAGAAAAACGAAAGAGAACACCTTCAGAGCCCGAAGGCGCTACTGACCTCATGCCCTCGGCTCACTGAAGAGCATGCCACATGACAGCTTCTCCAGGCCAGGCGAAAACACCTAAGTTCAAGCCAAATTACTCACTTCCGGCTTACATGACGTCCAGACGGAGAGGTCAAAGCGCAGTATCCGAAGATGGCGAACCTTCTCACAAAGACCGGGCAGGTCGAGGCTGATCTGCAAAGCAGAAGATGATCGTGCATCTCGGACTCCCAAGCAGAGTAAGAACCCCCAGAGCGACGCGGACAGAGATGCAGTGAAACCAGAGCAATGACGTGGCGCGACAGCTAACCAGCCGGAGGCTCGGGCAACAAGTGCACCATGATCGGATTTGTGTGGTTTCAAGCAATGTGCTGCCTGATGCCCCATCTCTGTGAAGCCACACCCTACTCAAGACTGAAATCGAGAAGTAGAGCAGATGTTCAGTGCAAGATACAACACCAGGCTAGCACGCAGCTTGTGGTTGGAGCCCTCGTGTAACCTTCTGTGGAGCCAACAGACACTAGTATTGCATGGGCCAAAGGCTCACCATGCATAGCATGACTGTTGGCGGATGTGTGATAGATGGAGTGGGAAACCACTGGTGCTGCATGGGCCGAAGGCTCACCATGGCATACCTGTTGGCAGGATGTGTGATAGGGGAGTGGGAACAGTGTTGTTGCATGGGCCGAAGGCTCACCATACAGGAAAGGATCGAGAAAGCAGGACTGCCGAAGTGAAGACCAGCGCCAGAAAAGATGGGCCCGAGTAAAAGCCAGGAAATGATAAAGGACCTGGGCGATGAGGCTCACCAGTGCCAGTGCCAGTGCCAGTAGAGCTGTCAAAATGTATTCTGGAAGGGCTGGTCTTGAAGGTTGTCTCTTGGTGTTGACGTAGACATCCTGGAGCTGGAAGACGTTGACGAAAAGGACTTACGCTGGCCAAGTTAGGCTCACAGCTGCCGGTCCAGAATACAATTGAACCCAAGCGCCACCAGTATCAAGCTTGAAGTGAGCTACCGGGCTGTAACGAGCAGCTCGCCGGCATGGTAGACGATAGGGTTGATGAAGAAACAAAGAGACTCGACCCCAGCCAGCGCCGCCGAGGGAGTAATCAAGATTGGCGCAGGACTTATACCGGCCTTAAGGCTCACGGATGCCAGAGAAGTGAAGGGGGAAGAGGGCAACAATGCATGGCCATCTCCACCACCCGCCTGAAGGTGGCGAGTGGTGGTGATTGCAATGCCCATGCCGTGCAGCATGGAATTGATGTTCAGGCTGGGTGATTTTGGTTCCGTTCCTTTATGGTGGCTTGGCAGAGTGCGGAGCTGCTGTTAATCACGTGAGGATCAAAAAGAGAGACCTGCGACAGTGAACTGCGCGGAAGAACAGGTCGTTGCTCTTGCTCAAGGCGGAGAAATGGACGGAGGCTCGTGTCGCGGGAACAGCTTCCGGCAAAACGAATTTGTCCGTGTCCAGCTCTTGATTTGTCCGGTCCACACGTGCAGACCGCGGCGATGAGGTCAAAATCGCACAAAGGCCGTGACAGGTCGATCTTGATGTCGGCATTGTGGTGCGCTGTCTTGAAGCTGTGGCTGTCCTGACGCCTGTCGAGGTTGCTGTCTTCGATCGTGGACGTTGGCGAGTCAGCTCGAGTATGCGCGGCGGTGACGGCGAGGTCCAGCGGCTGTTCAGCATGAGCATTGCATGGTGTACAATCAATGATGAGCTTTGATGCTGCTGCCATTGGTGCACGTCGGGGCATCATATGTTGCTGTCGTGACTCGCCGCCGCTCGAGGTGGTTGGCGGATGGCCTGTGTCCTGTCCTGTCCCGTCAGTATATACCAGAGCCAACCGTGCGTGGAACGCACAGCGCTATAGCTCATGAAGCCACTGAGTACGCGCCGAGGATGGTCGTTATCTTCGAGTGCGGACATGATCGCAGATGAAGAGGGGAGGGGAGGAGAGAAAGTGCGACAGCGCCGGAGGTGGTTGCTTCAAGCGGCCATATTTGCGCCACCTGCGGTCGCAAAGTCGTGCAAATCGCTCAATGAGCATCAGCTGGGCTCGGAGATGAAGCACAACGACATTCGCACCGTCAGGAGGTGCTATATGAGGTGTTGTGAGGTGTTGGGGTGGTTTCGAAGCGACTGGAAGCGGTGGTGGAATTTGCAGTGGGAGTAGACTTTGTCTCGACGACGCGATGCCGCCATCACTGGTGAACGAGACGCGGTGGATCGCATGAACTTACCGATGAGGCTCGACGTGAGTCTGCTCGCTGGCGGACGCCATGTGTGATGGCGCGAGGCTGTTTGGCTGAGGAGAGCAAGGTGTTGGCGAGGTGAAAGTCCGCAAATCGAGGAAAAAGTCGTCCAATGCCTCAGTGTGCGACCGCCTGGCGGTGCAGAGACATGAAAGGCACACCACAAGCACTAGAAAGGGCCGTGGATGCAGCTCAGAACAAGTCTGGTAGTTGGCGGGTGTTGTGGGTGGTGAGGAGGACGATGTTGATGAGCGTGGTCGTGGTGGAAGAGGGCTTCGAAGTCGGCGGAGCAAGCACAGAGATCAAAACACTGCCAAGACAGCGGCCCATATGTCACTCCTCCGACGCTGCCACTGCATCAACAGTGCCTTAGGCTACCTACACGGCGTTCTCCAACCTAGCAGTCCGCTATGAGAAGGGTGAGCGGCACACGGGATCTTGAGAGAGGCATGCTGCAGCAGCACGAACACCTACACGCCCCTATACCAGTCCATCTCACCACTTCACCACTTCAAACACGCTCTGCCCCCAAAGCAGTAGCGCCGTAATGTGAAGGGTATGAGCTTTGAAGACGCACCCTCTCGTGAGCTCAGTCACTCATCCCACCTCGATTCGACAGGATGCAGACCTACTTCGGCTTAGACAAACCTCCCCTACAACATCCCGCACTAGGAACGCAATCAAAATGCCACTACGCCAGCATATCTGACAAGCCGTGCTCCTCCATCTTGATCAGACCAATGGACTAGTATTACTCAACATAGAGCTCTCCTCAAGATGCCCCACGATATCCCTTCCTCCAACGACTCCGCAGGACTAGTGCGTCTCAAACCATGAGATTGCGGCCGCTACAGAGTGAACTCCCAGAGCATCGCCACTACTACAGTCACCACGCTGCACGAAACAGGAGAGAGCTCTAGTGGAAGCCTTGTTACAACCTACAGCTTCAACTAAAGGCGGCGACTCGAGGCTGTCCACATTCCCTTCCACCTAGTCACAAATCCGATCAACAGGCTGGTCTTCAAGGCCAACGTGATCAAGGGAGCCGATCAAGGCGATTGTGGTAAGACGGAGGACATTCGCTCTCGCCATAATGAAGAGGGGCTTTTGGGAGGCAAGTTACAAAAGACAATATGGAATGCATCGGGCATCTTCAGTGGCTTCTCCAAATACAGTATCCTTATGCGATATCAGTGTGTAGCCTCCTTCCCTCCTGTGCTGTTCCCATAAATCTGACGTGCTGGGAAATTCGCCTAGACTCTCATCTTTGGCGATAAATCACTGCCACAGAACAGTGATGACTGATTGTACACATCTGTTTCATATACGTCCATTTACGCTCTTGTTTCCTAATACCTAATAAGTCCTTCTTCATACCCGCCAGCAATTCACACATTCATCCACAAAGTCGTATCCTGACTACCAAAAGTCGTAAACATTACACAGGACGACCCTTTGCTCAGTCCCATCCATCGAGACCGCTACTCCTTTGACAACGATAGTAAGCAGCAAGACAAAAGAAAGCACTGAATCAATTCTAGTCTTTTTTTTTCAGTTCTTCCTAGGTGGACATACTATACTTACCTTACTTAGGTATACTAGAAAAACCCAATATGATCCTCCTCGACTCAATTCAACTCAACATAACTCAGCTAGTTCTAGTTCAATCAATCAATGCTACTGAGTACCTACCCGACTACTGTGTAAATAGAAGAGGAGCTCATTTCAATAACAATAAAAACTTGGGACTTTGCAAATAAAAGAAAAGGACTGAATAGTTTATTCTATATCTATATCTATACCTATACCTACCTACATATACAATACCTCCCCTCCCCTCCCATTAATTCTTCTTCCCTTTTTCGCAATATACTACCTCCCAACAGAGTACAAGAAGAACCCTATACTCTCCCTAGAGTCGAACTAGACTTAAAATAGCAAAAAGAAAAACTTAAAACTAGACCTAAGACTTACCTATCCTACCTCCTACGTTCCGTAACCTTCTACCGACCGAAACTAGGAGCTAGTCAATTACTACCTCCTAGGAGGTAAGTCTGGTAGATATAAACAGATGGATAGATATATCAGGGTAGAGTAGAGGTTAGAATTGCGGTAGTAGAGACCGACTACGGCGTTTCGTTCATTAGCCAGCGACCTATACATACCTAGGTAAGGTAAGGTAAGGTAAGGCACCTTGGGGACTCAACACTACATCTACCTAGGTACCTTATCTTCCTACTAAACTAGGCTGAATGTTTCTGATTTCAAGGAGGAGTAAGAGGGGAAAAAAGAGGAAGAGTATTGGAGCATTCAGATACAAAATGACATGCATACCTCATACCTCATATCCCAAAATGTAGATAGATCACATACATGTAGCTTCGAGAATTGCTCTCTGTACCAATCTCACAACTCCGCGCTAATCGAAGAGGCCCGAGCCCATACTCCATCAATCGCCACAGCAGCAAACCTAGGTAATAGAACAACAGGCCATGCATGCAATTCTCCTTGGGTCCCGCAGTCAGTAGCTTCGGGCTCCTTACAAGCCCACATCTCACTCATATCTTCATCCCTCGTCATCGTCGTCGTCGTCGTTGTCGTAGAATCCCTTCGCATCAGAAAAGATCATTCAAAACAGTATATTCTTCCCATTCGCTCCGCCTGTGGATGCAGATCATGCAGATGCACCACCACCACCGCCAAAGATCGTTTCCCTCATCCTTCTCCCCAATTCAGCCTGCATAGCCATTCTCGTGTCCCCGGTGCGACTCGCGGCATCTTTGTTCTCTGCAGCCCTTCGCAACAAGTAGTTGAGCGCTTCAAACATACTTCCCCACACTGTCAATTTGAATACCTTCTCCTTGACTCCCTCTCCAATCTCCGCATCTCGAAGAAGTTGACAAGAAACTTCGTCGGCCATGCCTTGCAGTTGCGCATAGACCAATGGAGTCAGTGCTTCGCCGTGGAGGAGTTGTTGTTGGCGCAGAGAGCGGGCTTTCGAGACTGTGGCAGCATTGTGGGATGCGACAAGCACATTGATGTTCTGTGGAAAGTGGACTTGGCCTGGGGTGGCGGGACGGAGGAAGGAGTCGTAAGAGCGGCTGATGAGGGCTGCTGTGGCAGAGTCGTAGGCGTGGTGAGTATGCTCAATGGTATCGCGGATGAGATGTCGAGGTTCCGAGGCAAGATAGGCGCCCCTGACGAGTTTGGCTCCTAGTGTGAAGCCTTCTGCTTTTGCGATTTCGAGATGTTTGCCCAAGATGCCAGGCATTTGCTTGAGGTACATTTGGTAGGTGGTATAGACCACGGCTTTGCCTTCCGTGTTGTATTCTCTTTGCATCATCATGCTCCAGTTGTGGAAACCTTGCAGATTCCACGTCTCTTCAGCAGAGGGAAGAAGGCCGATGTTTTTCGCAGCAGCAGCGCGACTGACAGTGTGCATAGCCGCTTTCATCTCAGTTGAAGGATCTTGTTCCTTGGCCATGCGCTTCGTTGCCGCACTTCCCAATCCACTCCATTTCAGTCCCAGGAAGTCTCCTGGCGCGGCCATGTCGATGGTCTCCAGCATCCCTTTGGTCCAGAACTCCACGTCTGCTGCCTCATCATGTTGCTCACTTTCACACGTGAGCACTTCGCGTGCGCTTTCAAGGATCACACCGGAGTAGCCTTGAGCACGTAACTCCGCACATCTCTTTGAAATTTGGTCTTTGTTCTCTCCGGCGCAGAATTGTTTGTAGAAAGTCTCCCAGAGAATCAGACGCATCAGAGGGTTCTTCTCAAGATTGAAGAGCGGATTAGGCGACTCGAGCATCTTGCGTAGGAGGGTGGTGGACGCGGAGAGGAGGGCGGGAGAGGAGGACATGGTGGTGATGAGGTAGGATCGGAGGACTTCCGAGAGGGCCAGGCATGAGAGCGGTGCGTCTGCTGGCGTGGATATTGGGGACGATGGAGTCGTCAGCGCTGGGGATTGTTGTGATAGGCTGGTGTCGATGGGAAGGGTCATATGGCTGTTTTCATGGGAAGTCGAATGCAGTTGTCGGCGAGTACCTGTAGTCTGAGAGTGTGCTGCTCGGATGTGCGTGGTCGTCGTCTTGCGGGAGACCACCGTCATCGGTCTCGTTCGCGGAATCACTTTACCTGTTGCCGCCAGTGCTCGTGAGGTCTTCATGGTCGAAGCCATTGGAGGATGATGCTGTCCCTACGCTGCTCTGCAAGATGGTATTGAAGTTGTGGTGCTGGTTCGTGTCTTGCCAGCATAGACAGACACCAAAGAAAGCAGGATGAAAGACAAAGAAAGCGTGATACTTGATCTCATTCTCAAACGGGAACTTACTGATATACACCTCACTTGACCAATGCTGCCTATCGTGTTAGTTGATGGTTGGTACGGCGGTAGTGACGACCAGAAGACGCTGCAAAGGGATGAGGATGCAAAGTGAACCAGGAATGTGATCGCTTACCTTCGGCTCTCTCTAGAACTCAATTGGCCGATTGATAAGGACGGGGAGCTCTGCCCGCCCCGCATTTGACGTCTGTCCATCAAATCGCCCATCAAAACCGTCGCCGAGCCCGGATTTCTTTGACGGGTCAGCTGACGTGCTGTCTTTTTCATTCTTCGGAGGCGGCGGCATTCTACGGCAGCCAAGAGCGATACCTCACTCTAGTTCTGACTACATCTATCTTATCTCGCACTCCGACTCCGTAGCCTCCACTAAGGTACTCCCTGCCCCATCTTCTGGCCGAAGCTGCTCCATCCTTCTTCCCCCCCTTTCCTCTCCTTTCCTCTCCTTTCCTCGCCACTTGCAAGTGCCAGGCACTTGTTACCCCGAACTCCTACCCTGTCTTCTCGCAGTCTCCGATAGAACTCCCTACCTCACCGTTGAATACAAGCACGCCATCAGTTGAGCCCCACCACAGCTGAGGCCAACGTGATCTCTGAACATACATCTCGTCCCAACAATGCACCAGACCTGGCAGCCATCATGAATGGAAAGCCCTGGCAACAGGACTCGTCATCAGGCGGACGTCAACACCTGACTCCAGTGAAGATGACGCCAGTGATGGCCATATGATTGGAGTATTCATGGAGACTCACTGGTCACGATCGCTCGGACGCCCTCTTTTATGACAATGACACATCTCAATTGGGGTGTTATCTTGCTCTCAGTGCCATGGAAGTGGCACGCAACCTGATCTTGACTTTGCTCTATTGCTGCATTCCGGGAGCTGGGACTCAAGCGGTCACCTTCGCCGCGCTGTGGGATGAGGAGCGTAGTTGACCACGCCGAGCAGCTGCCTCTGCACCATGGATTCTTGGAGGGCCTTCTCAGCGGCTGGACTTTACCGCAGTGGGATCGAGAGACGGGTTGGATATGCCGTTCACGTCTAGAGCGCTGGAAAAATGCTCCGACTGGGTAGCTGGGCGATCATTCCATCGTTACTGTGGTTGCCAACACACCAACAGCAAGATATGAACGCAGCCAAAATCATGCTTCACGATACATCATGCCTCACGCTCCCCTTGGACAAGCGACGCCTATCGTGGCTATTTTCTGCAATATGATGCAGATCTCGACATGCCGCGCTGCAATTGGCGTTGCCTCTTCGGGATCGTGGAAACGGCTTCCTTGACTTCTCAAGTACTCTCCAGCGACAGCTGAGCCACAGAGCACAATCCCCGTGGAGTCCTGATTAGGAATGGCAAAATGAGCGAAGCAGTGACTTGGAGGAATGTCGAGAGTGCTTGCCATCGAAAGCCTGCGAGATGTTCGGAAGGACAAGTTATACAAGACTGCCCCCAACGAATAGTAGAAGGTATGCTGGAGAGCAGCTACAGTCCGACTAAGGGTACGATCGGCATTCCAGATTTGTCCGCCTGAAATTGTCTGGAAGGTTGAAGCATGATCTTTGGTTCATGGTTCGCTTGCAGCTTGACTATTGCAAAATGTTGGAGCTCATTCAAGAGTGCAGACATGTCAGCTACCTCGGTCTAGCCCGGTGAGGGGACATATATGTCTGGTATCCGGAATTTCTGAGCTCTTCTGAGGACCGATCTTGTGCTCAAATGCTTGCTACTGCCGCATGTTGCGCTGCTGTCCAAGCACCTCGATGGATGCGTCGGATATCCTTCTCTTGTCTTAATGCGAGTTGTTCTCCATTGCTTGCGAAGTCGCAGCGGGTCTTCGGTCATCTTATTGCTCTCCTCCCTGGTCCAAGCAGCCTCGGCACTCTGTGGTATTCTGTTTCCGAATCCCTGCCTGGATGTGTTGCTGTCGTAGGTATGACTACTGGCAGAATCAACCAGGTAGCTATCGTAGCGGGCGCTGGTCCCTCGCTCTGCGAGGGCAACGGCCGAAGGTAGTCAGAGGTCGGGGTAAAAACGTCCAGATTTGATGATCTGTATGTCTGGTCAGCTTCTGATGCTACAAATACCGCGACTGGGATCTCACTCGATGATGCCTGCAGCATTGACGAGGACGTCGACGTCGTCGTCCTGGACGCCCCTTGGACGCATCTTGGTCGTCCGTCTCCGCCTTCAAGTTTGAACTGGGTAGATGGTCAGCACCTAATGCTACACTGATCGCTCGATGCTTGGAGCTCACTCTGCGATGCCGGCAGCATTGATCAGGACATCGATGCTGCCACAGTGTTCGGTCATGTCCCGACCTGTCTGGCTCCCCCATAGTTGCAGGTTGTACAACGTCGACACTGGATGCTCCAAATAGACGCGTTGTCTCGCACGTCTCCGCCACGAGGTTCGAGCTGTTGAAATGGTCAGCACCTAATACTGCACTGGTCGCTCGGCCCTTGGTACTCACTCTGCGATGCCGGCAGCATTGATGGAGGACATCAATGCTGCGGGACATCGAGGCTGCCACAGTGTTCGGTCTTGTCCCGAACTGTCTGGCTTCCCAATGGTTGCAGGTTGTAATCCATAGAACTCATCAAGACGTCGACACTGGATGCTCCAAGTAGACGCGTTATTTCGCACGTCTCCGCCACGAGGTTCGAGCTTCTGAAATGGTCAGTACCTAATACTGCAGTGGTCGCTCGGTCCTTAGTACTCACTCTGCGATGCCGGCAGCATTGATGGAGGACATCAATGCTGTCCTCCATCAATGCTGCGGGACATCGAGACTGCCATAATGATCGGTCATGTCGCGACCGATCTGGGTCCCCCAGGGTTGCAGGTTGCCGGCAGCATTGATCAGCACATCAAGGCTGCCGTAGTGATCGGTCATGTCGCGACCGGTCAGGCTGACATAGAGTTGCAGGTTGTAATCCATCGTTGTTGTAAAGACTGTCTCAGCCTCGTACAGGTGTTGAGCACGATGTAATGGTGAGAGAGTGCGTTGTCGAGGCAGGTTGTTTTGAGGAAGAAGACTTCGGTCGCTTTCTAGAAGGTTGTGCTGCAGCCTCCATGGAGGCATCTACAGGCGGGGTGGATCCCGCTCCTCTGCCAATCGCTGAGTTGCGGGAAGGGCCCGAGCAGCAATGAAGGTATATAAATGATCCCGTCGGCTTGGTCAATCGGGGAGGAAGAGGAGGGAGTTTGGTCTAGGTTGAGGAAGAGGAGGGAATTTGGGCTTATGTCGCTGCTGCTGCTGCCGCAGCGGGAAACTGCCATTTGGCGGGCCATATAACTAACATTCTAATAGTTCGAATCTATGTATTGGGTACTATTTCCCATACAACATCAATATGATTGGCAACATGGTTGACAATATGATTGAAAATATATTTTTGCTTTTTCATGTTCTCGAACCTCCTTTTTTGCACTACCAGGTACATTTATGCTAGGAGGTTAGGAACAGAGTCGAACACCCCAATTCATGATATATTTTTCATACCTTGGTGATCTCACGGATATAACGATCGACTGACCATAAGGTTGTCACATTGAGCCCTCTGTAAGTGATTTCGTCGTTCTTTTTGCCTGTTCGAACAGGTGTGGGTGCGTGTTTATGGCAAATCAGCCTTGGCACGGATAGCAGGCTCTCAAGTCTGCAAAGAAACAAAAAGTCACAACACCGTCACAACACTGTGGAAATCACTGGAATCACTCTGTAAATACTGTATTCATGTTCTGGTATTTACTGAGACTTTTGCAATGGCTAGAACGCGAGAATGCGATATAGATGGTCCCTTGATGTTGATTGTGGTTTGGGAACTTGCTGTCCGTGAAAGTACCTTATTCGTCCTCCCATCTCTTTCGCTTTCCGCCCTACTACTGCCTAGCATCTAGAGTAACAAGTATGTAGAATCAAACATGTCCAGGTCGGCTGGAGGTAGGATAGTCTGCTGGTAGATGGTGGTACTGGTGCCCCTGTGCCAGGTTATGGACGGCTGAGGCGAGGCCCCGGCGGCGTTGTCGTAATCGTGGAACAACCAGTTGGTGCAAGCAAGAGTATCATGACCTAGAGCAACATGGGAAAGGCCTAGACCGCGAGCCCTCGCAATCATTTATACCGCAGCTACACATCTAGCTCGCAGAAGTATCGTTGTGATCGCATTCGCGGCAGTCCCAAGTCATAGCCATAGCTGCGGCAGCGAGGCCTAAGTTGGGAAGTCCTCTCATACTGCAAGGCTGTCGACAAGAGGTACTCAGGAACACATACGAGAGGGCGTCAGAGTTGCGATTATCGTGGTCTATCGATTTTGGACGGTAAGCAGATTATGAGGTTTTTTCGCCGACCTGATGGACGACCGGATGGGCTTTACGAAATTCCAAACGCCAGTCGAACACCAACTCTCCATCCCAAGGCTCGATCAACGCGTGCGATCTTCGTTGCATCTTGCTCAATTATCGTCCAAAACAAGCGCCTGGCCGCCAAAAGGGAACGTACACACGCACGAGCCCTAATTGATGAAAATAATTGACTGAACTCGCAGGTTCGCGACCTTTCTCACTGTCGGGGCCTTTGCACTGTACTCGTTCGAATGACAGCCGGTCGGGGGAACACACACCTCCAACGCAGATCCTGGATAGTGATCGGAACATTTTACGATCATGTCAAAACTACTACGAATGAACCAACGAAGCCTCATCCGACCCTCTCGAGCATCGCTCTACCTCCTACTCTCCAAAATCAGAGGACACTACTCACGAGATCTTGGACGCGCACAAGTAGATACAACGGGAGAGTCCTAGACAGAGCTAGCGCGCGAATTGAAGTCGGGCACGAGTCGATCATTGGCACGAAACAGCTAGGTGTAAAGGTTTGGCCGAGCTGGACACGACGCCCACTTGGCTTTTTCGGCATACAGAAAGACTTCAGTGTTGGAGCGGTACTAGCATCTGAGCAGGGTCATATCATGATAAGCTACGCGCAAGATGGAAACAACACATGAGATTCCTCGCCCTACGGCGTAGATGCTGGTGGATAAACTGGACGGTTGGTTTTTGAACAGGGACGGCTGACAGTAGAAGCGCAAGAGGAGCTGATATGGAGGGAAGAAGGGGGAAATACATATTGAACTCTGTGTCAGTACGATGGTCATATGTCTCCAGATGCGGATATCTTTGTGAGAACACACGGTGAACTTGCAAGCATTGCGAGAAGAGGCATACTTCCACCTCTGCATCGTAGAGTTGATAATAGGTAGCAGCGTGCTGCTCTAATGAAGGATAGCTAAGCCGCTAGGACTGTGCCAAACACTTTGTAGCTTATACGGAGCTTATATACAACGAGAGACTGCTGCTACAATATATCGCACCATTCGACTTAGAACTGTAGAGATTCTGGAGGACTGTATACCCCTAGTATAGGAGTAGAGAAGTTGCCTAGTAGAGCGCACCTCAGTATCTATTGCAATTGCAGATTGTATATCCATGGAGCGGCCTACATTTCCATAAATTTTCGGCAGGATTTTCGACCAGTAGCATGTATTCGACGTCCAAGTGTAAGCCTTGATCCGCGTGCGATATGTGCCTAGGTATAGATACCCGGCGAGAGGACTTGTCCTGCCTGGCTTGCACCGCCACGGAGAACGACTTTTCCCCTCTCCTTACCTGAAATGGGCGCGGAAGTCTGTAGAAACCTTTGTATCGGAAGCTATATGGGCTGACTGCGCTCAAGTTTATGGTCTTGTAGAGACTGTTTTCGGCAGTGGATATTTCCTCGTCGAGATCATCCTGTTCGAGAAGGTATTCCATATAATCCTGTATCGCGCCTAGGTGCGCTTTCTTTAGCCGAAGAACTCGATTACCTAGGTATAACTGTAGTGTATGTTGCAGGATCTCTCAGTAGTCGTAGATAGTGAATGAAGTCGTGGCTGTTCTGGCTAGTATAATCGACTCGTAGCGAGTAGAGACATCGTATTCCTAAAGCATTGTGTGTCTTGAATACATATACACAGAGCATATACCGTCGCACCTGGGCGGTGGTGGCTCTAGCCAGCGCGGGCTGGGAGAAGAAATGCGACAACCACTATCTGGTCTTGCTGCTGAGTATACCGTGGCTTTAAAGCGGCCCATGACCTTGTCACCCAGGCTGGCACGCAAATCCACTCGCTCTTGGTTACCGTCATCGTCGACAAAGAAGAACCGGTTAGTGTTCGAGAATGCCACCTTGCGCTTGGGTTTCTCGTCCTCGGTGTCATCCGGCGTAAATATCTTATACGATTCGTACATGCTGTCGATATCAGATTCTACGTCTTCCGAGATGTATCTCGTTGCTCGTCTCGCTGGTAGGGTAATAGCGTTAGGTCCTAAGGCCTGAGATCCTGCTGATACTCCTCCCGACTGCTACGCGTTGTCACCGAACACTACGTTCTTAGGTACATTTTGCTCCTCTCTTGATAGTGGTAGGGGATTGCCTAGGCA
Organism: Sphaerulina musiva SO2202; assembly: GCF_000320565.1. Lineage (NCBI taxonomy): Eukaryota > Fungi > Ascomycota > Dothideomycetes > Mycosphaerellales > Mycosphaerellaceae > Sphaerulina > Sphaerulina musiva. The sequence continues at coordinate 2,358,303 of NW_016017385.1, read as the reverse complement.
CTCAGTACCCTTCACCGCTTTGTGACCCAAGATGCCGTCCTTGATGCAGAGGAATCAGAGCGAGCGGTCGTATTTGCGCGAACCATTGACGAACTCGTTCCTTGATGTCTTCGGATCGAACGCTCGGTTGGACGTCGGATTACTCGGTGGAGCTGAGGCAGTGTGTGCTATGATCGATACTAGAGAGGAGAACCTCTACATCGGAGACCCGAGCGAAGGCGAGACGAAGACGGAGCTCGCGGTGCCAACCATAGGTATAGTCAGTCGCCGCGCAAATAGACATAACAGACCATTGTGAAGGTATCAATTAGAGCCGGCAGATCGCCATAGATATATGTATTCACACAATGATACAGACAATGATAATCAATGGTGTAATACTGGCACTATTATTCACCCGCTGTATATCGTCATCTCATTCGTCGCGAAAGCTCATATGTTATGGGCTATATCACGCCATTTTCCTCCTTCCTCCCTGATCTCTCCTTACGACCACCATACTACACCACGCCACAAACCACGCACCAGCAGCCAGCAGCAACAGCAAGACCAAAGCAGAGAATCAGCAGCAGCAGTAACAACAGTAACAACAGCAAAAAGAATGGCGTGGGGCGTGGTGTGGTTCTTGGTCTCGGCGGCGCGAGAGGGCCGCTCGCTGCGCGTGCGGGTGCCGTGGCCAGCGGCGTTTCTGCTTTTCCCCTTTGGGGGCTTGCTTTTGTCGTGAGTCTCCCTCCTCCTCAACTCTCCTCCTCTAGCTGCGACTGTGGTGGTCAGGGTAGCGCTAGGGGAAAATAAGAGAATGGATAGTAAAGGAGAATGGTAGCTGACTTTCTTTTACTCTTAGTCTCTTCCTCTTCCTCGACGACCGCGAGTTCGTGTGGTGAGTTCATAGACCTACTGCTTGGTGCCAGTCCTACGAGAAGGGCCACTGCTAACGAGTGATACTTAGCCGTATTCACCTCTTCGGAGAGGTACTCTCCCTGCTTCGGCAGTACTTCTGCAGCGGAGCGTAAGCAAGACATGCCCACCTCTCTCCCTCTCTCGCTCGCTCAAGCAATCCATTGCCGGCCATACCATTCTAACACCCATCCTCACAGTGCCGCCCGTCTCGACCGGCTCCGAGAGCCAATCGCCCTCTCCCTCCTCAGCTTCCCTCCCTCTTCGCATACGATATTGCACGTAGACAAGTACTGCTTCAGAGGCGTACGAAGACTCTGCGACGCCCTCGGGCGTTATGGTTTCCCACATGCGGAAACCTTGCAGGTGTTCTTCTGCGACTTTGAAGTTCTGAGTCGCTTGATCTACGATGAAGACACAAGGAGGTTGAGCGTGGATGTGATGGCTTACGACCCGGGAGAAGCCTTGCGCGCTCCGGCGCATTGGTTGTGGAGATTCTCGGTTGCGAAGGAGTCTTGAGGTGAGTTTTTTGATAATCCAGTGTATAATGGTCTTGCTCGTTACTGGAGGCTGGATATCTGGATGTTCTTCTGGACTGGGGATCAAGGGCTATGCTGCGAAAGTGTCGACTGGATCGCTTTGGCCGAGAAATGTGTCTCCGAAAGTGTCTTGATACTCAGACAAAAGGCTACCGACAGAAGAGGTTATGGCTGCTATGTCAGCCTACGCTTTCAGGAACACGCCAGTGGGTCTATACAGGAGGCTTATCGAGCCTACAAATGACGACCGCAGATGCTATATCGATTGATTTGGGGAGGTTCCGTAGCCCTTTCATCGACCTGGACCCGAACGACCTACGAACGGATTAGCATACGGCTTCTGGACGGGCTCTTCTACTGCGCTCTTCGGATCCTGGACACTGCACAATGCCTTGTTTAATGTATCAACAGAGAGCCAAGTATATATGCTAACAATGTGATGTTGCAGGAGTAAGTTCAACCTGCAGCCCCTTGCCTCCCAGCAGTTTAGAGCGTGCACGTGCCACCCATAGCGCGGTCGACCTCGGTTCGCGATCCACGTCACCTTTTCGGGACATTTCACACACTTCACTCACTCACTCATATCCTCTTTCCCTTCCCCCTTCACCCTGCTGCCCGCTGCTGCTTCATACTGCCCTCCTCCATACTGCTTCTCTCCCCAATGCAGTGGACGGCGACATGGCAGACTTTGCGGCGGCGCAGAAGCGCATACAGCAACGCCGCCTCGCCCGAGCAGAAGCGCTGACAGCGGCAGAAACAGGCCAGAGCCAGCTCCGAGCAGCACAATTAACCAGCCTGCCGCCGACTCTCCGCACCTATGCCTTCGACATCCTCTCCTTCTGGCACTCCCTCCGCTCTCCCTATGGCACGCGACCGGCTTTCCGCGTGGGCCAAGTTGACGCCGAACTCCTCGACGAAGCATTGTTGGGACTGCTGAAGAAACAGGCGGGAGAAGGCTTGAAGTACTTTGGCGCACACGTGAAGGATGACTACGACACGGAGATCACAACCGCCCTGCGAGCCATTATGTGGAAGCTGAGCATCTACGACCACGGCCAATCGTACGGAGCCAGCTTGCAAGGCCTGAAATACATCGACGCGCGAGGAGACCCCGACCCGCATTTCGTGCGGAAAGAAGCGACGACGTGGCAGAGAATCGTCTATGGCCTCCTGACTGTGGGAGGCCGCTATGCCTGGGAACGCTGGGAAGACCGGTTGAGCTCCCTCGAAAATGGCTACGATGAACCTTCTCCCACCATCCGACGACTATCTCGCCTGACCACCATCGCCACCACTTCCCACAACATTGCAGCTTTCTGCTCTTTCCTCATATTCCTGTACAACGGCCGCTATCGAACCCTCACCGACCGCCTGTTGCGCCTTCGACTCGTGCCAGCTTCCAACCAGACCAATCGCGAAGTATCCTTCGAGTTCCTAAATCGCCAACTCGTCTGGCACGCTTTTACCGAATTCCTCCTCTTTATTCTTCCTCTCGTGGGAATCTCTCGCTGGAGACGCTGGCTAGCTCGAGCATGGAAAAAGACGAAAAGCACAACTACCAAGATCTTCAGCTCCAAGTCTCTGTACTCTGAAGAGCATGACGAAGACGACATACAGACTGGCGAACTCGCATTCCTCCCTGAACGAACTTGCGCAATATGTTATCAGGATCAGAACCCCGCTGGCGGACAATCTGAACAAGACATTATTGCATCTACTGCTGCTGCAAACAGTGGTATCATCGGCTCCTCGACAACAGACATCACCAACCCATACCAAACAGAGCCTTGCGGATGCATCTACTGTTTCGTCTGCTTAGCCCAGAGAATCGAAGCCGAAGAAGACGAAGGATTCATTTGCTTGCGCTGTGGAGAGACAGTCAAGGAGTGTAGACCTTGGAACGGAGACGTACTAGTTGAGAAGAGTAGTCTTAGTAGCATCAAGAGAAGAAGCAGCACACACAGCACAAACGCAGGTAGTCGACCATCCAGCAGGAGGAAATCAGTCATGTTTGCCGATCTCGAGAATGAGGAGCAACAAGACCAGCAGGAGGAGGACGACGACGACGACGAACAGCCCATGAATACCATGGACCCCATGCCGATGGAGGAGAGCCAGGCGTGGAGTGAAGTACGGGCACATGATAATGACAGTGGTAGTGAGGAACACGAGTATGGGAGCGAAGAAGATGACTAGAGATACCCAACCCACAAATGCCATTGCACATTTTCCTTTTCTTCATTCAAACACGCGCACTACGGCATTGTGTTTCCGGATACTGCAGTGAGCGAGTAGGAGGGTGTGCGCAGAGATGCATGCTGTAGAGTGCTGCTGACTGACTGATTGACTAGGCTCATCTCATCTCACCATCTATCCATCTCTCTTCCCTTCCCTCCATCTTTGCTCCAATCCAATTCAATCCACCTTTATCCCCTCCACCCCTTTACTCCCCGCCTCCCCCATGGCACTCCTACTAGCACCCTTCAAATCCACCTTCCTCAAAGGCCGGTACTCCGCCTCCCACATCTGTTCACGAATCCACTCCTCCAACTCCCCCTCCTCCTCAGGAATCCCCTTTCGCATCGCCAACCCCTCTTTCTGCGCCTGCCGAATCACCGCCTTAGCAATTCCCACACTAATCTCTCTCACATTCTCCACATCAGGCAAAAGTCCCGCATTCGAGTCTCGCAAAGCAGGAGATTGTGCTGCAAGAGCTTTGACTGCCGCCACGAGCATTTCTGCTGTGAGAAATTTTGTTCGAGACAGAATTGCTCCAAGCCCGATGCCGGGAAATGTTACGGAATTGTTACATTCGGCTATGTCGCGTTTTTGGCCGTTGCTGAGGGAGATGGGGTCGAAGGGGGAGCCCGTGGCGATCAGGGCTTTGTCGTTGGTCCAGTTGGAGAGGTCTTGGGGCGTGGCTTCGTGGAGTCTGGTGGGGTTGGAGAGGGGGAAGATGATGGGTCTTTCGACGTGTTGGGCCATTTCTTGAACGATTTCTTGGGTGAAGGATTTGGGTTGCGTGCTGGTTCCGATGAGGACGTGAGGGTGGACTTTGCGGATCACATCGAGGAGAGATCGGTGATTGGCGTCTTGCCAGTCATCGTCGGGTTTCGCGTAGGGATGTTGGGCGGGCGTGAGATTGTCTTTGAAGGATTGGAGAAGGAGACCGGGTTTATCGACGCAGTAGATTTGTTTCGCGGCTTCTTCTTTGGACTTTTTGCCGTGGGATTCGACGGAGATGGCATCGCGGATTTGATCGCCAATTCCTGTACCTGCTGAGCCGGCGCCGAAGAGGACGACTCGGAGGTCTGCCATGGGCAGTTTGGCGACGTGAGCTGCGGCGTATATCGCTGCCAGTGTCACACAGCCGGTGCCTTGTACGTCGTCGTTGAAGCATGCAATCTGGGGAGTGTATTTATCAAGGATCCGGCGAGCATTGGCCAAGCCAAAATCTTCAAAGTGCAAATATGCCTTGGGGAACTGATTACGCGCGGCTTGAACGAAGCGGTCGACGAAAGCATCGTACTCTTCCCCTCGCACGCGTGGCTTTTGCAGCCCGAGATAGAGCGGATCCTGAGAGAGATTTTCATTGTCGGTACCCACATCGAGAACGACGGGAAGCACGCGATTAGGATGAATACCTGCACAGAGCGTGTATATAACCAATTTAGCAATGCTGATGAGAATAGCTCCAACGCCTTGATCGCCAATACCCAGAATCTGCTCGCCATCGCTCACCACAATGACATCAATGTCCTCTGCGCCACCATATCGGCTGAGAGGCTTTTCGATATTGTCCGGCTGCGTGATATCCAGGAAACATCCTTCGGGTCTTCGAAAGAGTCTGCTGTATGCCGCGATCGCGTCGCCTTCGGTGGGTGTATAGATGATGGGAAACATCTCTTTCAGATGATCTTGGATGAGTCGATAGTAGAGCACTTCATTCTGCTCCTTCATGCTGGTCATAAACAAGTTTTTCCCGATCGCGGTCTTGTGAGTGCTGTATTGTTCATACGCTCGCTGGACCTGTTCGTCGAGAGTGTTGACTTTGGCGGGAAGAAGACCATTTAGGTCGAACGTCTGTCGTTCTTCTTCTGTGAAGGCGGAGCCTTTGTTGAGATATGGTGTGTTCAGAAGTGCGGTACCCTGTCATATCCAATATCAGCTGTTTGCCTGTTCACTGCAGTTCTGCTCCCAGACAATACCGCAGCAGACTTACCGTGATAGCACAGTCCTGCGGCCCCGAGGTCGATAGGGGCAGGTGTCCAAACTTGTTCTTCTGCGTTGCCATGTTCGCTATTTTGGTCTCGCAATGTCTCGTCGTGACAGTGGGCATTAATGATTTCCATACAGCCTTTGTCCAAGTGCATACAGGTACCTTACATATATCCATATACTTTGTGATGTGAAGCTGCTTTCTGATAGCGCAAGCGTTTGACGTATGATGACGATCTCGTCCCACCTGGACCAATAATTGACATTTGCTAGTGGCCGTGTGTATCCGTCTTCACGTGAAAACTCCTATTTTCTTTTTTATTACCAGGGGATCAGTCTATTTAATGATACATTCCTCAGCCGTCTATCTAAATCGTCTACTTCGTCAACCATGTCTTTTCTATAATCTTTCAACATTTCTACTGCTGGTCCTTGCTCAAGAATCTTGCCTTTTCCCAGAACGATGCAGTAATCGGCATTCCGAACAGCTTCCAGCCTGTGAGCAATGGTGATCACGGTGGATTCTTGCATCTCCTCGTGCATGACAAGTTGAATCTGCATTGCCGTATCTCGATCAATAGACGCAGTCGCTTCGTCGAGAATGATGATGGCGCTTCTTCGCAGAACAGCTCTCGCAAGACCGACGAGTTGGCGTTGACCTTGGCTGAGATTCTTGCCACCAGCTTCAATGTTGGTGTTCAATTGCCAGCCTTGCCGCGCGCAGACTCGGCTCAGTACAGTTTCGCACTCTTCGTCTGTATGATCATTGACCGGGTCCAGGTTCATGCGCATAGTTCCTGGGAACAGCACTGGATCCTGGGCGAGGAACGTTACTCGGGTGCGAAGGAGTTGTTTATCAACTTGAGCAAGGTCGATTTCGTCGATGTGTATTGCTCCAACTTCCGGTATGATCGTCGCGAGAAGAGAAAGTGCCAGTGTACTCTTGCCGGATCCAGTACGGCCGATGATCGCCGTCTTCGATCCACCCTTCACGGTGAAGGATATGCTGTCCAAGGCCGGGTCCAGATGCGGTGCGTACTTGATTAGCACATCCTTGAACACAACATCACCTTTGTAGGAGGGCCACCACGCAGGTGGACTGACAGATCCTTTGGGTTCCTGCTCGAGATGGAGAAGTTCGACTACTCGCTCGACGCTCACAAACTCCATCTGGAGCTGCCCGTACTGACGACATAAACCATTAGTAGTGTAGACGAACTTGTTGGCCGAAAGCAGTGCAAAAGCTGTCAGGCCTGGCGACAAGTCTGTTGCGAGGGCGAGCACCAACAGCAGAAAGTTCGCAAAAGACGCCAGAGCATCGTATCTATATTGTAGCCATGCCTGTATAGACCAGTAAAAGTGGTCCATCTTCTGGAAAGTGTCCACTACGTGAATCACACGATGCTGGAATCGAGATTGAGCCGCAAAGGCGCGCACCGTGGTTAACCCATTGAGTAGCTCGCCAAAGTTTGACATAAGCGGTGTCAACGAAACCATTTCGAGGCGACGCAGATTCTGAGAAGTCCCAATGAAGTGCCTGAAGATGAGGGCAAACAGTACCGCCAGGACGAGAGTAAAGACCAGAAATGAGGGAGTAATCGAGGCGATGACTACGACAGCCGAAATCCAGCTGATCATCATCCAGCTAATAGCAGAGAACTGCTGACTGATCCCGCCGTCAATCACGCCAATGTCAGAAGTCATGCGGTTCATCAGACGGCCTACCGGCGTGGTATCATAGAAGCGAAATGTTGCGTACGCCACCTTCTCCATCACATCTCGGAACATATTCTTGGCTGCAACGTAGACAATGACCATAAGTGATGCTTGTGAAGCCACATAGCCCAATGACTGGCCGATGGCGAGGAACAAAAAGCATAACAACCAGGGCTTAATATTCACTTCCGGTGGCGGCAGACCATCAAAGATGTCGGAAGTGTGATATCCGACGTCTGCGGAGTGAATAAACATTTCTGCTTTGGCTTTGGTGTTGTATGCTTCGGCCCATGACTTGATAAACCATGCTTCGAGCAATGCGAAGGAACGATAGACGACCAGTATCGAGATCGTGAGTGCCCATAGCCACAGATTACCCGCCCGTATGTACTCCCAGTATACAGACGCCTTGACGCCGCCATAAGCTCGATACTCATCCTCGACGAATTTGGCCGGAATCGCGGCTTCTGCTGCCTTCTGGGCACGTTCTTCGTCCGCTGTGAGATCCGGCTTTTGCTCATACATAGCAGACTGTTTGGCTTCCGCGGCATCATGATCCATGACGGACGCCATGCCATGTTCCAACTTGATGAGCTGGTCGGCAATGCCGAGCACGAGATCCGTTCGATGTGTAATGAGAACGACTGTGCGCCCTTTGAGAAGAGGCCCGCGAAAGCACTGCTGCACAATGGACTCTGCGGTCTGCTGATCCAGCGCAGCAAGCGGATCGTCCAGCAACAGGATCTTGGTCTTGCTGTAGACAGCTCTTGCAAGCGCAACTCGTGCTTTTTGGCCCCCAGACAATCCGATGCCGTTCTCGCCGATCAGGGATAAGTCTCCAGCCTTGAATTCGGCCAAGTCGGGGGTAAGTGCACAGGCATCTAGCACCGCTCGGTATCTTTCAACCTCATACGGTGCCGAAAAGAGAATGTTCTCTCTAATGCTCATGCTTTGAAGCCATGCGGTCTGTGCACAGTAGCCGATGGGCTCTGGAGGCCGAATCAGCTGACCCTCTAGCATGTCGAGCTCGCCCAGAAGTGCTTGTAGAAGAGCAGTCTTGCCTGCTGCCACCTCGCCAAATATCACTGTCAAGCCTTCAGGAAACGAGATATTGACATCTTTCAAGACCGTCCCCGTAGCACCGGGCCATGCGAAGGACGCATGATCTATAGCTAGCTGATCTCCGATGAGTGCTTCTGTTGCCATCTCCTGCAGGTCCGGCTCGGCCATGAAGTCCTCGATGCGCTGCACGGCGACCCATGCATTGATCAGCGCCACGATGAGACCGGGAACATCGCGCAGCTCGCTCGTCATCATACTAAACAGCTGTATCGAGGGGAACGCAATGTCAATGGTCAAAGGCTTGCCAGCAATGACGGTGTATGTGAAGAACGCCAGCACCGGCACAAGGTCGTAGGACAAGGTGTTGACGAAGCTGATGACGACGTTCCATGCGTTCGCAGTGATTCGGAGCATGAGCTCCTTCTGACGAGCATTCAACGCTTGGTTGAGCCACGTATCTTGCCAACCATACCACCGAAGGTGTCTGATGGCCTCGACAAATTGTGAGACAATCTGTAGCTTGGCATCTGTTGCGAAACGGCGTTTCTTTTCGTAGTGAGTGAGAACACGCGCAAGAATCGCGTTCATGACCTGTGCCAGTATAACCAGACCGACCGCCATCATCGATGCCCATCCGAGATAGTTGACGACAAGCCATATGGACAAAATAATGGCAACTGGCTTTTTGATGAGTTTATCGAACTCCCAAAAGCGTTGCGCTACCTCGTAGACATCATTGCGCATCAAGTTCAAGATTCTGCCCATCGATGCCGGCTCCTTGACTGGCGGAGACGCGTCTCTTTTCTGGAGGAGGCTCCGAAGCGGTCGCATGAGGTTGGTCCACCAGTCTGCCCTCGGCTTCGGCGTCAGCTCATCGTTGGCATGTCCGCTTGATGTGCCGTTGTGCTGCACTGGCTCGATCTTTTCGACAGGCTTGAAAGCCATCTTCCTTCCCAGCGTCTTCTCATACAACATTGTAATCATCTCTCCTCTGCTTCTCTCATAGGCCCTCCGGCCATACCACAGCTGGAAGACGTCAACTTGCGCAGCCAACAGCCTTGCCACGAGTGAGAGCCCGGCATATGTTAAGGCGACTCTTTTGGGGCGCTCCGGGTCCTCCATGGAACTGAGGATGAGCTGGAGGAAGAATGGCGCTGCGTAATCGAGAACCTTCTCTACGAACCCCAGGATGGTCACGATGACAAGATCGATTCCGTTAGCTGTCACCAACCGCTTGATGACGGTACCACGAAGCACTCTGAAGTTTTCGTGCAGACGTGCATGCTGAAACTCATATGGCAGAGACCAGACATCTGAGTCCTCCATCTGTCGCTTGCCACCAATGTTGAGCATGGGTGTCATCCACCTCACAGTCATGAATTGCCAAATGTTCAGGTTCTCTTCCGGGCTGCGCAAGACACTTGTCGGCGCAGTGAATGGCTTGCTGATGTCTTTGGTGGACAGTAACACATCTCGCAAAGGCATGATTGACAATATGCAGATTGCAATGCCGTTCGTCACCGTACCAGCGATCCAAAAAGGCAATAGTTCTTTCGTGGACCCAGCATTCTCCAGTATGATACACTGTGCTATCAAGTTGACTACGAGTATCACAAGCACTGCGAACGGGACTTTCCTGGGCCTGAAGATGCATATTTCAAGGACGACAACAATCCACGGGAGACTCTGCAAACTTGCGATTTGAACGGCGGGTGCATTAAAGACCCCGGAACGGGTTACAAGTGCTTTGATGGTGGCTGCCAGGTACACGAGAGCCCCCAAGATGCTGCATACCAACAGGCTGATAGAAGTTCTTGTCCAATTCCGCTGCGACACCAGTTCCGACTGCTGTATAGGCTCTATTGCCTCCTCCACGAAAGGCCGCATCCATCGTGGTCGCCTGTATCCTAGAGAAGTGAAGACCAGCTTCAAGACCTGGCCGAGTAATATAATGGCCGCAAGAATCGTTGGAGCCGCAGCCACGACAGGTTGGAAGCATGGCCTGAATCTTGCATCTCCCACGATCCAGATGTGATGGAAGCAGATCCCGTGATTATCCCTGGCCTCATATCCGCCACCCAAGATCTGCTGGTCCATGGTGTTGTCGAGAAGGGGTGTTTAGCATTTCCCGAGTCCCCAAAATCCCCCCCTTCTATTACCGCTGATGGTATGGAGACATGTTGTTGGTTGATGTTGGAAGCGTCGATAGGATGTTCGGTGCAGGATCGAGGCGAGGATACGAGATGCCAGGCGCGGTTCGCGACGGCCCACTTTTTGCCGGCCCGTCGGCCAACGAGAAGTTGACTTTCAGGGTCGACGTCGTCGTCGTTGTTGTTTATGGTGGCGGCGGTATGAGGGCGGAGTGGTGAACCTGGCGGAAGTGTCAGTTCTGAGTATACAAGATGTTGCATTTGTGGTGCTTTGATCGATTGGGGATCGCTTCCCTTCTTCATCCAGCCAGTGAGATTGCCAGCGAGTCGCGTCCGACGAAGCTCTTATACCAAAGGGCCTTCGGCTGGCCTCATTTTTCGTAAGGCCTGTCCGCTCCTGTTCTTGTCGGTACACGAGTTGTGCATTGGGGAGTGTTGCGAGCATGAAGGGGGCGGCGAGGTCATAGGCTCTGTGGATGGTACCGGTGATCCATCCTACAATTCTCTGCCATTGTGTCGTTGTGCTGTCTCGTCAGTCTATGTTATTGGGGTCCTTGAGGAGATCAAGCGCTTACTGTTCTCCGTTGATGGAGGTATAGTGATCATGAGTTCAGGACATGATGTTGAATTCACTGCATAATGCTAAGTTGATATCTCTTGGCGGTCGGGCTGTCTATATTCCCACAATCAATCCTGTCTTCCTGCTTCAACAACGATCAGACCGACGAGTAAGTGACACCTATGGACAGCCACAGGAGAGGCATATCAGGCTGACCTTCTTGTTGTATAGCACTCTTCTTCCTTCTTCAGACACCGCGCTACCGTAAGTACAACCCCATCGCCATGCAGCGAAACAGGGTTGCAGAGCAATGTCAAGCACCTCCCCTTTTTATTGCTCAGAAAGCTGACAACTTTGACGCCAGGAATTCGACACCAACTCCGCCACACCAACACAATCACCACCATCACCACCATCGCCACCACCGCCAACACCACCGCCGCCACCATCACCATCACCATCACCCCCGCCGCCGCCGCCGTCACGACCCCCACCACCACCATCACCACTACCGCCGCCGCCGCCGCCGTCACCACCACCACCACCACTACCACCACTACCACCACCACTACTACTACTACCATCACCACCACTACCATCAGTAAGTTAGCTCTCCCCTCCTTCCAACAAACAAAGAGAACCACCAGGCCTGCGGATAGCCAGATCGCAAAGTTTCCCTCCTGCCTTACTCGCCAGAGTCATTCATATCTCTAGGAGTTGCGGCCAGGCACACACTGGACGGATCTGCTGGCTGTGGCGTGTATATATTGCGCCGTTCATTGCTAATTTTTCTTGCTCTGAATAGTGTGCCACATCCTGGAGGATGTCCTCCTCTGCACCAAGTGCGGCGCCGAGTATTGGCGCATGGTGCGCAGCATGCGCACCTGCAACCCGCTGTGAGCCTCCGTCTGAGCCGTATATAAGAGTTACCAGCAAGCTGACTGACTAACTTCCTTAAGCTGCCTGTTCTTCTCGGACGTCCCCCGAGTCTTGCGGCAGGGGCTTTGCCCCTGCTGCCAGGCGGAGGTGGACGGCGCCGTTGCCGAGCTCAACCGGGAGCTCGCCGGGCAGGAGGCCTGGTATCTCCGCCCGGAGAACGCTGGCTTCGCTGCCCGGGAGCGCGAGTGGAGCAAGAGGAACTGGTAAGTTATCCCTTATGATTCCTAGCACTACGATAGTAGCATTCGAGCAAGCAAGCACCTTTCAGCACAGCCAAGGGACCGCCAGGACGCCGGGATCGGGACAAGAGCCGCCAGGCTTGATCGCGGATCAGAGAAGGGACCATCTTAGCTGTGCCTATAGCAGTGTTTCTCGTTCAAGCCACAATCGACCGAGCCGCGGTATGGAAATGTGCCTCGAAGCCAGCGGGTTCTTGCTACGCGAGAAGGGGAGTCCTAGAGTTATTAGCGATCTCTTTCTACACGACCCGCTCAATCATTGCTTCAATCACCGCGCTGTCTCGTGTGGCATGACCCTCGAAGCGTCCGCATGATTGGGCGCAGGAGTCGAAGAAGATACTACCAGTATGATCCTCTCTGCTCTTGCATCACCGGCTGTACCATGCGGAAATCTGGCACTTGAATAAGAGCTGCAACACATTGAAAGAAAGAGCACTATATCAGGACGACAGACATACATGCCTAGCTGCACTCCTGTCCGTCACGACAGATCCAGCCATGCCGCCAAGCCTAGGGATTCACCATCCACCTAAAGCCCGTCTTATCGGAACAGTCTGGCTGATCCCTATGGCAGCCGTCTTCTACGGCACCAAGATCCATCCACGCACTACTCGGACGAGAACGTCGAGAGAAGTGTAGAAACCCTTCTTCGCCTCGGCCAGCATCGGACCCTTCTCCCCAAGCTGGCCCCTGGAGTGGCAGAGCTTCCTTCTTCGCCTGTCGATGACAGCGGTGCCTCTTCAGACTTCGAGTGTCTCTTCACGCTCCCGCAGACCATGAGCTGGGCACAGGCACCATAGAAGCCCGAAGTTGTCGGCCGTTTGGGATGGCTGCCGCTCCTTGTGCATCGTTTTACTCTTGAGGATGAGCGATCGCGATCGTCTACCGGATCTTGGTCCAAGGACATGCGCGAGGAGACGTCGCACTATGTGTCGGACTGGCCATATCGCTATACTGGATAGTCGTATCGACGGCGCATGGCGAAACCGGCAACTGGATGAGTTCGAATGGTGCTGGAGGTACCTCCTGGATCCAGGAATGAGACTGAGGACGGAGATTTCCAGTTACTGGCTTGCCCGAACCGAGGTCCTTTCTCGAAATCGCGCTAGCGGCCTAGCGCGCTTCCTTGGCTTGGCAGTCGCGTCCCACTCCTACCTCCTACGCGTCGTCATCATTTCACTCTTTGACATTCATTTGCTAATTTACTTCTCTTCTAGAGCCCGCGCCATACACCTCCCCCGGCCCCCTCTCCTAGTATCCGTGGAGCTCCGGATATTAGTCAAAATTAAATCAAATTGAATCAATCAATCCTTCTTCTCCTACGTGAGTCGTGACACTGTGACAGTAGAATCCAAACCCCCCCCCGCTTAGTAATCCCAAACATTACCTGGTACTGTACTACTGTATCTCTTTGTAGCACTCCTCCTCCAAACCACCACCGCCAATGTCGAGCTTGCTCGACACCAGCGTACGGCGCCGCGGCGCCAAGGATAGGATCGGTGAGGGTTTGCAGGCGGCGGTGACGGCGGAGCGACTCTCATTCAGCGACCTCGAGGACGACGAGCCGCTGAAGAAGAAGAGACGAGCTCCCGCCACCACTGCAGCCCGCAAACTCCTACCGCCCTTCCGACAAAGACCCCAGGCCGCCTCGCTCGTAGGCAAGCGGAAGCTCCATACCAAGCGGCGCGCCGCCCCGCTCGAAGAAGCGACCGACGACGAGACCGAGCGACCAGAGGATCTCCTACCCGACTACCTCAAAAAGCGGCGCAATGAGCGAGAAGCACAACAACAGAAAGGCGATGATCTTGGGTTCCGAACACCACCCACACACAAAGACATTGGCCTGGGAACATCACAGCACAAGAAGCCGAATTTGCCTGGTGTGACACCACCACGACCACACGAAGCCATCGAGCTCGAATATGGCACAATACCGCCTTCTATCGCCCAATACCTCAAGCCCTACCAAATCGATGGCACCAGATGGCTGCACGAGAAGTTTGTGAAGCAACAGGGTGCCCTTCTAGGCGACGATATGGGTTTAGGGAAGACAATTCAAGTCATCGCATTCCTCACAGTGGCGTTTGGCAAGACAGCAGACGAGCGCGATCTCAAGCGAATGCGATACAAGCGGAAAAACGAGCCAGGAACATGGTACCCGCGAGTGCTCATCATTTGCCCAGGGACACTCATCGAGAATTGGAAGGTGGAGCTCGACCGCTGGGGGTATTGGCACATCTACACATACCATGGCAGCGCATCTGCCAAAGAGGACGCATTAGCAGCTGCAGAAGGAGGCAGGCTCGAGATCATGATAACAACATATGACACATACAAGCGCGATGAGAGCTCCATCAACTGTGTGACGTGGGACTGCGTTATTGCTGACGAGGTTCACACCATCAAAGAGCGCAAGTCACAAAACGCACAAGCGATGAACAACGTCAACGCTCTCTGCCGTTTCGGCCTGAGTGGTACGACCATCCAAAACAAGTACGAAGAGCTGTGGACACTACTGAATTGGGCCAATCCGGGATGTGTGAGCACCATCGCCAACTGGAAGAGTGCCATTTGCATGCCTCTGAAGATAGGACAAAGCCACGATGCGACGCTCTCACAACTGGCCAAAGCTCGACGTACAGCGATCGGCTTGACCCAAAACTTACTACCGAATTTCTGGCTGCGCCGCACAAAGGCCCTCATCGCACATCAATTGCCAAAGAAGAGCGACCGTGTGGTGTTCTGTCCACTGACAGAGACTCAAGTCACAGCATATCAGAACTTTACTGACTCGGAGCTCGTACATGCCATTCGCGATTCTTCTGAGCCCTGCTTCTGCGATTCGGGTAAAAAGCAAGGCCACTGCTGCAGAGAATCTATTGAAGGCTTCGGCGGATGGAAAAATCAGGTATTTCCCGCACTGGTCACACTACAGAAGCTTTCCAACCACGTCGCTCTCATGGTGCCAAAAGCGGATGCCGATGCCGAACGACTCGAAAAAGATTTGGAAAAGCTCAGGATTGCCTTGCCAGACGACTGGGAAGAATTGTACCAGAATAGAGACAATCTTAGCTTTCTTGCACGACCGGAATTCTGTGGCAAGTGGAATGTACTAAAGAAGCTCATGAAGCTGTGGTACGACAATGGAGACAAAGTCCTCATTTTCTCCCACTCGGTGCGACTGCTCCGGATGCTAAATCTTCTGCTCAAATTCAAGACGTCCTACAACATTTCCTTCTTGGATGGTAGCATGACATACCTCGATCGGCAGAAGGAAGTCGACGCGTTCAACTCTCAGCCCAGCCAATTCGCTTTCCTGATTTCGACAAAGGCTGGAGGTGTAGGACTGAACATCACCAGCGCCAACAAAGTAGTCGTCGTCGACCCGAACTGGAACCCGGCATACGATCTACAAGCACAGGATCGCGCATACCGCATCGGCCAGACCAGAGATGTGGAGGTCTTCCGTCTTGTTTCTGTCGGCACAGTAGAGGAGATTGTATACGCGCGACAAATCTACAAGCAACAACAAGCCAATATTGGATACAACGCTTCGGTTGAGCGCCGCTACTTCAAGGGTGTGCAAGACAACAAAGACCAGAAGGGCGAGATTTTCGGACTGGCAAACCTCTTCGCACCAGTACAGGCCAATGTTGTGTTACGAGATATAGTCAATAAGACGAACATTGCAGAGACCAAGGCTGGCATTGACATCGTTGGCCTGGATCTGGAAGCAAGTCAAGAGGACGAGGACGACTTCGTGCTGGACCCAGACTCACGGACGGCGGCCATCGAAGCCCTTGCCGCAGAAGTCATTGACGAGCCCAGTCGAAAGCGCAAGCTCGCCAAGGAGGCAGCCAAGAAGAAAGATCCAGTACAAGCAATCCTTGCCGCTGCTGGAGTCTCATACACGCACGAGAACGCCGAGGTCATTGGGACGAGCAAGATTGAAACCAAGCTGTCCAGCCGAGCACAGAAGGGTGCAGATGACCCAGACCACATCAACCAGCTCGCATTCGCCCGCTCCCAGCAATCACAGACGCCCGCACTGCCTCGGCCTGGAACGGGTTTCCAGGCAAATTACGGAGGCGGTGGGGATGGAGAGGGCGAGGTGAGAGTCAAGTACAAGTATCAGCCACCAGAGGAAGTGAGGAGACGTCAATTCTGCAGCATGTCTGCCCATTTTGGGTATGAAAAAGTGGAAGAGTTCGCACTGGTGGTCGAGGGCTGGACGCAGCAGCAGCGTCGCGACTGCCTAGAGCTGTTTTATAAGCAGCGGAGAGCAGAGCTCACGCCGTAGGAGTTTTTTTGTTTTTTGTTTTTTTGCCGATGCACTTGATAGCGAAGATACCCCCTCTCAAATTGAGCATGATTGATGATGATGATTGATTGAAACTGCCTTGAACTTCGCTCCCATGTGTTGTCGTCGTAGTCGTCGTCGTCCTCGTCCTCGTCATCTCCGAAAAGGATACTTACCTATTATTCCAAGTCTCAAGAAATTTTTTTACTCTAATGTAAGTATTTACGGTAGGTATTGTTAAGTATAGATACCTAGAATAGGTTCGTGAGCTCGTGTATCTAGGTAGGTAGGTATCTACATGTCAGGTATGTGTAAGGTTTAGGTAGGTAGGTAGCCATGTACCTATGTTAAGTATAGTAAGGTGTGTTAAGTATAGATAGGTACCTTGAATACCTTAACTATATAGGTACCTGACCTAGGTACTTTACCTTAGGTTCGTGAGTGAGCTCGTGTATCTAGGTATGTAAGGTATGTATAATGCATGTATGTATGTATGTATGTATGTATGTATGTATGTATGTATGTATATATACATAGCAAGCTTTACGGGTACAGTGCAATGCAGTGCCAGGCCCAGGTATGAAAACGAGAGAGGGGATGGGAGATGGATAACATGAATGATACGAACGACCCTACCTACCCAGTAGAAACGTATTGCATGATCTTATAGGTGCCCGGGTAGGTAAGTAAAGATAGAAACTTATGGATGGGTAAGGTAAGGTAAAGATAGAAAATATCAAAATACGATGAAGGTATACGTATACCTACAGGCTACCTTAGGTGAAATAAGGTAAAGGTTATGCACAATACTTTCCATTTTTGGGGAGAAAAAAAAAGAATTGGAGTAATACCTTTTGTATTTGTCGGGACACTTACTATTGGATTACCTGCCCACCAACGCCTTGCTCAAAAAGAAGAAAAACTTTTTTATGATTCTCCCCACCCATGGCCCTTTTTTTATATGCATGTGAGATACTACATGTACTACTACAGTCTCATCATGCAGTGCCATACGTCTCGTGTCCATGCGGTCGATTTACATCCATTCCATTGGCTCCCGGCATGAGCCTCTCTCGAGCCTCTTCCGCCTCCTCTTTGATCAAGTCTTTCTGCAATGTAACACTTTTGCGCCACACATACGTGACGAGCACGATGCCGACGGTCAGCGCGACTCCGAGCAGAATCGCGTTGACGGGCCGGGGGTCGTTGTGGAATGTCTTGTGCGTGGCTGCGTCGAGTGCGGCTTGCGTGAAGTTGAACAGTCCTGCTAGACAGATGATGGCTCCATAGACTTTTCCGAATGTCTGGAATCCAAATACTTTGGCGGCGTAGTCGGAGACGGCGGTGTAGTACAATGGGCGATAGACGACAAATAGGATGATGTTGGCGTAGGCTGCCCACATGCTCTCGACTAGACCAAAGGCACCGATGGCAGTTGCAATGGTCACGAGAAGACCGAGAGTAAACGGCGTGCTCGTGTGATCGAGTACGTAGCCGATGAAGGGGACGGAGATGACGCCTCCCAGCGGTAAGGCGACGTCGAAGAAGTCGTTGACCTGGACCGCTTTGGCATACGAGTGGAACATCTCCGCGTACTGCGTCCGTACGGTGGCTACAAAGTAGTTGATGCGGAGCATTTGCACCACGGTGAAGACGGTAATGAGAATCCACCAGGGGCTCCCAATCTGTTGCAGGACGGTTTTGCCATGCATGGCCCCAAAGACGCCAGAAGTCTGCGCTTTCGCTTCTTCTTGCTTGGTAATGGTCTGCGCGGCATCCTTGGATCCCAGCAGGCTGTCAATCTCCGTGGCGATGGTTTCGCGGTGTTCGCGGCGGGAGGTCTGACGAGTGACGCGCTCGTAGTCATCTGAGATGTCCGAGTCGGAATCGTGAATGTCGTGGGTAGGATCTTCGACCTGTTCGACGAGCTCGCCGACTGTCTTGTAGGATACGCCCGGCATGATGGTGAGCTGTGCGATCAAGATCAGGATCGGGACAATCAGGTACAGCAAGAAGAACTTTTTGGTATTAAAGGCCGCATTGGTGTGCTGGTAGAGGAGGCGGTAGAGCAGGAAGACGGCGCTACTCGTGTCAAAGGCTCCCGTGAGGAGGGCGAGAATGAGGCCGGAGTGCTGTGGGAAGGTATTGCTCAGCTGAAAGGAGGAGATGAAGACGAATGGCCCTCCCAGTGCGAGGAAGAGATAGCCGGGAATGTAGGCATCAAAGGCATGCGACAAGTCCGCTGCAAACGCGAGAAAGAGGGCTCCCACCAACAGGAATATACAGCCCATTATACTGGCGATGCGCGGGCCAAAGCGATCGAGCACCCAGCCTACCGGCAACGCACACACGTTGGTGGAGACGGCAGCGACAGTGAACATCAAGTTCAACCGCAGCTCTTGTCCATAGCACACCCAGACATCTGCATCCCGCTCCTCCGCCGTACACGAGTCTCGGTATACTCCCTCGTCGATGAAGACGGGCTTGATGGCCGCGAATCCAAACACGACTCCTGCTGCGGTCAAGCAGTACAATACCGCCACCACCACCTGGGCGATTCGCTTGCTCTTGCTAACCTCGATTGCAGCCACGGGAGGATTGATTTGTGTCGCTGGGTCGGACCACTCTCCGACGGGATTGAAGGAGAGCTTTCGTCGCTCGGAGCCGGAGGGGGACTGGGTCCGCCATCGATTCAGATCTTCCATGGACGAACGCCGTTCAAACATGGCCATACTGGCGAAAAGGGGGCCACTACGGCCGGCAGTAGTGCCAGCGAGGGTACTAGAGGATTAAATGATATTTCGTAGCAGCCTCTTCCTCCTCTTCCTACTCCTCTCCTCTGTGCCTCGTGACGACCCCGCCGCAGGCGTGTCAAGGTATGTCTCTGTCTGTGCTTCTTCTCCCCGCGTCTCGTACGGAGGAATGTAGCCGAATATAAGCGCTGGTGTGAAACGACTGGGGCTGGTTTGGTGCAATAACGACGGTGGTGAGGATGACAAGAATGATGC
The DNA here is from genome assembly GCF_000320565.1 of Sphaerulina musiva SO2202. Classification (NCBI taxonomy): domain Eukaryota; kingdom Fungi; phylum Ascomycota; class Dothideomycetes; order Mycosphaerellales; family Mycosphaerellaceae; genus Sphaerulina; species Sphaerulina musiva. Next base: position 2,338,676 of record NW_016017385.1, on the reverse strand, counting down.
TCAATAATTAGTGTTGTGGTGGTGGTAGTACTCACTAACTGCTATGCACACCAACGCGCCTGGAGGAAAGGTTATACAAGAACTCACGTAGAAGAAGAAGTAGAAGAAGAAGAAGCTCGGGAGCGAGCTGCAACTGAAAAATTTCGCCCATCCCATCGATAAGATAAGGACGCCATGCCATTGCCTGCCGTTGACTGGCTGAGAGAAGTTTTTCCTTCACATGAGAAGTGGAGCTGCGGTAGATGATGGGAGGTGTGGTACGGAGGTAGTGAAGAAAGACATCGGACTTCGGCGATGTGCAAATTTCTACCTACTTGAGGAACATACTCACTACATACCGTAGTTTTATACATCCAATGTCATCAGTGTACTAGAATCATGAGTAATACACTGCTACCTATACTTTAATGATTCCACAGCCTTGGGACGCCTGGAGTCTGACGGGAACGCTGGTGCTGGTGCTGATGCTGACGAGGGGACAACATGACAAGTGAATGTGCTGTAAGTGCTGGAAAAGTGTTGCGAGTGCTGAAAAAGGGAAAAAGTACGAGCAGTCAGCACTGCGGACGGGAGGGTTCGAGATGCTTCTTCCACGGACCATGGCTGGCCCCAACTTGCCCCAGAAGGAATAGAAGGATATCAGCCATTCACTTGTGAATTACCTAGCTAAGGTACAGGTACAGTACCTATGCGTCTATTACCTCCTAGGCGGATAGAGTGGCAGTGGTCCAACTCTCAGCAGAACACGTGCACCATGAATGGTCGGGACAGTTGTTGTTTGCTCAACTTTGCTGCTCGTGACCATCTCTCCCTCTCCCTCTCTCCCTCCCTCCCTCCCTCCCTCCCTCCCTCCCTCCCTCCCCCTCCCCCTCTCCCTCTCTGACTCTCTCCCACATCCCGCCTCCAGACTCCAAAGGTCCTTCCATGCGGGCTCACTCAGGTACAGGCACACAGAAATATGGCGAAAGAGGGCTCGGAAGTTCGCCCAAAGTGAGCATTACCTGATTCATCCATATACTGAGCATCTCTTCGCCATCCGCAGCGATCGCCGATCAACAGCGCTATACCGTCAAGCAAGGTATTCCATGAGTAGACGCATCATTCGGTGTCTGCCGGAGCTTCATCCTTCAGGCTTGCCGTAAGCTGGAATCCGTCTGCGCTTCACAGTACGGTTTCGTGCCTTTTCGACTACACTTCCGTGCTGGGATCAGGTAATGACTTACCCTCAACACGACACAGAATCGATGAGCCTTACCTAATGGACCAGCATCGCTGACGACGAATGCTCACTACCACCCCTCAGCGGAGCTCGATGGGGAGAGAGGGGGAGCAGGTGAGTGAGAAGGGCAATGGTGGCGGTGCCTGCAGTAGAAACCACTGATTCCATGCCGTCTTCCACCATGTCCATTTCATCGATTCGCTTGTTCGATACCGTGTGAATGGAGACACGACATCCAAAACACGAGACGCTCCACTACGACGACGTTGCATCCCAGCTTGTACTCCTGGACCGAATTGAATTCAAAACTGTTGCTGGAGGACAACCTGGAGTTGCTGCTGCTGCTGCTGCTGGTGCTTGTTCTCCACTGAGTCGAGGTGGTAGTTGGTGAAGAATGCATGCAGAAGCACACTTTGAGTTGGCATTGTCCAGGAACTGAAACCTTCGGCTGCACGTGCTGAGTGCATCAGCATCATCATTGGACGGGACGAGGAGCCCTGGCCCCGGATGACTTCGTAAAGACTTCGATACAGCCTCACAACTTCGTGACGTTGCTCTTCTGCATCAAACAAAGCCGCGCGCCTGTATGATGCGCAGTCCAATTGCGCAGCGGAACCTGCGACACTGGTAAGCCATTATGGCCATGGGGGGACTCAACGAGACACATAAAGCGAGAGGAGGAGTCGCTGTTCTGAGCAGCCAGACTCCTCCTTCGCTTCAGAGCACTACGATCGTTCCAGTCCCGCACCAGTTCGCCGGCCACAGAAGAAGAAGAAGAAGAAAAAGAAGAAGCCGAAGCAAAGAAGGCTTCCCTTTCAGCTACCATGACGAAGATCAACCACATCGTGGCCTTCGCGGCCTGCATCCTTCCTCTTGTCACTGCTATGCCACAAATGCCTCCCGGTGGGGCCAGGGCAGTAGGCAGCTTCCAACTGGCAGCCAGAGCAGAGACACCTCAGAAGGACGCCTCCAATGCTCCCGCCAACACTCCTGGAGCACCCGCAGGGACTGACCAGTCCAAATCAGTCGACGCTTCCACAAAGGGCACTGATTCCTCCAAGGAGGATGAAGAAGATGACTCCAAGAAGGCCGACACAAAGGCAGATGATGGTACCAAGAAGGCCGACGATGGTACTAAGAAGGCCGATGATGGTACTGACAAGGCCGACATGAAGGCCGAGGGTACCGATAAGACCGACAAGAAGGCAGACGCTGGTACTTCACTCGTTGCTACTGATGATAGTACGGAAGATAGTACGGATGATGCCACTAAGACAGATGCCACTACGGATAATAGTACGGATGATACCACGCCCGCTGCCACCAAGGGAGATGGTTCCAAAGGCTCCAAAGAGGGCACTACCAAGGTGGACACTTCCAAGATGGACTCTGCCAAGATGGACTCTAGCAGCAACTCCAAGATGATGGAAAATTCCAACTCGTACTCTGGAGACTCTACCAACAAGCCCGCCCCTTACTCCAAGACGGATTCTGGTTGCACTGGCTCTTCATGCTCTACGGACAACAAGACCCCCCCTCCACCACCAAAGACTGACAGTGGGTGCACTGGCTCTTCGTGCTCTACGGACAACAAGACCCCCCCTCCACCTCCAAAGAAGGATAGTGGATGCACCGGCACTTCATGCTCTACGGACAAGAGCCCCCCTCCACCACCAAAGAGCCCCCCTCCACCACCAAAGACTGACAGTGGATGCACCGGCACTTCATGCTCTACGGACAACAAGACCCCCCCTCCACCACCAAAGACTGACAGTGGATGCACCGGCACTTCATGCTCTACGGACAACAAGACCCCCCCTCCACCTCCAAAGACAGATAGTGGATGCACCGGCACTTCGTGCTCTACGGACAACAAGCCCGTCCCTTACAACAAGGCTGGAGGCATCTCCACATACTCCAAGACGGATAGTGAGTGCAGCGGCGATGACTGCGAGACTGACAACAAGCCCGTCCCTCCACCAGGTGCACCAAAGTGCACCGGCGATTCCTGCAACACGGACAACAAGCCCGTCCCTCCACCAGGTGCACCAAAGTGCACCGGCGATTCCTGCAACCCGGACAACAAGGTCGTCCCTCCACCAGGTCCACCAAAGTGCATCGGCGACTCCTGCAACACGGACAACAAGGTCGTCCCTCCACCAGGCCCACCAAAGACAATCACCCCTTACTCTAACAAGGAAGTCAACCCACCGCCATCCGGCTATAGCCCCACTGGTCAGGGCTCGAAGAACGACGGCGGATATATCACTTATGGTACTCTGTTCCCACAAGAATGGTTTAATATCATCAATGAAAGATACACCGTGAAGGATGTCTCTAACTGCGTCAGCGTTTGCTTGAATGTGCACTGAGCGAGCGAATGAGTAGGGATGTGTGTGAGGGTGTGTGTGTGTGTGTACAACAAGCCTGAGGCCAATTGGGGGTGATTTACATGATACATGATGCCATGATGCATTGGAGGGGGAAAAACAAAAATGGAGAAAATTGGATTTTGTTCTTTGTGTTTTTCTTCTTTTCCTTTGTGTTGTGTGTGTGTGTCTGTGTGTGGAGAGAGAGAAACGAATTAATGAGGAACACGGTCTTTTTTTTGTATCAAATCAGATATAGATGGGGTGGGGGAGGGAGAAGAACTGGCTGAACGAAAGGGGTACTGGTCTTACCAACATATACCCTCTCTTCTCTCTCGCTCTCTCTCTCTCCTCTTTCCCTCTGTTTCTGAAGTATGTAGCTGCATTAATCTAAAACACAAATTTGGTTCGTTGATTCATTATTCCTTGGGGGTGCTTTCTTATCTCAAGGTATAAACTGAGACTATCTACCAACTTGCCATGTCATTCCTCCTCTCACATCATCCATCGATACCCACCATCTTCCTCTTCTCCTTTCCCTTCTTCTTCCCCTTCCCCTTCCCCTCACCCAAACACAACCCCTCAACAGTCTCCTCCAACCTCGGAAAATACCTCCCCAACCAATCCGACGTCTCCTGACTCATCCCCTTCCCTCTCCCCCCAACATCAGCGAAAAATTCATCTAAACACCTCTTGCCATCTTTGAGAGAAATTTTCTCTCCCAAACCCACTCGACGCGCAATTTCTTGTTCCATTTTGGTTTGGATGTCGAGGAGAATTCGAGTTAGAGCTTTGGTGTCGTGGTTGTGGAGGAGAGTTGTGAAGGGGTCTTTTTGTTTTTGTTTTTCTTCTTCTTCTTCTTCTTCGAGGCTGGTGGTGGTAGGGGTGGGGGCTGCTCGGTTGATCGCTATCATGTTCTTGAGCCAGGCGCGGTGGGTTTCGAGTTTGGTGTTGTAGTCTTCGAGTTTCGCTGAGAAATGTTCCATGGTTGCGTTTGCGTTTCGCGTGGCGGAGTTGACTTTTTTCTTTTCTGGTGAGGGTGTGTGTGTGCGTGTGTGTGTGCGTGTGTTGGGAGGTGAGATGAGATCTGTGCTGGAGACTTATGTTTCTGAGGTGGATGTTGTTTTGTTGTGACTCAATAGTAGGATAGGATGGCAAATGTGAGGAAGTGAGACTTGGGTTGATACTAAGTGAAGAGACTCCTAGGACTGGAATATGGCAAGTACCACTTCGATTGCTAGATTATTGACTGCTCTGTTCGTACCACGGCTCATAGGGAGTTCTATTGGTATTTGGAGCAGAAAGAGCTTGGCAAGGCTCGATGATGGCCACTTGGGAAACACTGGTGTGATCTCTCTATTCGCTCTTCAGCAACACCAATGCATTGTCAGTGGGCTCAATGTGACGAGATGAAGAGATAACTGCTGACTTGTGCCTTGCAGCAGAAACTGAAGAAACCACTCCCTCTCTGGGACCAACAAGCAGGCAGTGCTACGGCAAGGCCTCCAGTGCCAGTAGGGAACATTGAAGACATGGTTGATAGGAGACCAGTAAGAACACGCCCACAACACCATCAACATTGACAGACAGCAAGAGAAGCAAGCAGCAGCAGAGAGCGCCTTCATCAGACACAAAAGTTGAGCTTTCTGCAAATAACACTGCGTTGCACGGCCGGTGTCGATTCGTTTGTACTCACTCCATCACTCCATGCTTCCCAGTCGCCATATCATTCCCAGCGTAAAGCCCAGCGCCACGAGATGCCACTCGCCTTCAACTGCTATCCCATCCCCTCTCTAGGCTGGTGGCATTATTGTCCGTCCAGGACGCTTGTATTACCATCAGTGCAGACCCGGACAGTTATGAGAGCCCACGGATGTACAGTAGACATGCCCCAATTGCTGCTGCTGTTCACTGATGTTCCGGGCACACCGGTACACAGGGGAGGGGAGGGCAGTCTGCTCGCATTGCTGCAGCCTGCACAGGTCAAGTTTGCGCGCGCCTCTGAAGCTGACGTGTTCGTTTATATACCTTTCTGCCATCCACCTTGTCGGTACTCTCGTAGCGCTGGCTTCCCCTGACTTGGCCCTGGACAGAGGTACGTGGTCGACTAATTCTTGCTTCGTTGGCCCTCAACAATGTCGAGTCGACAACTGGGAGGAAACGCGCTTGAAGCGGAGAGAAGAGTTGAATGGAGAGGAAAGGGAATGACAAGGGGAGTGGAGGACAAGAAGCTATTAATAATATACATCAAGATGGTAGACACGCCAAGACGAGTTCATGCGCCGGACCGTCGACATCATCATCATTATCATCATCATCGGCATCACCATCATCTTCATCATCATCATCGACAGCCTGAGGAGCAACGAAGATGAAGCTTTCGACAGACCTTTGAAGCCTCGAAATCATCCATACTTCTACACATCTAGTCGACTGAGCTCGGACTGAAAACTGACTCGGCTGCTCGTACGGGCGTCGTCCGCCAACACTGACTGACGGACTGACGGACTGACGGACTGATTGACTGACTTCTGACTGACTATTCAACATACCAAATTCACTTCATCGGGGGAAGATGGAAGACGCGCAATCGAGGGCTGCGCTGGCCGTCATCGACATGCAAGAAGACTTCTGTGAACCGAATGGCTCGCTGGCAGTGAGCGGCGGCCGGTCAGTAGCATCCGTCATCAACGACCTTCTTGACTGGCCTGGCTTTGTCCTCAAGGTCGGCACGAGAGATCACCATCCGCCCGATCACATTTCATTCGCCTCGAATCATCCGGGCGCCCAGCCCTTTACCTCGTCTCACACTATCCAGAGCCCGTCCAATGCGGCAGAAACACAGACGACGTACGTTGCGCCGAGTGCCGTCCTCATCTGCCTTGCCTGGGGGAGGGTCCGCTGCTGATGATGTCTGATAGCCTCCTCTGGCCCGATCACTGCGTGGTCGGCACATCGGGAGCCGAACTCATCCCTGAGCTGCACCAGCACAAGTTGTCCACGCTCATCAACAAAGGTGAGGACAAGCGGGTGGAATCCTATAGCGGGTTTGGGCCCCCTTTCCGGAACCCAGCAGTCGGCATGAGCACGCTCGATGCTACGCTGAAGGCTGCCCATGTCTCTCGTGTGTTTGTCGTTGGCCTCGCCTACGACTTTTGTGTCAAGTCGACCGCGCTCGACGCCGTGGAACATGGTTATGAGACGTTCGTGATTGAGGATGCCACCAAAGCCGTCATGCAAGACGCCGAGAGTCTGGACAAGACACGCTCCGAGCTGCGCAAGGCGGGCGTGGAGATCATCTCGATGGACTCTGATGTTCTGCACGCGATCAAAGCAGTCGAGCAATCGTGAGGTAAAATGATTAAATCACGGTACATGTCACTTTGCAGAGGTGAAATCGACCTCAAAGGCCATCGTCGCGCAGCTCTAGAACACTCCCTCCTCTGCCATACTGTGCACCCGCCGTCATGGTCCCAATGACTCGATGTGCATGTCATGTGATAGACTGGTATGCCGCGCCAACGTCTGTCTATCCATACCAGCCGCGTGTACGCAAAATGGGCAACGAAACCTGCTCAACGTTCTGGATAGGCATGTCGGCCCTTGCGACTGCGACGTCTGAGTCGCCTGGTAGAAGAGTTTTGGTACGGATCGAGACTTATCCACGTGCTGCCATGCCGCATCTAAGAACGAATAGGTAAAATGTCCTGGCCCTCGATCAATACTCTGCCATTTCCTTGTAAGTCCATATCATGTAATGGAGCTCACTGTAGCTGCTATCTGATGTGCTCTTACATCTCATTCTCAGCTTAGGACAATGAATGCGACTCTAGTGTACCGCCATGGCCTTCATCTATACAGTACTCCAGCACAACATGCACAAAGTATTTCCTCGATCAGATTGCATTCCTGAACTCATGCACTGTCGAGTCGTGGAGCGGAACCTGTTCTGGCAAAGTCCCCCCTAACTACTCTAGCGAACTATGCTCAATATCGCCCGCCCCGAGATCTCGTATCGCATCTAGAGAACACCATCGATATGCAGAAGTTGGACTGATCGCAATGAGTCTACCGAGCATTCCCATACGTCACGCTCCTGGAATCCCCAAGGGGCACTCTCATATCGAGGAATTGTAGCGAAAGAGCTTCTACTACATAAACATCGATATTCTGCCTCCCATTGCTAATTTGCTTCCTCATCCACCACCAGCACCAGCACCAGCAACACACACACAGCTTCTCAAAGCCACCAGCAAACCCATCCCCTCTCTCTCACCTCAGCCGTCATTCACCTCAGAGTCACATCCAGCAAAATGCAATACTCCATCATCTTTCTCGCTGCTCTGGCAGCAGCCAACCCCATGGCCAACAGCGGCAACAAACAACAAGGCTATGGATCGAATGCCCCATCATATGGCGACGAGCAGCAATCTCCCCCTGGATACAACGCAGGTCCATCGACGACGACGTCGAGCTGGAGCAAGTCCTCGTTCGTTAAGCCCACTACTACGTCGACGTGGGTGCACACGTCCACTGTGACATCTTCTACCCATGTGACTCCGACGACCAAGGGAGCAAAGCCGAAGTCTTCTTCTTCTTCTTCTTCTTCTTCTTCTTCTTCTTCTTCTTCTTCTTCTTATTCTTCTTCTTCTTCTACAGGACCAGCGAAATACCACACTACCCTCGAGACTTCTAGCAAGAGTTCAATTCATCCAACTTCCAGCAAGGGGCCAAAGTCGCAGTCTTCTTCTTCGACTTCGACTTCGTCTACAGGACCGACAAAATATCACACCACCCTCTCGACTTCTAGCAAGAGTTCAGCTCAGCCAACTCCCACCAAGGGCATGAGTGGAAGCACTGGAAGCACTAGCAGCTCGACTAAAAACAATGGAAAATCCGGCTCCAACAACGGAAGCAGTGGCAAAAGCAACAGCAACACCAACACCAACGGATCCCAAGTCTGCCCCAGCACCGCATTCCCTCAATGTTGCCAACTCAACGTCCTCGGCCTTGCTGGAGTGTCATGCAGCAATGGTAAAACCTCTCTCTTTCTTTTTTTCCCATCTTCTTCCTCCCACCGTTCTCTTCCCATCATCATCACTACAAACCACCACCCGCCATCTTCCTCCTCCTCGATACTAATTTGTGACAAAAAAAATTTATAGCCCCATCCGCCGTAACCTCGATCAAGCAATTCAAGCAAATGTGTGCCGAAAGTGGCCTTAGTGCTAATTGCTGCGCACTACCAGTTGTAAGTTCTTATTTTTTGGCGAAGAAGGAGAAGAAGAAGAAAGGAACAAGAAGGAAAAAAGGAAAGGGAAAAGGAAAATGCTAATGACGATTGGGATATTAGGCTGGTCAGGATCTTCTTTGTAATCAGTTGTAAGATGCGGAGAAGGGGGAGGAGGAGGAGGAGGAGGGGTTGAATGTATGGGTAGATGTAGATGTCCCTTAGATGTAAGTAGATATAGAGATGGAAAGGGAAGGACAGAACCTAAAAAGGGGTTTTGGCTGTGATGGAAATCTTGTCGAGTAGTCACTCTTTTCTAGAAAAGTTTGCTTTTTGAAAACTTTGCGGGAAGGAAGAAGGAAGAGAAAAGAGAGGAAAAGTTTCTAAATTGTATTGAAAGGAAAAGATATCTTCATATTTCTGCTTCTCTCTCTTTTACAGATCCAATTTCTCGACAAAAACACTTGGAAATAACAGTACCTATATCCATCACTTCCGTATTCGTTAGTTCATTCCCTCTCTACTATTCCCTTTTATTATTATTGTTACTAGTCAAGTACCTACCTACCGAGAATCAGACGCACTATAGTGTCCTACGGATTGAATAAACGTATATGTCAAGGGAAAAGGTAAAGAATATAGTCTGTTGGCATGTATAGAAGCACTTTGCTGTAAAAGGCAAGGGAGGATAAGAACTATATAGACATTTGTTTTCGGGACTGCGAGTGTGATATCTGTCTGGGTCGTGACTGTGTTTGTGTCCAACGTTATCTAGGCTGGAGTTTTGGCATTATAGAAGAAGCTACAAGTGAGATATGGAGTATGTATATATCTACCGATTTAGGCAAGGTCGTATATCAGAATCATAGATGATGCAGAGCTACATGTAGTTGTAATGTAGTGCAGATGCAATAATCACAGAAGAAGGAAAAAGGGAAAAAAGAAGGAAAAGAAAAGAAGAAAAAAAAAAAAAAAAGAAACATGTTGGTTGCATTTTCAAACTTCGTAATCTTCAACAATTCATTCATTCATTCCTCGCATAATTTATTAGGGCGTACGTCCAAACAAGCAAAAGTACCTGGTATACCACAACTCCATCATCAGACTTGTTTTCTTTTTTTTTGTTGTTTCTACTTGGTCGCCACCACCCATCCATCCACCCAGCCCACCCTCGCCTCCGGTTTCTTCACCCACGCCTCCAAATCACGCTGATACTCCTGCAACCACTTCTCCTCCTCCTCCGTCTCCGGACCTTTGCCAAACGTCTTCCAGAAACTCCACTTGAACGTCTGGCCGTACAATTGTCTCTCCTTGGGCGTGACAAAGTACTTGCACGCATCTCCGAATTTAATCTTCTCCCATTCGAAGCCCGCTTGATGCATCCAGACGTGGTTGGCGTGGCCCGCATCGGGATGGGCGCCGCGTTCGCTGCAGAGGACGGGGAACATGTCGAGGCAGCGCTGGAGCGTCGGTGTGGCTGGGTAGATGAAGCGGCCGTGGTTGTCGCGTGTGGTCAAGACGCCTCCGGGTTTGACGACGCGGCGGATGGACTTTAACGCTTTGACGGGATCGTCTCCGGGCAGATGGAGGAGCATTTGATGCGAGTGGGAGATGTCGAAGGAGTCCGAGGGGATCGAAGCATCCAGATTGGTGGCATCGCCGTGCACGAATTCGACGTTGGTGAGGCCTGCTGCTTTCGCTCGTTCTTTGGCGACGCGGATGGAGTCTACATGATGTGGGAAGGTGTGTTAGTCACTACCTAAGGTACTGTAGGTGAGATGAAAGAGGTGTGTATTTTTGATTCTGATTTTCTTTTTTGATTTTCTTTTTTGATTTTCTTTTGTAGCATGGCCGTGATCTGCACTCACCAGCACTGTAGTCTACACCGAGAACATATCCTTCGGGAACGCGGCGAGCAAAGTCCAACGTGATGCCACCGATTCCGCAGCCGACGTCGATGATTCTCGAGTTGGGCTTGATATAGGGTACGACATGAGAAGCCTCATGTTCGACGGTTCGCAAGTCAAAAAACTCGTCGCACTCGCGGAAGTCTGGTGTATGGCCGTTCGTCGCCATGGCGGTGTGGTGTCCGGACTACTTTTTGTTTTCCTGCTTAGTTGGAGGAGGATGATTGTTCCCTTCCATCGTCCTGTTCCGTCTTATGTAGTCCGATTGCGGTCGCGACCCTTTCTAAGCGCAAGTCTCCACTGACTGGGATAGAGCTCAGGATAGTCTACAGCTAACCCTGAAGGTTTCCGTAGTTCGACGGCCTCCGGCACGCAAGGTTTAGCATTCCCCTCTGGCTCAGGGACTCAATCATGTTTGTCTCTCGAATCTGTATGGACTGCTGGATGCTTCGACCTTGTTGGTGAAAGACGGGGTGCTGGCCTTTTCATGAAGCCATTGGCTGACATGATGCCCTTCTTGACCCGCCGGTCACACTCTACCTCGTAGCTTTGCGATAGACGAGTGTATTGATGGATGTTCCTTGACCGGCGCTTGCGCTGTCCATCAGCTGGTCGTTGCTTGACAACATCACAGGTCTACTATGGCGTATTGTACTGCCGCCAGCTCCGGTAACGTGCTCGATGCCGATACCGCATAGTGAGTGAGTAGGTAATCGCTCGAATGTTGCAGCATCATTTTTCACTGTGTGTCGGTGGAAGCAGCTCTCCGATCACCTACCTCCTATGATCTCTGCATGCACTGTCTCGTGTCAAGCACACCGAGAGCTTCCCGCCATACTCCATACATTCCGCGAGTTCCGAAGGAGGAGTGTCCAGTGCAAACGATGAGCTAGAACCAAAACGTCTCGTCAAAGTTCTCGCAAAGTGCGAAGCTGCGCGTACTAGAAGAGCGCAGCACGCGCACGCGCAGGCGTCTTCGAGACACTTGGCGGGACAGCAGCGCTATATGTCACCTGTATGTACCTCGTGTGTGTGTGTGTGTGTGTGTGTGTGTGTGCAGTACAGATGCAGCTAAGCGACCTCACTGTCATAGACTCACCTGGACCTTGCGCTCCTCACGCGATAGGCTGCCCGTGTGGTGGTGGTGATGAGGAGAGCAGAATGGCCGACAAACTTGTCGCGAGGCAAGCGAGCAAGTGTTGCTGTGGCCTGTCTGACTACTGTCCGTCTCCTCCTATATGACCTGCTCGTCCTTTGCCCACTAAACAAGGGACCCAGACGAAGCTCTTGACGTTGGGCGTAGTCTCGAATGATTGCCAGCCATTGACAAGGCCTTGCAGCCCTCGGGAGGAGAGTCATTGGCCATTGATCAGAAGTCCAGCAGGATCAACAGTCGACGCGAGCAGGATTGAAAAGTACGGTGAGTGAGCATGGCCATGCATTACTGCCTGCCCGCCCCGCCCCCCTTTCTGTCCTCCTTTGACTGGTCCGCCATTATCGCACTCTCTCGATTCGCGCCACGATATCGCTATGCCTTCATGCCAGGCTGCCAGCCGATTGCCCCGAAGCTACTGCCGTTTCGGTGGAGTGACCAAGAGCCTTTCCCTGATGCGCACAAGGCTGGGCAGTCGAGAGGTGCTGGTATACAGGCTTGGTGTTTCCGCCAGGTGCAGACTAGTGGTGTTGTGATCGGAACGCGATTGGGCCTAGTTAGCAGTGAAAGCTGCCTGGAGATAGGAGGTACAAGCAGCTACCTACCTACCATATCGGTCCGCGTACCAGGCCCGAGTCGCGGTGGAGGTGGGTGAGATCCGGAGAGCAAGCAGGCTGCAGCAGCAGATGATACATGTTCCTGTAGGAGGTATCGGTGATGACTGATGACTGCTGCTGCGTTCAAGACGAAAAATCGTTGTTGAACATCCGCATTCAATAACACGCCGTCCGGCTTCCTCTCTCCGGTATGCCGCCCCGGAGACGTATATAGGAGGTATCTTACTGTATGTAGTAACTGGACCTGCTCAGTGCTCACGAGTCTCAAGCCGAGGATTCCATCGACATTTAGATGATTACCCGAAATTCATTCATGGAACTTGGAAGCTTTTATACTACGCCGTACGGGCAGGACTACGGCACTTGAACTTCCGTATAGACCTCACTTCAATATATGCTGTAACAAGCAATCGAGTAGTCCGATCCCTACTGGCGCTACACCCGCACTCAGCTAGTGTCTCGTCCAATTACCTACGCCGGAACACGCGCGGGTAGCGGGAGTGCCGCGCGGCGCACTTGGCCAGTTCACTTGGGGCCCTGGGCTACCTCCTACCTTCCCTCCATACCTCCTAGCGCTCAGGGACTCGTGACCGGAAATCACACGTTGCGCAACTGGCAAACGGCTCTCCGGTCTCCCCAAGAGACAAACGTTTCGCGACAGTGTCCAAGGCTTCACGCTGGCACGCACGATCAAATCATAATAAACTCCATGCACTTGACCCCGGGTGTGTTTGCGCATTTGTCAGGGAGGTCGTGCAAGCCCATGGGCAGAGATGTCCAAACCTTAGTAATAGTAAATAGTCATGACTATTACTATTACTATTGCCCTTTTTGGACAGTAGTAAATAGGGATTACTATTTACTACTTCTCAAAATGCCGATAGTAATAGTAATAGTAATAGTAATTAGTAAGGGTATAATAGTAATTACTATTACTATATAGTAAAGATACTTTACTATTTTAGTATAACGTATATTCTTACTCTATTTTAGTATTGTATAAGCCTCTATATATCTATATAAAGGACTATATATCTATATATATATAGTAGAAATTTCAAATAAGTAGAGTCGGAAGAAAATTCTACTATTAAATCAATTTCTACTACTAGTTAATATCGGTAGTAAATATAACTATACTATATTAAATCTATAGTCTTGAGATATATATATTATATATTTTTATAACATTTGCTATATAACAATAGCTCTAATTATATAGCTTTCTAATAGAGTTTTCTTTTTAGTATATAACCTAATAACTTATTCGTTTTA
>NW_016017385.1:2316474-2323942 GCF_000320565.1 Sphaerulina musiva SO2202 | reverse complement strand
GTCGTCTCCTACTAATATATATAGTACGTATATATATATATATATATATATATATTAGAGCTAGACTATACTAGAATACTTATACTATCGAAAGAGCTAGACTCTATTAGAAGAGTTTAAGAGATATACTATAAGAAATATAATTTATCTTATAAGATAACTAATATTCTTACGTTTATTCTATATCTATAGCTTTTTCGATATAAAATAGCTATAAATGATTCTCTTATACTATAAACGTTATAGAGTATAGCAATATACTAGAAATAAAGTAATATTGTATAATAAAAGTCCCTATTGTATTACTATTTACTATTACTATTACTATTTCCGTTACTATTACTACTTCCTAGAAGGTCGATAGTAATAGTAATAGTAATAGTAAATAGTAAAGGTATAATAGTAATTACTATTACTATATAGTAATTACTATTTACTAATTACTAAGGTTTGGACATCTCTGCCCATGGGCCATGATGATTGGGACCATTAGAGGAACCTAGCCATGTAGCTGGTATGCCTTGGCACAGCCATTCATGGCCAGGCGCAAATAGATGCAGCCTTTGAACATGTGTTTCGGGTGGGGAGAGGGAGAGGGAGAGGGAGAGATAGAGAGATAGAGAGGAATGCGATGATAAGGTACCGTCGCCGATGACTGCTTTGTCCCGCCGATCGCGAAGCCCAGAGTTGCGGAGTGCCGTCGTGTTACCACTCATTGGGGCCAATCTGTATATCCTTGTCCTGCTGCTGCTAGCATATCAACTAGCAAACGGTCCTTGTGTGTGTGCGTGAGTGTGTTCTAGACCTCACATCCTGGGTCGTAGGACGAGAAAAAGTGCTACCTCTCCATGTACCTCCTACCTCCTAGTTGCGGCTTTTCCAAGGTACTTGCAAGATGGAAGAATGCACTCTCGGTATGCGTGCGAATAGAGAGTGAGAGAGAGCGAGAGAGAGCGAGAGAGAATATGTCTGCTACATCTCAGGCCTCTGCGATGAGTGGATGCCTTAGGCATAAGGGTCTTGCTCTGATGCCTTGGAGAGTACATGTACCGATGTCGCCACTACACCGCTTCGGCGCTTCTGAGCCCAGATAGACGGAGCCGGGAGAAGCTAATATGAGAGATTTATATTAATTTGTGGCCTGCCTCCACAGTCGAATGGGTGTTGCGAGTGGTGGCAACAACCAGTCGTTCGTCCAGGCCACGATAAGGCGGAGCTACCGTACCGTACCGTGCTATTTTATTAATTGCATGAAAAGAATATGCATAATGCAGCTCACCGACATATCATCTCACCCGCGTGAGCGCCTGCCCTTGCCCGTACCTGCGTCCCGTGCCTTGCTTGACGTGGCGAGGTCAGCCATTGTCCAGTGAGAACGCAGGTCCGCGAAATGGGTGGGTAGAACCTGGTACACGTACACCACGGAACATGCAAATTTCATGTCAAAATTGCCGGGGGATGTAATAGGTACCGAACATACGTGTTCAGTGCAGTCAGCAACGGGACAAAAAAAAACCAAACCAATAATGCGAGCAAGTGTGTGTGATGCAGGCGGCTGAATACATCACAGGTCGGCAGGTTACCTACATACCGTAGGTACATAGGTGTACCTACGTAGGCATCAATCGTGGTGGCGGTTGTCCAGCTGCCAATGACACGTCTGGTTTGCCACGAAATCCCGGCCGGGGAGCAGGCTCCTAAGCACCAGCAGGAATTGATGACACTACTTGACAGAAGTTGACAGGACGTGGCAGCGGAAGTGGTTGTTGAGGCATGCATGTACACGCATGGATGAGCTTGTCGCTTGCTCGGAGGAAATCTCATCATCGGATGCAATACAATACATGTATGTACCTACAGGTACCTATAGTATACAGCGTAAGCACGCGGAACCAGCAGATCTGTCGCTTCGTTTAGATCCCTCCCGATGAGGGAGTCCGAAAGAGTGCGCCAGGATAGATAGATTGTCCATGGCTCCATGGACCGTCGCACCGATCGTAGCGGAAGGATAAAAATGCATGGTCAGATGGGGGGAAGGGAGGGGGGCGATACGATAGCTACGGTACCGCGCTCGTAGCACAGCAGCAGGCCGCGACGACCAGCATGGTGCAGCAGTGGCGGAGAGGAAGCAGTATGCATGGATGGCATGCATGCACGCATGGATGGCGTCAAGAGTGCCGACATGAGAGAGAGGCAGTGGAGGCGCACTAGGTACAGGTCTGTAGAGGTAGCTATCTACTGCAATAACTGTACATACATGTATACTCCTAGGTTCGCTGCTCGCTACAAACGGTACATACAGGCGGGTAGTGCTAGGAGGGGATGGGGATGTAGGAGGCAAGGTACTATACCTAGGTAGTTAGGGGAAGTGTGGAAAGGGAGGGCATCCATCCACCCATCCGTAGGAAGTAGTAACTAGTGCATCATACACGGCCGTCAGCTGGACAACAGAGCGACTCACCGCGTGACGGGTGGGCACTGGCTCGGGATGGCAGTAGGCTGGTAGCGTCAGCGTGAGCGTAAAGGCCTTGCAGCGCCAGTAACAAATGGGAAAGCAGCCAGCGAGCAAGAGGGCCGGAAGTGGGCTAGCACAGGCTAGCAGATCGCAAAAAGAGGCCCCTAGTCGCACATCGTCTGGGCCTAGACTGAGAGTCTAAGAGTCTAAAGAGCCAGAGCCAGAGAGCTAGAGCCTGTGGTGCACTGGTGCTCATGCGGCTGCGGATGCGGATGCGGGTAGGGAGGGAGTTGAAGGAGGGAGGTTACTGGAGGCTGCCTGCTCTCTGCGCTGCTGCTTTACGCTGCTCTGCTGTCTGCCAATGTCTGCTGTGCTTGATGAGCCTGTGAGCCTGGTAGGAGGTAAGCCTGTGAGCCTGTCTGCTGGTGCTGCTACTAGGAGGTACTGCTGCCACTGCTGCTGCTGCACTGCGCCGCGCCGTCTGTAGTCTGCGCATATGCGGTCTGTAGTCGGTCTGTTGGTCGTGTGGTCTGGTGGTCGGTGGTGGTGGTGGTGGTCTGTGGTTTGCTGCCGCCGCCGCGGTCTATTGCGGTCTGCCGTCTGCTCGCTGCTACCAGTAGTGAGTGTGACCAGTGACCAGTAACCACCGCCGGCTGCTGGCTGCTGGCTGCTGGCTACTGCTGCTGCTGCATCTTGTTCTCGAATCTACCGTACCGTACCGCACCTACGTCTCTCTGCTCTCTGCTCTCCCTCTCCCTCTCCCTCTCCCTCTTCTCTCTCTTTCTCTCCCCCTCCCTCGCTCCCTCTGACCGATCTTCCTCCTTCTTCCACCAGCACCACCACTACTACTACCTTACTATTCATCATGCTGTGGTCCAAGTATCGCCCGCCAGACTGAAGTAACTGGTCTTTTTTCCGTTGCTTGCGCTTCCTAACACTACAGTCGGTCGCTACCCGCTCTGCGCTGCTCTGCTCTGCACTGCACTGCTCTGCACTGCTCTGCTCTGCTCTCCTCTGCTTTGCTGTCTTGGTGGATCAATCTCTTGGTGCACGCACGCACCTACCCACCCATCCACACGCCCGCCCGCACGCACGCACGTTGGGAGGCGGCGGACTGCTGTTGGTCGCGGCCTTGGTACATTACTCGGTGGAGAGGTGTTGCGCTGCTGCCGCTGCTGCTACTACCGCTGCTGCTGCGTGTTTCATACATACTGCCTGCCTGTCTGCCTGCCTGCCTGTCTATTTGCCTAAGGTACCTAGAAACTCAGCTCCTCTACCCGCCTGGCCCAGCGACCTGGTGAGGCGCCCGGCATAGCGTCGACGACTGCTGCCCTGCCCTGCCTGCCCTGCTGCCCACCTTTCCCGCACCATGGCCGAAACGGAGATGGCGAATGCGAATCGCTCTCAGACGGCGTGGGTGTCGAATCCTACCGCCAGCAGGATTCTGAACTACCTGCAGATCGCCTACCCCATCGTCCTCCTGGTCCTCTACCTCACCACCTTTACCGTGCGCAGCGTCGTTACCGCCCGCAGCGATCATGATACGCACCAGCAGCCCGAACAGCTGGGGCCGGGGGGCAAGCCACTGCCTAAGAAGAAGCATACTACACCCAAGAAAGAGTCGGAAATCACGCCAGACCTGGACTTTGCGCGCCCCCGCAAGCTGCTCTTCGAGTGGCTGTCGGTGGGCGTGGTCCTCTCGCTGAGCGCCAATATACTCGTAGTCGTCGTGCACGCCATATCGGCACGCCACGAGGGCTGGTGGTGCGGTCAAGCACCGACGGTATGTCTCTGTGTGGGAGCTTCGAGGCGGCCGCCATTGCACGGCCGCAATGGCAGCAACATATGCTGACGCAACAGATAGATCTACTTGGTGGGCTCCTTCATGGTCTACATACTACTCATCATCCACATGATCGAATCGAAGCCCTCGCCCACCCTGGCGCACTTTGCGACATGGGTTACCGCAATCCTCATGGAGACCATTCTGCTGGGAGCCTCGTTCGCCGTGTACACCTCTGAGCACCGCGAGCCAAAAGCTGGACATCCTCGTGGGGGGGAGCTGCGGAGGGACATGTCGGAGTGGGAGATTACCGAGGTGACGATCGACATTATCCGCATTTTCATCCTGCTCGCGCTAGCCGCCTTCTATACGCTGTTCGTCTTTCTCCACGACCTGGTCGTCCATAAGCGGTCACCATCACCACCACACGCCGCCTCCGAGGGCGACGAGACCACGGCCCTACTGTCGAATGGTCACGCAGACGAGACCGGCGGCAATCATCATCATGGCGCGGCCAACGGCACCACGCATGCGGCCTACGGCGCCACCAATGGCAAAGCGCACGGACCTGCTGGTGCCAGCAACGGACAGGGCCGTCGCCGCCACGAGGAAGTGCCCGCGGGATGGGAGAAGCCCAAGCAGACGCCCTCCCGGAGCTGGTGGGAGTACATTCGAGCATATGCCGTCTTCCTGCCCTACATCTGGCCCTCCAAGGAACCCAAGTTGCAGCTCAACTTTGTCATTTGCTTCGTCATCGTCTTCATCCAGCGTGGCATCCAGATCTTGGTCCCTATCCAGCTGGGAGAGATTACCAGGATCCTTGCGGAAGGCGATGTCTACATGCCCTGGATTGCCATCAGCCTGTATATCGTCTACCGTCTGTTCCAAGGCTCCAATGGGCTGCTGGGCGCTGCCCGACAAGTGCTATGGATACCCATTGAACAATACTCCTACCGGGAGTTGTCGGTGGCCGCATTTGAGCACGTCCACGAGCTGAGCCTAGACTTTCATCTGGGGAAAAAGACGGGCGAGGTATTGTCTGCGCTGGGCAAAGGCGCATCACTCAATACATTCCTGGAGTCGGTCACGTTCAACGTGCTTCCCATGCTCATTGATCTGGGCGCTGCGTTTGTCGTCTTTCTCGTCGAGTTCGATGCCTACTATGCATTGGTGATCGTCGTCGTCACCTTCTGGTACATCTACATCACGATCCGCATGGCGGCTTGGCGCGCCGAGATCCGTCGAGAGGCCACCAATGCGAGCAGAGAGGAAGATGCGGTCAAGAACGACTCCATGATGTCCTACGAGACGGTAAAGTACTTTAACGCAGAGGCATACGAGTTCAATCGCTATCGTGAGGCGGTCAAGAAGTACCAAAAGGCCGAGTACCAGGTCACGTTCTCGTTGGCCCTTATGAACACGATTCAGAATCTGGTCTTTATGTTTGGCCTCATTATTGCCAGTCTCCTCGCGGCCTACCAAGTCACCACGGGCCTGCTCGGCGTAGGCAAGTTTGTGCTGCTCGTCACCTACATGACGCAACTGCAGGGCCCACTGAACTTCTTCGGCACCTTCTACCGCATGATCCAGAACAACATGATCAACTCGGAACGGATGCTCGAGCTGTTCAAAGAGAAGCCCACCGTAGTCGACAGCCCGGACGCTCAGACCCTGCCGTCGTGCGAAGGTGAGATTCGGTACAATCAGGTGCAATTCTCGTACGACAATCGGAAACCCGCATTACAAGGTCTCGACTTTACCTGCCCGCCGGGCACGACGACTGCACTCGTGGGAGAGTCAGGGGGTGGAAAGTCGACTGTATTCCGGTTACTATTCCGATTCTACAACACACAGGAGGGGGTCATCCAGATTGATGGCCACGACGTGGAGAATGTCACCATTGACAGCTTGCGGCAGCACATTGGTGTGGTACCCCAGGACACGGTGCTGTTCAATGAGACACTCATGTACAATTTGAAGTACGCCCGGCAAGATGCGACAGATGAAGATGTGTTTGCAGCGTGCAAGGCTGCCAGTATACACGACAAGATCATGGGATTTCCAGATCAGTATGATACCAAAGTGGGCGAGCGCGGTCTGAGACTCTCGGGAGGCGAGAAGCAACGTGTCGCCATTGCTCGTACCATCATCAAGAATCCGCGCATCATCCTGCTCGATGAGGCCACTGCTGCGCTGGATACCGAGACGGAAGAACACATCCAAGAAGCACTGAAGACACTCGCGCACGGTCGGACGATGCTGGTGATTGCTCACCGACTGAGCACCATCACCATGTGCGACCAAATCCTAGTCCTGCATCAGGGCAAGGTGGCGGAACGTGGCACACACACGGAACTGCTGGGACAGAGGGGCAAATATGCCAGCATGTGGAGGAAGCAAGTACGGGCACAGCGAGCGGCAGAAGAGGCCAAAGTGCTGAAAGAGAAGGCCGACAGGCTCCGGCGGGAGAGCATGGATAGCAGCGCGGTTCGTACTCGGCAGAGCAAGGATGAAGATACGCCCCCCAGCAGTGACGAGGATGAGCACGCACGCAATAAGCAACCGGCAGAATACGGTGGTGGTGGAGGTAGTGGTAGTAGTGAGCTGCAGAGTGCACTCTCCTTGTCGCCGAAATCGGCCATTCCGCATGCTCACATCTCTTCGGTGCTGGGGGGAGGTCGGGGAGATACAGGCACGGATACGCGACCGCAGCTCGAGGCATTGAGGAGCGGTACCGTACGGTCACCCTCGCCGGTGGTGGAAGAAGAAGGACCTACTCGAAAGCCAGCAGCAGCAGCAGCAGCAGCACCGCCACGACCAGCAGGACATCCTTAGTCAGGACTGATGGAGATGGAAACTTTTACAAGGGGTCTGGTGGCGGAGCAGCGAGTGTATGGATGGCTGCGTGATGTTTACATTGATGCAGAAGGACGGGAAGCAGAGAGAAGAAGGATCAGAAAAGGCTGCTGACTGAGCAAGCGCGTGATGATGATAGATGAGAAGAAAGTGCGCCTCCAAAGTTTCAGGCTTGGTAAAGGACGGGCATTGCAAAAGCATCAACTTAATTGGCGTTTTCTCTCTCTCTCTCTCTTCGTTTCTCTTTCTCTTTCTCTTTTTCTTTTTCTTTTTCTTTTCCTCTCTCTCTCTCTCTCTCTCTCTCTCTCTCTCTCTCTCTCTCTCTCTCTCTCTCTCTCTCTCTCTCTCTCTCTCTCTCTCTCTCTCTCTCTCTC
>NW_016017385.1:2177630-2315794 GCF_000320565.1 Sphaerulina musiva SO2202 | reverse complement strand
CTCTCTCTCTCTCTCTCTCTCTCTCTCTCTCTCTCTCTCTCTCTCTCTCTCTCTCTCTCTCTCTCTCTCTCTCTCTCTCTCTCTCTCTCTCTCTCTCTCTCTCTCTCTTCCTCTTTCTGTGTATATCTGTGAGCGTGTCTGTCAGTGTGTGTGTGGGTAAAGAAAGGAAAGGAGAGGGCAAAGGAGAGGGCAAAGGAGACAAAAGGAGAGAGAAAATAGGAGAGAGAAAACATGTCTTCTACTACGGTACCGACAGTGACTTCTCATTGGTGCAGGAAAGTGACAAGTGACAAAAATGACAAGACAAACGACACATGTGATGTATGCATATCCCGATCGTCCAGAGCCAGACATTCGGACCAAATCGCGCAGAGGGAAGAGCATCTGGGTTCCCGAGGCAGTGGGCTGGTTTCAGTCATGAGCATCATCACACCCATTCATTCATCATCCATCCAATCCATTCATCCATCTCTATCCATCCATTCTATCCATTCTATCCATTCTCTCCACCATTCCGGTACAATTGCACAATTGCATATTCTTTCTTATATCTTCTTCATGAATTCCACACAACTGGAACTAGTAGTGACTCTAGTCGACTCTACTTTTTATACAAGTATACATACATACACGCCGCGGCCGCGATAGGATCACAACCGTCGGTAGTAGTGGGTGGGTACTGGTTAAGTCACCGTCTGTCTGGTAGTGGCTGGGCTGGCCAATATGACAACCGGACCGGTCGACTGTCTCCCCTCATTTTCATTCTGCTCTCTTCTCTTCGCTCTCTTTTCTTGTCGTTCTCTTCCTTGTCAGTCTCTATATGATAATCAGGAGCGATGAGGGATAGTCATGAGTGTGTATAGGTAGCTGCTTCAATGTGATAATGCACACTCCCGTGTGATAGACTGTTTGTCGCAGGTGTTCGTGGTGTACGACTTGCTTGTTCCAACCCTAGTCCTACATAATACTTCCATGTACTCTGTGTGAGACGAGCGTGGCGTCAGGTCACACCAGATGCATCTCGAACTGTTCTCTCGCCCTCTCCCCCTCTCTCTCTTATCCAGCCACATATAGGACTGGATAGAAGGGAAGACTTGCAGAGGTTTCTCAGTGTTGGAGGATGTCCCACTCCCACCAATGTCAGTGAATAGTAAGTAGTAAGTAGTAGGTATAGCATAGCATAGTACTCTCCAGACTCTCCTCTTCATCACCATATCACCCGTACCCGTACCCGTACCCGTGCCCATGCCCATGCCCTGGCTATCTACTAGGTAAAAGGCCAAGCAAAACAAGAAGCGAATGGACCGACCCCCCGTCCAAGTCTTGTGCTACCTCCTACGTATCTCCCGTCTTCCTTGTAGCCTTTTGGTACTACGCTGCACCTTTATGGACCTCCTCTATCTACCTCTTCTACACTCCACACTCCACACTAAACTACCCGACTACCACTTACCCTCCTATTCCTCCTATTCCTCCTCCTCCTCCTCCTCCTCCTCCTCCTCCTCCTTTTCCTGGTCCTCCTACTACTCCTGCTGCACATGTGAAGATACCAACCGTATACCCGGATCTTCTTCTTCTTCTCCTCCTCCTCCATCGTCGTCACTACTCATACCCCTTCGAAGAAAATAAAATAAAAATTCTCGCCTACACACACCATTGGATCATCCATCCACCCCTGCTCATATCTCGTGCTGATCCCGCAGCTGGACCCGGCTTTTCGGTTCCCATCGATCTGGGACGTCGTCCTTTGGGCGGTGGTGATATGGTCCTGGTGGTGGCTTGACCGCCCTGGGTCGTACTACTGCTCCCACACCGACGTCTCGTGGGGGCCGGCGACGGCTTTTTTTTGCTTGCTTACTTGCTTACTTCACACACACCATACGAATCGAACACATTGTCGATAGAGAGGACTTTTTTTTTTCTCTTTCGACCTTGCTTGCTTGTTGGTGCTGGTGCTGCACCTGCTGCAAACATGCCTCTCTCTGATCAAATTCCGATTGTAGGCGTTTTCTCTCTTTTGTTTTACATTGTCCCTTCTCAAGCCATGTTTGAAGATTTTATATCGCATGCTGAGACACAATAAAGGATGACCATTATTCTACATATTCGGGCGAACGCGGCCATGGAGAAGAAAGTCGCAGCTATACGTCGTTAGTTTCTCATCATGTGCAGAAAAAAAATGTCGCCCTTTTTTTTGCTGCAGCACGATATGGGGAGTTTCGCTGAGGATGGTTTTAGCGGCCGGACGTTGGCTACCACTACGACCATGTATCGACACGAAAATGGGAGAACGTATCATGCCTATCGTAAGTCTTGAGCAAGAGCTGCGGCGTATATACCGACATATGGTATATTCTTTTTTCTTTCCGAGTCAACCGAGGTACTAAGAAGCATGACTAGGGGATGGCGAATATTGGCAACCGTAAGCACAAGACAATCACCGATTCCGCACCGTCGACCACGATGACCGCTACAGGGACTGAGACAATATACTACCCAGCAATGACGAGAAGCAAAACAATCACGAAGCAATAGTGTATGTAATACAACTATTCCATCAGCATCATCAGCATCACCACCATCATCATCCCACCCCCCCTATTTCCTCTCCAAACGATGCACTAACGCACATATTGTTGTTGTTATCAAAGACACCACCTCTGCATCCTCACCCTCCGCGACCAACTCTTCCTCGCCCCCGTCACCAATCCCACACGAATCCTCGACATCGGCACCGGCACCGGAATCTGGGCCACAGACATTGCAGACCGCTTCCCCTCGGCCGAAGTCATTGGAACCGATCTCTCGCCCGTGCAACCGGGCATGCAACCCGACAACTGCCACTTTGAAATCGACGACTGCATGGCCGAGTGGGTCTATCCCGAATCCCATTTCGACTTTATTCATATCCGAGGCCTGTTTGGGAGTATCTCGGACTGGCCGACTTTGTATCAACAGTGTTATTCGCACTTGCAACCGGGGGGTTGGATTGAACAGGTGGAATGGAGTATTCAGAATCGGTCGGCGGATGGGAGTTTGAGGCCGAATTCTACTTTGGCAAAATGGTGAGTTTTTTCTTTTCTTTTTTTAAAATTGTTACTTTTTCCTTTTTTTGCTCGCTCTTTGACATCCTGCCGGATGAACTGATCCCCTTTGCGACCCTGCGATATGAGAGGCGTGCAAATGGCTGTAGGCTGACCTGTGATGCATGTAGGAGTATGTATGGAATCGAATGTGGCCGAAGACTCAAAAAGACGTTTAAGATTGCCGAGGAAATGGCTGGAATGATCAGCTCTGCTGGATTCGTCGATGTGGTCGAGAAGCGCTTCAAATGGCCCATTGGACCATGGAGTTCCGATCCTCGATTAAAGGAAATCGGGAGATGGAATCTGTTGAACTGGGAGGAAGGAATGGAAGGCTGGGTGATTGCTCCTTATACCAGAGTGCTGGGTGTGAGTGAATTTTTCTTTTTCATTTCTCATTTCCTTGGATTGACTCTCACATGGGCATCAAGCTAACAGAAGGGGTGTGTATGTGCAGTGGTCTGCTGCGGATGTCCAGGAATGGCTGGCGGAGATTCGAAAGGCTTTGAGAGACCGGAAGAAACATGTATACCATGAAGTGTAAGTTGAGTCCCTCTCTCTCTCTCTCTGTCTGTCTCCTCTCTGCAATGGGCAGTCGTCACTGACAATGATCCTGTCTCCATAGACGGCTGGTGTATGCCCGGAAACCCTTCGATCATGAGATGCGCAAACCAGAAGAAGCCACAAGTCATGAACCAAGCAATAATGGGAGTTGCTCAGTGGAACATCGAGAAGAAGCCCAGCAACCAGTCGCCCAAACAAATCCAGATGAAAAAGAAACGCAACTACCACTGCCCGAGACGAGTGGAGAAGAAGTGCAAACACCACTCGTCGAAACCAGTCAACTAGAAGAAGCTCCAATACCACTCGACCAGGCGAGTCGAGAAGAAGCTCCAACGCCACTCGCCCGAGAGAATCCGATCTGCAACAACAGCGAACGCGGTACCTCTGACGAAAAGCAGGTCCCAGACAGTGCTGCAGCAGCAGCAGCAGCAGCAGCTACGAGCGACAAAGTTGTCGTTGTCGTCGATGAAGCATCTATACGACAATCTCTCGAGAGCGTAGATATCAGAGAAGAGTGAGACTTGGGGGGGTCGTATACGATGTCTGTCTCAACGACCTGACATTTCATTTCATTTCATATTTGTAACGAGGAAAAGGGAAATTCTTAGGGGCCCACGCAATATTCCTCTGGATACATGTATACCACAAATGTACGATTGATGATATCTTTATATATATCGGAGAAGCAACGAATGCCGACTGAAAAAAAAAAAAAAAAAAAAAAAAAAAAAAAAAAAAATCATGCGCCACACAAGAAGAAGAACGAAAAAGAGTCCATTCCGAATCCCAATTCTCCGGAAAATGCAACTATCCCCCACGCCGCCCTGCATCTGCACCTGCACATCCACTTGCATTTGGGAAAGGGAAAAAACGACCCAACGAG
The DNA here is from genome assembly GCF_000320565.1 of Sphaerulina musiva SO2202. Taxonomy (NCBI): domain Eukaryota; kingdom Fungi; phylum Ascomycota; class Dothideomycetes; order Mycosphaerellales; family Mycosphaerellaceae; genus Sphaerulina; species Sphaerulina musiva. The sequence continues at coordinate 2,311,264 of NW_016017385.1, read as the reverse complement.
AAACATGAATATACCAGAACTTTGGTAACGTATGTAGCCTGCATGCAGAGAGATATATATATTGCAAGCAGGGAGGTAACATGTTTCATCTAATCCATGTTGTATAAATAAACTCCTCCTCCTCATCCTCCTCCTCCTCCTACTATATAGTAAATACTGTATATAGTATGTACACAATTGCTGTTGAAGAGCAAAAATGTATTCGAGAGACTGAGATTGTGAATATTGACAAGTGCATATAGTACCTTTGATTCATTGCTTGTTACCTAGCCGAACAAGTAAAAGGATTCAGGCAAGAAGTTAGGTATAGATAAAAGACCGTTGCTACAGGACCGATCGACTTCCCATTACAGAGACTCCAACGCTAATGCAAAGAAAATATCCATAACATGATGCATTGATAGGACACTCAGGTGTTTCTTCAGTCAATCAATCAAGCATCGCCAACACTCCCCGACTCACTCATCATCTCCCCCACCACCTCCCCTAACACAAACCTCAGCTTCTCCCCCATCCAAGCTCGCAAAGAAGTAGCCTACACCCCACAAACTTGACATCTCTTCTCCTGCTCCTCCACCCTCTTGTGCCGATGCTTGAAATCCCCATGATAGCCTCCATGTTCCTCGTGGGAATCCAAATGACTCTGGCCATCCAACCGCTCCCCCTCAGCGGGCAGAGGGCCCAAGAACTGCACATGCGAATTCTCACTAGCATGTGCATGTTGCTTCAACAGCGCAGTCACCTTCTCCACCTCCTTCTCAAGTCCGAGAAACCCTCTCAGAAACCCTCCCACATCTGTATTCTCATTGTTACCCCTCAGAGCTCGTGCGGCTCGAGGGTCAGAAGTGTAGATGTTGACATCCGCGCCGGAATGACCATGGGTGGACCAGCCGGTTTGTGCGCGCCGGGAGACCATGTCGGCGAACAGGTAGGATGCCGGACTTGATTCATCGAGGAGGGAGTCGAGTTCTGATGGAGACGCGTCGTGGATCCCGAGGTTAGATTGAAGGAGCGAGGTGAGATATTCGCGGTCTTCTGCAGTGGTTGAGACAGATGCCGAGTTACCGTTGTCACTTGGTGGAGAAGAAGAAGAGGAGGAGGAGGAGGAGGAGGAGGGAGAATGGAAGTGCGAGTACCATTCTCGTGAAGTGTGACTTGCGGAGTGGGAGGCATTGGCCAAGACGGCAGGGTACCACAGATACTCGGGATATGTGGAATGCAGTTGTCGGGCGGCGGCGAGACCTCCAGTTTCGTGATCGGATGTGCTCACCATGAGGGTAGGGACATCGGAGTTGTCAATAAAGTCGAGGACGGCTTGGATAGTTCTGTCGTAGGCGAGTACTTCGTGGACTTGTGCAGCTGGATCGTTCCCGTGGCCGGCGTGATCGATTCGGGAACCTTCAATCATGATGAAGAAGCCTTTGTCCGAGTGTTTGGTCGCTGCAGAAAGGATTTGGAGAGCAGTTCTTGCTGTCTCCTCGAGACTTGGGTATGTCTCGTTTTGGTGTCGGCGATCAATTTCGTAAGGGATGTCAGTTGGCGCGAGGAGGCCGAGTAGAGGCAAGAGTTGCTTTGCCTTCTCGGTCGTATCATCACCACGGGAAGGTGATAATAACCCATCAAACTCCTTTCTCGAATCAATGTACTTCCATCCCTCTTCCTTCGCCCACTCCACAGCGTCGATTGCATCGTCTCGGCAGCTCCCTTCGGTCGTATTGGGCAAGAAATGACATCTCCCGCCTCCCATCATCAAATCCACCATCCTCCCCAGGGGATGCGTCTTCCCCAACATCTGGAGTGCAATCTCATCCTCCATTTCCCTTCTCCTCACATGACTCGCAAACACGGCGGGCGTCGCATCTGTAATCCTCGTCGTGACCACCAGGCCAGTCATGTAGCCTAACCTCTTCGCCGCCTCCATGACAGAGCCACAAGGTTCATAATCCGGCAACACAGAAATGGCGCCATTGTAACTCTTCTCTCCGCATGAGAAGGCCGTCGCACCAGCCGCAGAGTCGGTGACTAGAGAACTCGAACTTCTCGTGCGACTCTGTCCGATCAGGAGATCATCCAGCACCAATGTTGAGTTCCAGCCGAGTCCGCCTGTATACTGTCTCCAACTTCTCGTCAAAGCCAGAGATGTCGGTCCCATTCCATCCGAGACCATGAAAATGAGATTCTTCTTTCCTCCCCCTGCTCCGCCTTTGCCCGCATGTCTGGTATCGGTGTTGTGTTGCCATACTACTGCCAAGATAATCACCACAGTGGTGGCGATGACGGCCCAAACGAAGAGTCCTATTTCTCGCCAGCGTTTCCATCTGCTGTCAGACTCGGATTTGCCCGTTCTCTGACCGGTGAGGAGCGCGTCTTCTTCTTCTATGCCTCGTTCCGACGAGTTTTGGGATGTGGGACGCGCGAGGACGGGAGACGCCATTTCCTTCTTCTTCTTCTTCTTCTTCTTCCTCTTCTTATCCTTCTTCTCCTCTTTCTCGTTCTGTTACTCTCCCTGCACTCCGCTCAACGAAGCGCCTTCACGCGACGCGGAGTCAGATGGCAGTTCGGTGCTCCTGGGGGCAGTGGTGCGGAATCAATCAGGTTGTTTGGAGATGTGTGAGAAGCAAGATGGTTGATGCTGGACGCTGGAGTCAATAGGTATGACAACACGAAGGGGACGATGTATATGAATGACGCGATAGCAAGAGAGAGAGGGAGGGAGTGTGTAGGTATGCGTCAGAGAGAGACAGAGACAGAGAGAGAAAGAGAAAACAGAAAGATGTACAGGCTGGAATGCTGAAGGACGAGCTGGCGGTATGGCAGCTGATCGAGGGTCTGCCCTAGCGTCGTGTCACATGAAAGGCAACCGCATACTACCTCCTTAGCTAAGCTCTGTTTGTACCTGTACCTGTACCTCAGAGTCAGGTATACCTCAGAGGAGGTATGTATCTCCTACCTCCTAGGAGGGTCGTGAGTCAAGAGTCAAGAGTCACCACACCTCATGGACAAGTACCTAAGCCCACAGTTCTATTTTCACTGCCGACTTCATGCGCAGACACTATCAAACTGGTGTCGAATCAAAATCTATTCCAGACATGCAAGAAAGCCATAGCATACATGCATGCATGTGACTCTCGCTGCCTCGTACTAATTATTACAGGTGGTTTTCTCTGTCGTGGATGTCGTGATCCCTCCCCCATTTCCGTCTCCGTTGCACCATCCAATGCAGCCGAGTGGCACTAACCAAACCCTACCTAGGTGCGCCTATGCAGCTGCCCGTTCGTACTCCATCGCAGCATCCCAATGTTTGCTTCTTTCCAAAGCAAGATGGAAGAAGAAGACGAAGGATGAAGAAACCTCATTCAGGGAGCTCGTCACCGCCCTGTGCTCCTGCTCCGCCCCTCGTACCGATACTCCTCCTCCCTCCCCTTCTCCTTTCTATGCTCCGACCACTTGTTCTCAGCAGCGTTCGCGACCAGTCCGCCCACCACAGCTCCCAGGATGATATCACGTTGGCGATGCTGTTTACCAAACTGTCTGCCAGCGAGACCTCCTGCGAGGGCACCCGCCAGTCCGACTCCGAGACCTCTCTGTGACGTATCGAATTGGGATGTGATCTTCTGCTTAATACCCTCTCCTCCTGCGCCTGCTTCTCGGCCACCGGAGCGCGACCGACTGTCTCGGCTTCGAGACCGCGAGCGGGAATCATCGTAATCGTCACGGTCGCGTCGACTTCTACGACTGACTTGAGAACGGTCCAGATATGGATCCGAACGACGTGCTATCGCTCCAGCTCCGCCAGCATACGGGCCATCGTTGTACGATGATCGGTAGCTCTCTCTACGCTCCGTGGCATATGGGCGGTTGGCAGGCTATGATTTCAGGTCAGCGCATGCTTATACTCCACCCCATGGGATATGATCGGTGACGAACAACAAGTGGCCCTGCACTTACGGGTCCTCGATACCTCTCGTGCACTTCGTAATAGTCGCCATCGTCTCGGTCGCGGTCGCTGTACCCTCTTGCACCTCCTCGGTCTCTGCGGCCGGAACGCTCATCATAGTCGCTGTCGTCATCGTCATCGTAGCGATGTCTTGGAGGCGGCTGGGCTGAGCGTGCGCGAGGCTCGCCTGGGTATTGGGTGTTGCCCCGGTAGTCGTCGTTGTATCCGGACGCCATTGCGCTGTCTCTCCTAGAGCCAGTCGTTGACGGCTGCTTACTCGACTTCTTCTCGGACTTGTCGACGTGCTTCTTCGAATCGCCGTCGTACTTTGCGAGAGTCCAAAGATCTTTTTCGGGCAAGACCGAAGCGGGATTGCGTGGTGGGTCGTCCTTTTCGGCTTCGTATGCGCGCAAGACTTCGTCGTTGTCTTCGTTGAGTCTCTTGACGAGGGCGGTAGAGTTGGCGTGGTCGTCTGTGAAGAAGTCGGTGCGCGCGGGAAAGAGGAGATTGGCTTGCTTGCGTCGCGACGCCGGAAGGGTAGCGACTTGGGTTTTTGGTGCTGCGGTGTTGCCTCGCCGTTCTGCGCTGACGGGATCAGGATAATAATTTGATGGCGGCGGCGGCGGCGGGCGGCTCTGGGCAGTGCGACCTGCACCACGATCGTAGTCGGGTGACCTCAGCCGAGAAGGGCGGCCTTTCGATGCTGCGGACTGACGCTCTTTGGGCTCTCTCGGGTCTTGCGAGCTTGCAGACGACGCAGAGGCGTGCTTACTTCTCGCAGCCTCGCTCTTTGCGCGCTGCTGCTGCTGCTCTCGTGCGACTGCTGGTAAGGGCCGATATACCGATTCGACTTTCTTCCCGTTGATGAATTTGCGACTGCGTTCCCAGCCCGAATCAAAATACTTGTCCGTAGCCCAGCCTACCAGCTCGCCCGCATTCTCGACGACACCCTCCATATCAGGTGGCTCCCCTCCTAGGCTGCTACCGACCTATCTACCTCCCTCCTACCCGTAACCCGCCCGTACTACGAGCCGGATGGTGGCGGGGAGGGTGGAAATGACGTGGTGCTGCAGATTAGTTGCGCCCGACGAGGCAAAGGATGGCCCGACACAAGTGCCCCACGTGATGGGAGGTCGGCAGTGCAATGTGACTCTGTGATCCGGGGATGCTTGGTGTTATGCAACTCTCGCCCACTTTCGCCAACCCTCCCGGCTTCTCTTACAGTAGTGAAAGGTGATACCTCCTAGTGTCTCACTCGAACTTTTTTTTGTGCCTCTCACTCTCTCTCGCTTTCTCTCGTGTTTGCAGTTGCAGGCTGCAGCCCTCCTGGCGTAGATGTCTGGGGAGGTTGGTGCGCAGTCTGATTCTGCGCCTCTGTATCCGGTGGCGATGGATCTGCTTATGTCGCTGGCGATGATGGGGAGGGGGAGGTGGAGGAGGTCCTAGGGAGAGGAGATGTGTGTTGTGTCGCTGCGTGAAGAAGTGATGAAGAGGGACGAGAGCGTGTCGCGGAGGGTTTGTCTGTTGAGTCTGTCGGTGTGTGTGTGTGTGTGCCGTCGTCGTGGGGGGGGCCACGCGACAACTGAGCGAGCGAGCGACACTCGGACGATGACTGCTGCGCCTTTTCTGTGTTGACGTTGTGGTTGTGGTTGTTCGGTGGTAGTTTGGTCTGGAACTCGGAGTCAGGTGAGATATGCTCGTTGTCGAAGATGAGTTTGCTCGTGTCTGCTCCGTCCGCTTCACTCACCGCCTGACGCGCTCGAGAGAGAAAGCTAGATAGAACGACGTAGTAGTCCCATTCACCCCCCAGTGAGATAGACTGCACGATGTCGCACTTTGCACTTACTTTATTCATATAGCGAGCGAGGCTAATTCCATCTTGCTGTTATCATCACCAAGAGACAGACACTTTTTGTTTCCTTTTAATTCCTCTCCCCGTCTCCCACCACTCTCTCTCTCTCTCTCCCCTCCATCTCCATCTCCCTCGGCGTGCTGTGCCTCCACGCACGCGTTTGCGGCTGCTGATGAGCTGGCTCCTATCGCGCTACTATTTGCCGGAAGCTGACGTCGCCATGCAGCCGCTATAGCAGCGATTGGACTGCTTCGTACAGTATGCACCCACCAGCCCAGAATCACATTATACTAGTATGCAGGTAAGCTTCAGATCTACAGCGACGGTGAGATGCCGCTTGCGCAGGCCCTTCATTTCGGTGGGCAATCCGGAAGGGAATGTTCGTTTTCACTTGCCACTCACCCTCACCCTCACCCTCACACTCCACTTCACTTCAGATGTGTGGATACATGTCGGTGGCGGTGATGTGTGTCTACATGTGAATACGACCGCGGCAACTGCGATTGGGAGCGGAAGCGAAAGCGTGGGAGCACACTACGACTTCGATCTACTACTTCTGCCTTGATTCGATCTGGGACAGGTTGGAAAGGACAGAAAAGAATAAAAAAGGAGGAATAAAAAAAATGAATAAAAGACATTTCGATCTGGTAGCCAGGGATGCGCTGTCCATGAACACTGGGGAAAGCTGTGCGACGTGGGACGGAAGCCTGGTTTTTCACTTTGCAGACGCAGGTACGGCAGGGCAGCTGCAGCACAATCGTTCTACTATAGCCAGGATTCACTTGCTATCAATGTCATCCAGAGTGTACGTTGTTGTACCTACAGTAAGTAGGTTCTGGACCATTACCTTCAACCACCACGCGAACATGTCCGATCCATATAGTAAGCTAGGCAATCAATAGTTCGTCTGCTGGACAATCTCCGGCGAGGTCAAAAATCCGCATCGTTCTCGCAGCTTTTGTCCTCTCAGAGCTTCCCGCGCAGAATCACTGCCATTCACACCCGCATAGCCCTCGTGTGGTCCTCCAATGATCTGGATTCCATAGTTCGCGTCGTCAAAGTCTGCCCTGTGCCACCCTTGCAGCGTTGTCCCATTGATCGAGGGACGTCCCCACGCCGCAAACGATGTCCACGATTTGCTTTGTCGCTCCATCAACGCGTAGTCTTCGGATTGGGGCTCAAATGGAAAGTCGTATATGTCGTAGTGGCTCAGATTGCCGAACATGTACGCGAACTCACTCGTGTGGGGAACACCATACCCGTACTGTGAATAGTTCGTCTCGAGGATGGGTGTGACGAAGGTTTGGTTTTGGTCATAGAGATATACATCATTGCCGGCTGCGGCCAACGCTCTGCCGAAGTAGATGGGCTGGCATGTCATGATGATGTCCCTCAGAATCCTGCCCGCACGTCGGACCTCTTTGGCCAGAGCGACAGTGCCGTTGGGAAAGTATGCGGGCTCGAATTCCGACTCGGGATACAGGTCTAATAGTGTCTCCAGATGGGAAGGGGAAAAGCCAGGGAGATAGTCTGCAAAGTATGCATGTGTGGCTGAGGCGTTGGCGACACTGGGGTCAATGAAGTATGTGGTGTCGTCCTCGCACCAGCCGATCATAGTGGTCGTATTGTAGAATTTCCCGGAAGCGATCAGCTCTGATGGCGCAGCAGGTAGAAAGTCGCCGTCCACCACAGGCAGCCAGATGTCTCCCACATTCAGATTCGTAGCGGTCAGATTTTGCGCAGCGAATAGATCTGTCATACTGAGGTTGCGCAGACACATGACAGTATCGTCCGAATCCAGGCTTGTTGCGTTGCAGCCCACAAAATCTGCCACGTCCTGCATTGCGTTGCGGGTGAAATTGCCAGTGATACCCCCTTCGAGAATCTGGCTTTGGCCAATGGCTTTGTGAAATATTTGGGGTCTGCTGGCACCGTACGCCATCATTTGCATGCCCACGGCAAGTCCACCAGAGCTCTGTCCGTGGATAAGTACAATGTCAGGGTTGCCTCCGAAATGGCGAATGTTATCGTGCACCCACTCCAGGGCGAGTCGTTGATCTCGCAAGCCTGCGTTCTCGGACCCGTCCCCTTTCAGGGCGGCAGACTGTGCAAAACCGAAAATTCCCAAACGATAGTTGATCTGAACTGATATGACGGGAGAGCCGTTGTCGATAGACAGCAAGATCATGCCTCCTGGCTGCGAGACTGGATCATCCTTGGAGGCGGTTTTGAAGCCACCTAGAGACAGCATCAGCTCGGACTTCATCAGCACCACATGCATGACGGATGGTCACTTCTCTGTACCTCCATGTATATACACCATTACGGGCAAGTTGTCTCCAGCGGTGGTACCATTGGGTCGGAACACATTCAATCGCAAGCAGTCTTCCGATGTCGCTGTAGCCCAATGGCAGTCAGTCAGTGTATAACATGAGTTTCTGAGATGGCCTGTAAGGGCCAATACTCAAAAGATGACTTCTCGGGGTGGTGGTGGTGGACCTACCAGTAATATTGCCCAGATATAAGGGCAAACTGTTGGTCCCCAGGAGCTGCGGACATGCTGGGCCAGGGCTGGTAGCATCGAGAAGACCTGAGGGCACAAATGGTATCGGAGGCTTGAAACGATTCTTTCCACTGGTGTCTTGTGCGTACTGTACACCAAGGAAGGCTTCTACGTGGCTCTTGTAAGTTCCATGATACGTCGCCGTGTCGGTAATTGCAGTGGGAGCACAGGAAGAAGCGTGGGCGGCGACGCAGAGCGTGAGCGTGATTACAGCTGCAAGCCTAAGAAGCATCTTGTTCTTGAAACGGGCTCACTCCCCTCTCACTACATTAGGTAGATATGTCCTTTCGTGTATCGAAGGAAGGGCAACTGGACCGACATCGTTTTTTAATCGGCCGGCATTTGTGTGTGCTATCTGTTCTCCCTACACCGTTACACCAAATCCTGGCTCCTCTAGGTGGTATGTGCCCGCTGCGATAAGATAGATCATCGTGACGATGTCGATGACAAATAGGCAATTTCAAAATGTGCACTGCTTGAGCATTTTCTACATAATGATTATGTAGTCCGGTTTATTGATTAATTGATTGATACCAGATTGATAGATAGGTACCTGATATATTGGATCCATTCCATAGAGTAGCACGTGACTGGTTCCTGTCCTATAATTTAGTTCCGCCGCAGTGCGCATCGCGAAACATCATCTTCTCTTACCATACCTACCTTGCTTGTATCCACAACTTGTACTGCTAGCATTTTTCTATACCTATTAGGCGTGGAGTATGCAGTTCAACCCTAACCCTAACCCTAAGTTCACTATACGTTTTCTTGTCTCCAGGATATATTTGGGCACAGTCTAAGAAACAATATATCTAATAGGCCTGCCTACGATGATAATAAAATAATACCCAAATTCATAGATATATATATATATCCTATTGCTATCTCTATCTCTATCTCCAATTCTATCTCTCTACCTCTATCTTGTAGTATCTCTCTAGGTCTCTCTATCTCCTAATTGTCTAGGTATCTCTTCTCTATCTCTTCGTTCCTATTGTTGTTGTAATGCTTACCTAGGGAGGCTATACTATAGTGGTTTGTCTTGTAGACAGGCAGACGGTAAGCTTTAATAAAGTATATTAGGATTCATCAAGATAGCTAATTTTCTTTTCGCCTGTTAAGACGACGGTTGCTATATACTAATTAGTAGCTAGTAGTATAGTGTCTACTATATTTTGTATATAACTAGTAGTAGTCTCTAGCCTATAATCTATTTGGTAATTTACCTAGTAGTATATAGTTTCCCTAGTAGTATATAGTTTACTTAGTAATATATAGTTTACACAGTAGTATATGGTTTGTATAGTAGTATATAGTTTGTGTAGTAGTAAATATGTTCTTTGATAATATAATATCTAAGGGTCTGTTTTAAAGTATAACCTCTTTAGTAGTATAGTTTATATAATAACATATACTTTACGTAGTGCCATACGATTTCTGTAAAACCTATAAGGTTTATACTAATAGCTTATAGTATTATTGTTCCTATACTAGCCCCTAGTTTACTTAGGAGTATACAGTTTATATAGTTTACAAATTATCGTTTACTTAGTAGTCATTTTTGGTATTATAATCTACTTAGTAGTATATCTCTAGATACCTAAAAAGACCTAGTATATTAAGTATACTCTGAGTTCTCTAGAATAAATATTACTATATTGTTAGAAAGCTTTAATCTTTAGAGACCAAACGTAGTCTCTAGAGGCTTTTAATAGAACAGATCCATAGACAGTGATAGGTATAGGTTAATAGGTCTAAGTATTAACCGCTAGTAATAGAGTTCAGAAAGCTAAAGAAGTTTCTAGAAAGCTTGTATTTTAATATTTCTTCGCTAAATACTTTATAGTAAAGTAATACTACCTATAGACTAGGTTCCTAAATATTAGAAGTACAATATCCTAGTATAGGGGGGTATAGAAACGGTAATAATATTAACCGTTCTATAATATTGTAAAGCATTTCAGGATTCTGTAGCCTAGTAGAAGAAAATTTTATAGGTCTATATACCAATATATAAATCCAATATTCGAGTAACCTACAATATACTAAGGTATTCAACCTTAGTAGCGCGCTATATCTATATCTATATATATCTCTATCTATTCAATACCTAGGTATCTCTATCTCTATTCCTATTTCTTTATTGCCTAGGTAGGTATCTATATCTCTATCTCTATCTCTATTTTGTATGCGTTCTTCTAAAAGTAGGTAGGTAGGCATTCTGCTATTTAGAAGGGTTACTTCTGCCGTATCCGGTTCTATGTTATATATAAAAGAAGAAGTAGGATATCTTTAAGGAAGAGAAGCTTTGCGTTTAAATATCTAGAAGGGCTTTAGGATACGTAAGTATCTAACTGAAAAGAGCCTCTAGAAGACGGTAATAATACCTCTTAGTATCTTAAGCCCTAGCTGAAATATAAGCTTATATATATAGGACGGCTTTCTACTTTCTCTAAGAGCTCTAGCTACTATAAGCTTAGCTATAGAGGACAGCCTCTTCTTTAAATCCTTAGTAAGTAGACAGCTAAAAAGGCGGAGAATATACTAGTAGAGTTATTCCCCCCTAGGGGATCTGTTATTAACCAACCCTATAGCGACTAATCTAGAAGTAGGACGGAGCTAATTGCAGGCTAGGAAAAGAGATAGACCGAGTAGAGGTAATAATAATAAAGAGTACACTTATAGCTCTTAGTTATATACTATGCTCTTCGACTAGCTACCTTCCTCGACGCTCTTCTTCGATCTTTTATAATAGTAGTATATCTATACCCGAGGTTGAAGCTATTCCTATATAACTAGGCCGATACAACGACAGGAACGTAGCTAGATAGGATCTATACTACGAATGTAGGAGATATAAAAGCCCGGCTAGGTTAAATCCTAAGATAGGACGTCGTCGATTAGCTAGGCCGGACGTCGTTAGATAGAACGGAGGGTACTCTATTAGAGCGCCTACGTAGTAAGGAGGATACCTAACTACCGGAAGAGAGATTATATAATATCCTTAGTAGATTTAAGGACTATCTAGAGGGCGCGTAGAATATAATCGCTTATCTATTTTAGGTTACGCTATTTGAACTTCGGCTAGATATAGTCCCCGATAGTAGGCGACAGAGGCTTCTAGAACTACTTGCGACTTTAGATAATACTAAGATCTTATAACTAAACCTAACACTAGGGCTATCGACGATATCTTCGAAGCTCGGGAGCTTATAGATTATCGATACTACCTAGGGCAAAGACCAGTAGGATAAGTTATAGCCTAAAATATATATAATAGTAGCTTCTCTAAGGGCTATATCGAAACGACTTTTATATACTATTATAGCAAACTGCAAGTAAGGCTTCACGATTGAAGCAGTATAGAATATATAGTTAAAGATACGCGATAATAGACTCGACCTAGAGCACCGTATATATGTAGATAATCGAGCTTCGTCGCTATATTAAATATATATAGTAGCTAGAGAGTACTCTATCGGATAGTAGAGACATTTATTCCTAAGCTATAGGAGGACAAGCTAATACTATAAGTAGTAGGTAACTAGGTAGCTTTAGCGAGAGGGCGTAGTAAGGCCGGTAGTAGAGGAGGGGTCGATCGGCAGAAGCGGAAGAGGGCAGATAATTTAAAGGTAGGGAGAATTAGAGAGGAGGAGGAGAGTAAAGATAATAGGGATATTAACGGCAAGGAGGGAGGGGAGCTAGCGGGCAGCTAGCATTTACGTTCGTATTCTAATCGGTATTCCTAGTCGTATTCCTACTTAAGATCCTATTTATAGGGACTAGACAACAACAGTACGGATAACGAGTAATTTACGATACTCTCCTAGCTAGGGAAAGAGTAAGGATACGATACTTCTAGGAAAATAGCGATAGTAAACTAAAGGACCCCGAGGCTTTTATATCGTAACTCGATATAGTATTCGGGGATAGTAACGAGAAGGCTAAGGCCTTAGAACAGCTTTCCTATTTAAAATACTTATAGAGCTAACCTTAGTACGAATATTAGCTTAATTTCGATAGACTCCTACTTATAGTAGGTAGGGAAAACTTCTCTTATAAGGCAAAGATTAGGTATTTAAAAAATACCTTTTCTAACCTAGCTAAATTATATATAGCTACTATACCTAAGTATATAGACTACTATAAGAACTCCGAGGAGGTCGAAAGAATTATAACTAATCTAGAAGAAACCAACTAGTTTAAGATCTTAAATAGGAAGTAGAAGGAAAGAAATAAGGACTCCGCCTTAAATATCCTAGCCTCTAACCGATCCTATACTATACCTTCGAACAAGGTCGATATAGATAGCGATACTATTATAACTTCGACTTAGTCTAACGGACTCTAGCCAAAAATACCTATAGAATATCGAGATAATAATAGAGGAAAACAAAGAGCGAAGTAGGTAGATATAGCCGAGAGAGAGACTCTATTTCTAGTATAGAGCGAGTAGATACTATATTCGGGATTGCCTATATATACCTACGGTCCTATTAACGAGAGTAAACGTAGTAATAGTAGAAGCCGTACTTAAAGAGCCGGAGGATAAGGTAAAAGAGTAGCTCCCTCTTAAAGTTAGGAGGTAGGAGCTAAGAAAGTACTAGTAGAAGGGTAGCCCGAAGCTATACACCGATATAGTCCTTAAGAAAAACTTCGGTACCTATACTCTTATCGACGAAGGATATTAGACCTTATAGAAGGTCTCGGGTCACTATACGTTAGTAACAAGGAGAGGAAAGTTAAAGGAGCCTTTAAAGAAATAAAGAACTTAAAGGTAACTAGAGTTATTGTATTCTAGATAGAAATAGATAGATACCCCTAGAATATCTATATATATATAGTACTAGATCTAGACTTCCTACTAATACTTAGGAACCTATAGAAAAGATAAAATAAGGTTAGGACTACGCTAGAAAAGTATTAGTTCTATTACAGAAACGTAGGCCGATAGTTTAATAAGGGACGCCGGTATCTAGAAGAAGTAACTATTATTAGAGAATTCTCGATAGTAGCTACTATCTTTCCTAAGGATATTAAAAAGGTATTAAAGGACAAAGATCCTTCTATAATAGAGGAATTAAGGAAGACTATTTACTCTAAGCTTTATAATATACTTCCGTTATTTTTCGAATAGGAAGTAGACAAATTAGCTCTATACCGAGAAGGGATTAACTATATAATCGAGCTCTAGTTAAATCCCGATAGGACCCTACGAGATTTACTATAGGCCCCGATATATAGAATATCTAAGGACGAACTTCTTATCCTATAGAAGGCGCTAAACAGATAGCTATTAAAAGGATATATATATTCGAGTAGTTTAGTAGCGGAGGCTCTAGTATTATTCGTCCGGAAGCCTAGTAGAGGATTACGGTTTGTTTATAACTACTAGGCCCTAAACTCGATATTTAAACCTAATCGATATCCCTTACGTCTTATACTAGAGATCTTAAAAAGTATAGGGAAGACTAAGTAGATTACTAAGGTAGACGTCGTAGCAGCTTTCTACTATATTAGGATAGCTTGTAGGTACGAGTATAAGACTACCTTTCGGACTCGATTTAGGCTTTTAAGTAGCTAGTCTACCCTTTTAGTCTCTCTAGGGCTCTAGCTACTTTTTAGCGGTATATTAACTTATTATTAGGGGAATTTCTCGATAATTTCTGTTCCGTATATATCGACGACGTTATAATCTTTACGAATAGAACAAGAGAGGAACACTTCTAGAAGGTTCGCCTCGTACTCTATAAACTTTAGGATAGAGGCCTTTTCCTTAACCCGAAGAAATATAAATTTATAAAGAAAAAGATTAAGTATCTAGGTTTTATTATTTATACCGACAGAAAAGGTATAGAAGCCGACCCTAAGAAGGTAGAAGCGGTCTATAACTAGAAAACTCTAGATATCTAGAAGGAAGTCCGGAGATTCCTAGGATTTGCGAACTATTATTATTCGTTTATCCCGAACTACTCTAAGATTATAGCCCCGCTTACCCGACTTACCGGTAAGAAGGTACTATTCTTCTAAGGAAAAGAAGAGAAGGCCGCTTTCTATACTTTAAAGAAGAAATACTATAGCTCTCTAGTACTTATACTATAGGACCCCCTTCTTCCTACGTTCCTAGAGACTAACTATAGCGGCTTCGTATTAGGTAGCGTACTCCTATAGGAAAAGAACGGAGTCCTTTACCTAGTAGGCTTCTACTCGAAAAAAATAAATTAAGCCGAAATTAACTACGATATTTATAATAAGGAAATACTAGCAATTGTATCCTATCTAAAGTTCTAGAAGGCCGAGCTAAAAGTATATAGATCCTTTACTATTTAGACGGACTATAAGAATCTAGAGTACTTTATTACTAAGAAGCAACTATCCGAGAGGCAAATTCGATAGGCAGATATACTAGCTAATTTTCAGTTCTCTATTATTTATCGATAGGGCGCTAAAGCTATTATTCTAGACGCGCTTTCGAGAAGAGAATAAGATACCCTAGGAGCCGATAATAAACTCTCGCGATTCCGAAGATTTCTATTGCTAGACTATTTAAAGAATTAGCTAACCCTTACGCCTATTTTAGCCGAGCTAGCAGATGCGGAGTATAACCTATCGAGATTGCCTCTAGAGAAGAAAACGAGGTACCTAAGGGGCCCTTCTAGGAAAAGGATATAAACCAACTCTAGACAACGATAGTAGAGAAGGACTTACTTTATTAGATAGTACTCCGAGCTATCTAGACTAGAGTCTATATCTTTCTATCCGAAGTATATATAAAGACCTAGAATCTAATTACAATTCTATAGAGCCTAAAGTACGAGACTACGATATACTCTAGACTAAGTTAATCTAGTCTATCTACGATTGACCGCTCTACGGATATCTAGGCCGGGATACTACCGCTTATATTCTAGGGAGGAACTTCTATTAGCCTCTATAGTCTTAGTAAGTCCGGCAATTCCTAAGAAATTGTAATTACTATAGTAGGAATAAGGTATAGAGAGAATATAAATATAGTCTCCTTCGCCCTTTACCGGTCCCCGATCGTTTCTTCTAGGAGATCTCGATAGATTTTATTATAGATCTACCGAATTTAGAGGGAAACGTATACCTCTAGGTTATTAAGGATAGGCTAAGCAAGACTATAGTAATTAAAGCGATATCTAGTCTGAAAGCCGAGGACTACGCGCAAAGGTTCTTAGAATGTTAGGTACGTTATTATAGCTTACTAAGGGCGATTACTAGTAACCGGGGAACGAACTAGACGAGTACTTTCTAGCGTACCTTCTATTAATTAACTAGCGTATAACAAAGATTAAGTTCCGGTTACTATCCTTAAACCGATAGAGGACCTAAAAGATTAAACTAGGAAATATAAGCCTACCTCCGGAACTTTATTAACGAGGAATAAACAGACTAGAAAAAGTAGCTTCTGCTTACTTAATTAGCGCTTAACGGATATTTCTATATAGCCCTCGGTATAAGCCCCTTCTTCGCTGTCTATAATTATAATATACCTCGCAGCCTACTACGTTTGTCGGGAAAATTAAGAAGATTATAGATATATATTAAGCTAATATAGCGGAGGCTATATAAAAACAAGAGGATAATACTAATAAAAAGAGAACTCCCGTACCTATCTATCGGGAAGGAGATAAGGTATAGCTTAACATCTAGAACTATACGACGGTACGCCTAAAGAAAAGCCTAGATACTAAATATACGAAGTATATAGTCGAGAAGGTTTTATTACCGGTTTCTGTAAGATTGTTAGGGATTCCTAGCAATATATACCTAGTATTCTATACCGACTTATTAAGACCCTCTACTAGGCTAGGAATCCGATAATAAACAACCGGATCCTATCTTAGTAGAATCGTACGAAGAATAGGAGGTCGAAGAAATCCTATATATACGAGACAAACCTAAGGTAAAAGGGAAGGGACGCGAGGTATTAGTAAAGTAGACCAGATATTACAAACCTATATAGGAACTACTAGAATACGTTGCCGATACTACGGCACTCGACGCCTACGAGTTAAAGTATAGAGATATACTAACGACAGACAGTCCGAGAGAAAAATAGGAGAAATAACTAAAGAGACGTAGGCCGGTAGGAAATACCCGGAACGTATAGGTTATATAGGCCGATACAAAAACGTAGGGGAATATAGAAATATAGGAGGATAGGCGTTAGAATTAGGATTTGTTTATTAAAGTTAAAGGGAAGTTATTTTATTTATCTATTTTATTCTAATTATTTAGTTATTTAGGCCTATATCAAAAAGTTAGTATAGGCCGACTAAAAACGCCTACCCTAAGGTATCTTCGTAAAACAAAAGGAAGCCGACGAAAAACTACCGGAGCCTATTAGATTTCCTACTTATTCGAGCGACGTAGGCTAATTATAAAGGTAGGAAGCGTTCTACCTATAGTATACAACTATAAAGCGATAGCCTACGCTATTATAGTATTTAATTCTAGAGCGACGGGACGGGCTAAAAGGCCCGGAGGATAGACTAAATGTAAGGCCTTCGCGGCTTTAAGCACCGACCGTAGACCCTTATAAGCTTTCGATCTAGAAGGACGTTAGAAACGGAGCGGTAGCTAGCCGAAAAGGAACGGAGCCCGAGTACTTACTTAATATTATTACCGGCGTAGGTCTAGCGGGCGTAGGCAGTATAGGCGAGGAGCGGTCTATACTACCGTAACCCGTTAGACTGGACTCTATCGGTTTTCAAGCGGAGGATAGGATACTTATATCTCTTAATATCTTTTATATTTACTACTATAAATAATATAAGCGTTAGTACAGGGCTATCGAAAGTTAGTATAGTCCTACGGAAAAGGAGTAGGGAACGTTACTTCTAGTTAGTCGATATAGTCGATATCGGCTATAGCGCAAGGAACGCAGTAGTATTCCCGAACTACTATAATCCGGTTAGAAAAGGTCGGAACCCGACGGAAAGAAGACTTACTATTAGGAGGAAAGGGATTAGAGGTAGTAGTAGTAGTAGCAGAGGAGGTAGAGGAGGGATAGCGGCGGAAAGCGGAGGGCCTACAAGATAGTAGGTTAAAGAAGAAGAGATAGTTTTTTATAAAGAAAAGCACTCTCTTATAGTAGGAAGAACAATAGCGGCTCAATCCGGCTATTAATAATAGGAAAGTAAAGCTACGTAACGGAGGCCTCTAATAAGCTAGATTCGAGGGATATCTACCTAAGGCTATAAGAAAGTAAATAGTTTTCTAAGTAAATAAGGAACTAAGAAAGCTACTGTTTTTTACGTATACTCCTATCGCGATCGTAAAGAGGAGGAGGTACGTCCGAGAGATATCGTAAGTTTGTTTTCCTATATACTCCGACTAATTTTAGCCGGAAGATAGAGGGAAGGGGAGTATTATAAGGGACGAGTCCTAGAGCTATACCCTAGAAGATCTAGGGCGTTACGTATAGTTACAAATTACGTACTATAGCGTACTGCTGCCTCTAAGCAGGGCTGTTACACTCTGTGCTTTTTCCTTCGTAGGTCGGCTAGAATAGCTAGCCTTCCCTCTTTATCGTACTTGCTATATCAATACTATAAGGTTTCTATATATACGTTACTCTCCTGTAACACGTTGTATACTAGTAGGCCGGGCGGCGGCGCGCTATAGCCGGGGCGTCTAACCTTCTAGTTTCTAGATAGACTAGGTCTATAAAGATAGTTATAGGATAGAGCGTCCGACGTCGGACGCCCCGGTCCTATATTTAGGCAAATACTATACTCTAGGGCTATACTATACGTACTATATATAGTATACTCTAGTATAGGCTTCTCGGCCGCCTTTATAGCTAGAGTTCTTAGGTTCTCTTTAGAGGTATATTGGGTATATATAGGGTACGCGACGTATATAAGGAAACTAATCAATCTAGGTTTAGAGTATACTCTATCTCCCTAGCTAGAGAAATCAGCCCGGGGGCGCCTGCCGGCCTGCCCGGAAGTGTCCTATTAGCGTATCCTTTGTAGTAGAGTACGCTAAGCCGAATATGTTACTACCTTAAAAAAAATCCTACCTACCTACCTGCCTACCTACCTGCCTACCTACCTGCCTATCTATCCCTACGGGCTACCTTGCCTAAAATTCAGCAAAGAACTAAGAGAAGAGAAGAACCAAAGAGAAGAGAAGAACTAAGGAGAAGAGAAGAACTAAAGAGAAGGGAAGAGAAGAACTAAAGGGAAGAGAAGGACAAGGACGAGGACGAGGATAAGGACGAGAGAGGACAAGGACGAGGACGAGGACGAGGACGTAGAGATAGAGATAGAGATAGAGATAGAGATAGAGATAGGGATAGAGATAGACACGCGCGCTGTATACGCGCGAAAATTGAGATTAGTACACATTCTGTGCTACTAACGGGCAGGCCTGTAGGACATATTAATATTTAGGGGTAGGGAGAGAGAGACGTAAGGGACGAAGAAAAAGATATAGCGCGAAGGGAGGAAATATATCTATCCGTTGCTATTACCTATTGCTAAGGTAATAAGTTAATTCTCTTATATTCTATAGTCTATTTACTCTCTTATATTCTGTCTATATAGAATACTCTAGAGTAACTACTAGGACTCCTAGTATAACGACTAGCTTTATATAGAATACAAGTATCTCTATATACGTTCTATATACAATATATAGAATACGTTGCTAGTAACAACTCTATTAGGGGGAGGAGACAATTGTAATAGCTAGGCCCTATAGCCTAGGGCGGTTAGGTATTTAAGCCTAAGGTAGGCCGGCCTAAGGAAGGCAGCAATCCCGGCCGACTACTCTATTAGGCGATTGGGCATCGGGCGACCGTCTACTATATTGTAGCGTTAGTATATACCTAGCGTAGAGGTATATTATACAACGCTACCCTATTCTCTCTAAAGGATAAGAATTAGTTTATTTACTTTCCTATATAGTAGGAAGGACGCTCGATACATTGCTATATATCCCTCTCTTATACTATAGACCCTTATATACCTTGTTTCTCGAAAGAATCTTTAGCCGGCCGAAAAGAGATAGAAGCCGATTACTTACTTAATATTATCTAGAACGTAGGTCTAGTAGATATATATAGTATAGGTAAATAGCAGTCTATTACTAGTACTATTAGTTAGAGCCTAACTAATTTCGGCTAGAAGGAGAAACCCGAGTGTTTTCGGCTAGAGAGAGAGTAACTTACGGCTTGTACCTAAGAACGCTATTTGAAAAACAATACCTAAGATACCGATATTCGGTCCCGCTAAACTACTCTCGACTCGTAGTATAGCTCTATTAATAAGAATATAAATCAATATCTTGATATATATATAGTAGAAGTATAGTAAGGATAAAAAGGGATTAGCTATAGATAAAAATATCTAGAGAAAGCTTGTACTTCTCTATAAACCTCTAGCCTTGCCTTAGGTAGGCTGTACGCGGCCGTAGAAAATAATAGGAACTAACAACAGAAGTATATGTCTAAAGGACAAGACATTATGAAAGCTTATACGTATTATAAGATATAAATCCTAAACTTCTCTTAAGACAGGAGTCTAGAGGCGACCCTACTTGTTACGTAATATCTAGGGGTATATAATATACCGGAATTATATAGAATCTAGCTGTTACGTAGTAGAATAATCTTTAGGGGGTAGCTATAACGTTATATATCCCTAATGCAATATTATATCGTAATACTATATTCCCTATACATAGAGGTAGCTAATACCTACTATTTGAACCTATCTAACTATTTTAAATCTCTACTCTTAAACGGGTTTTTATATATAGCGGGAGTATAAATTTTATATAGCGGGAGGCATTTTAGGGTTAACCCTAAAGTCTAGGCCTTAGGCATACTTCTTGGCTATATACGCCAATAGCACTTCCTCTACAAAGTCGACGGAGCCGGCGCGCGGATTCAGGCTACTACTAGAGCGATAGACGCGACAACGCGACAACGCGATTAGCTAATAGAGAGATAGAGAGATACTGTCGATTGTAGTAGGTAATATAGCCGAAGACAGCGGCAATCGCGTTTTCGGCTTGGAACTGGACGCGACGACGTAACGATACGACGACGCAACGACGCGACGACGCAACGACGCGACGACGCAACGACGCGACGACGTAACGACGCGACAACGTAACGACGCGACAATACGACGATACGACGACGCGACGAGATGTACGTAAGATTAGCTAATAGAGAGGCAGAGAGATACTGTCGATAATAGTAGGTAATATAGCCGAAGATAGTAGCAATCGCGTTTTCGGCTTAGAACTGATTTAGCTACCTCCGATAGACTATAAGTGCCTAAGGGTGTTAGGGTTAGCCCTAAGAGGCCTCCCGCCGTATAAAAAAAAGCCTCCCGCTATATATAAAAACCCCTAAAAGGCGTCTTCCTCTTCTTGAATAAATAAATAATAATAGTTTATAAAACCTAGGAACCTCTAAACTGCTTTTTAGATAGTAGGGGTTTCTTAATTAAATACTATATATATCTTCTTCGTATTAGCTTCTACTATTTTTCTATTAGTATGAACGATAAAATTTAAGTACTTAACTCTCTTTTCACCAAATTTGGTATATATAAGACCTTCTAGAAGTATTTCTCCCTAATTCTAGGGACAAAGTATATTATCGATAAGTCTAGAGCCAAAGTCTTCCATTATCTCCTTAGTAAAGAGTTAATATACTATTAAAAAGCAGTTAGAGCTCTAGATAGACTAAACAGGTAAATTAAATACTTAAAGAGTCTAAAACAGGTACAAAAGTTAGTCTTGTATTTGTCACTATAGACTATCCTAATATAGTAGAAGGCCGCTATAGTATCTACTTTCGTAATCTACTTAATCTTCCCTATATTTTTTAAGATCTTCGGTATAAGAGGTAAGGAATATCTATTAGGTTTTAAGATAGAATTTAGGATATAGTAATTATAGAGGAATTATAGTCCTCTACTAGGTTTCTAAATAATTGATACTAGAGCTCTAGCTTCCAATCTACTCGACCGGATATATTCTTTTAATAAGTAAGTATTTAGTACTTCTTAAAGGACGAGAAGCTTATATTTAGATATTCTCTATACTAGACTATAGAGTAAGTTATAGGGTATTCTATCTAGTCTCGTCCGGCTTTGGATTTATAGTTAATTTCTTCTTTCTATAGATCTAGCTTATTTACTTTCTATTCGAGAAATAGCGGAAGTATATTGTAAAGCTCTAGAGGAATTGTTTTCCTCAACTCTTCTACTATAGGAGGAGGGTCCCTATCCTTTAAAGCCTTCTCGATATCCTTAGGTAATATAGCGGCTACTATCGTAAATTCTCTAATAACGTTTATCTCTTCTAGACACTAGCGCTTTTTGTTAAACTAGCGGTCTATTCGGGCGTAGCCTTAACTTTGTTCTATATTTTCTATATATTCTAGCAGTATCCTTGAATTTGTACCTAGAGTATAGTTACCTTCGAGTTTCTTTAGTCCTTTAGAAGTTCCTTTAACTTCCTTTCTGCGTTACTAATATATAGTAACTCGAGAACTTCTATAACGTCGCTATTATAATCTTAAATCCGGTATCTGCTTACCCTATACTAGAGATAGAGTCTTATTTCTCAGCGTCTCTCTCTTTTAGCTATATCTATCTACTCCGGTTTTTGTTTATCTCTAATACTATCTTAATGTTCTATAGGCGTTTTTAGTATCCTATCTTCGCTTTATAGGAGAAGTTCTCTTTACCTACTATAAGTAGGAGTCTGTCAAAATCTAGCTAGATAGCTCTATACTGTATAGGGCGGTCTCCGCTATATAATAAGCGGATAACTAAGGGCTTATAACCGAGGTAGTAGGAGTAGATTACGCATCCTTTAGAGCGACTTCTGTCGCTTATAGCTAGAGATACTTAGTAGGTCGTCTAGAGAAGGGCCTATACTAGACTACCGTAAGTACGCTACTATTTATCCGACTTCCGGTATAGTCTAATTAAAGGACGCTATATTATTAATCGTACCTACTTATTATTTTAGGAGAGCAACGTATATATAGGAGTCTTATAGTATTAATATAATAAGTACGATATAGAAGGAAAACTAGCTACTTAAGTCGCTCTATAGAGGAAAAGGATCGGAGTATAGCAGCTCTACTTAGAGGTAGTAGTACGCTTTTGTACATAACCCGAGGCTATATGTAATACTATAGATCTTCTAGGGCAACTACCTAAGGGCTCGCTTTTACAATACCTCCCTTCCTCCGCTCTCTAGCCGAAAATATTCGGAGTACGTATAGAAAGAAGCTCGTACTATCTTACGGACGTACCTCCTCCTCTTTCGCGATAGGGATATGTATAGCAAGCAGTAGGTTTCTTACTTCTCTATTTACTTAGAAAACTACTTACTTTCTTACGGCCTTAGGCTTATATCTATCGATTATAGCTAATTAGAGGCTACCGTCGCGTAGCTTTACTTTTCCTATTATCTATAGCCTGATTAAGCTACTATTGTTCTCCCTATTAGGCTTTTCTTTACAAAAATCCCTCTCTTCTTCTTCTACCTACTACCTTATTAGTATCTCTACCGCCGCTATCCTATCTCTATCTCCTCCGCTACTACTACTACTACTACTACTAATACTAGTATCCCTTTTCTTCTTAATAGTAAGTTCCTTTTCCGCCGGTCTCTAGCTCTTTTTAACCAGATAGTAGTAGCTTGAGAGTTCTAATATATCTACTATACTATAGCTAGTATCGACTATATTGACTAAGAAGAAGTAACGCGCTCCGCTCCTTTCCGATCGGATTCTACTAACTCTTAAAGCCTTATACAAATACCTATATTATCTATAAGGACAAATACGTAATATCGGCTTTATAGGTAATACTAGTAGGTCCAAGGCGATAAGTAAAGAGTAAGACATCAAATAGCTTTTCGAATATAAGGGTATTGATATGCTTTACTCTGGAAACTGCTATATAAAACTCTCTAGATAAAATATTAATAACAGCTCTGTTAAGAGTTATACCTTAGGCCTTATAAATAGTTATTATACAAGTCGGAAACTACTCTCGATAGTACGTACTCGTTGCCTCTACGATAGAAAGTCCTCTTATTATAGCAGATAGGGATTGTAATATTAACTGTAACCTCTTAAAGCTATAGACTAACTCGAGGGCTTGTAGTCGTTTTTAGTAGCTATTCTATATTATAGAGAAATCTACTAGTACTATTAACTAAACTGGCTTCAGTCTATATATTCTATAATTTTATACCTAATGAAAACCTCAATCTCTGCCTTAAGTTAGCTACTTCTATCTATAGAGGCCCGTTGTCAGTCTCTCTAGAGATAATAGTAGACATTAGGTAACTAAGGGTTTTTATATACGGCAGGCGCATTTTCTCTATGTAGCGGGAGGGCTGCGCCAAGCCAAAGCCTGAGGCAACAAAAGTCTGAACGAAATTTATCTTGGCGTATATCTGAATTTCCCTACTATCGAGATATTATAGTAATGACATAGAGTACTGCAATATAAACAGTAAAGAGGAGGCTCAGAATAATAGTAGTAACAATATATCAAAAGATTATATCGAATATATAATATAGTGTTGTATTGTTAGTTACTAGAGGTAGCTAAACCTACCTTAACTCTCTCTCTCTTTAAAGGCTCTCTTAGCAGCCTAGAACCCCTTACTAAGGTTGTAAACCACTATATACTATAAGTTTTACAGCTATTCTTAGTATTAGCTAACTATAGTATAGAGAATACCTATAACTCTAAGTTCGTACCCGGGCTAAACCGTAGCTGTCTAATACGCGCGTATAAACGCGCTAGCTATATATATTCATCGTCTGTATCTATATCTATATCTATACTACTGTTACTATTACTACTATCCTTATTATCCTCCTCTTACGGCGCTATACGCTTCCTACTATTTTCGCGTCTTATCGTAGGTAGAGGTATACGAGCTAAGCAGACATAGCGGCTTGTTACTATAATAATTAAGCAAACTGTTCGTGTAAAACGGTCGGCGCTAGCGCTCGTAGTACTCGTAGTGCTCGCGAGATCGGTATCGCTCGTAGAGTCGCTGTCGCTAGCCGCTGAACTAACGTACTATACCTATTAATATATAGCTTATTGCCCTTATATTTATAGCGAGCTATATATACTTGTTTAGTAGCTAGACAAGCGTACTTACCGTATTTATAGCCTTTACTATAATAGTATAAGACAGAGTCTACTACCGTAGTAATACGTCTATTAGGCTATTACTAGATTGCTCGCTAAGGCTCGCTATTACGACAAGCTACCGCTATATCGTTAAGCCTATCTAGAGGTATCGTATTACGGTTGTTTAAATTAAGTCTCTCTACGAATATTAGATCGCGCTAATTACTCGACGCGCCTATACTAGCTATATACGATCTAGCTACCCGTACTGAACGCTTCTTAAGTCGCTATATAGCCTCTAGTATACGTCTTATAGCCGGCCTTAAAGCTATACCTAGGATAAGCTAGAAAAAGTTGTATATCGCTAGCTCTAGTATATCTTTGCCTTCGAGTTTGTACAAGCAATCTAGTCCTATTATCCGTACAAATAGGCTAGTATAGGGAGGTCGAGTAAAGTTATCGTTAGAAGTAAGCTGTTTAAGCTTATACTATAGTTTGTCCCTCTGTCCTTAAATTAACTTAAGGGCTCGCGTATATACTACTATATTTACTTAATAGAAGAATGTCGTATTAATAAAGATATTAAAGGTATTACTCTATACTACTACTAGCGCTGCCTTATATCTGTCTAGATATCCCCTATAGAATAGTCTAAGCTTAAGGAAGAAGGTAAGTATATTATTATACGATAAAGTAGTCTACCGCTTAAGGCCTATATACGCTCCCTTACTAGCTAAAGACATATTAAATCTATAGTGCTACAAGCGATTAGTCTACGCCTTAACGTACTTCTCTTTATATACCTACTAGTACTTCTTAATATAGCGTACTATCTTAAGCTACCGTACCGGCGTATCCTTAGTTAAAGCGACTGCCTTCGTATAGTCGATAGGCCTTGCGAGTATATCTACTTCGTTATCTATATCTATATCCGTATCTTAGTCGTCGCTATCGCTATCGCTATTACTAAGCTCGTTACGCTAAGCGCGTTCTAGTATTTTAGCGTAGGCCTTGTTAAAGGGAGTTTCTAATAGCGCGAGACGACATATCTTGTAGAGGGTAAGGAACTTAGTAGCGAGCTTACTAGGTATACATCTAGTACTATCGGAATTCTTCTACTAACTAAACGTCTTATAGGCCTATACCTCTACTATAGTATTTATATACTAGGTATAGAGAATAGATAGAACTCCTAGAAACACTACTTCTAGCGCGTTTATTGCCGCTCTATCGCGATTATAGATAATTAGGTTAGGATCGTCGATTTCGTACTCTTCGAAGAGGCGCTAAAGCTACTAAAATACCTATATATAGACCTTAAAGGCCTCGCCTAGTATAAGGACATAAGCTAGTAGTAGGACAATACCGAGCCGCGTAACAAAGTCAAAACAGAGAAGTAGCAAGCTACTAGCGTATACCTTGTAGGTATAGTCAAAGATAAGGATATAGCTATTATCTTTATAGATGCTAATAAGCTACGGATAAGTAAAGAAGAGACAGTAGAGCCTATTACTCTTATCTATCGTATATACCCTAAAGAAGTTATTATTAGCTAGCTCCTCTAGTACTCTATTAACTGGCGTTTTGCTAATAATTATCTTATATCGAATCTTCGCAAACTTATTGTAGATATCGCGTAATACTAGTATAGCGGCGAGTTTCGATAGACCCGGTTTAGTAATAAATTCGGCCTTTACGAGTACGCGTATCTATTAGGGTAATACTCCGCTACTATACGTATCTCTTAGCTATCGACGATAGTATACTAGGCTAGTCGACTTAATACTCTTATAACTATGTATTGTTACTATACCGAGTAATAGCGACTATCTACCGGCTAGATTGTCCTTATCGTTCGCAGACAAGGTTATCGTAGCGCTATAGCCTATCTTCTATATATACATTTTTCTCTTTGCCTCTCGACCTATCCGTATAGTAATAAGCTTGTTTTTCCGGTTACTACGAGTATACTTAAATAGTATCTCAATTGTAGTACTATCCTCGTTCTTCTTCTTACTACTATTCCGTATCTATGTAAAGCCGTATCTTTGGCTATAACTACTTATATACTCTAGGCTAGTAGTCTTAGAGGTAAATACGAGGCGCTAGGGCTTAGGTATAGTATAGCGCTTAGTAGAAGGATTAGTAATCGTATCGTCGGTTTCAGTTTTAATATTACTAGCTTCGTCCTCTCTAGAGTTTACGTCTGTATTAGTTACTACTAGGTTAGTCTAAGAAGCAATTGCCTACGCGCCTTATATGTCTTCTAGCTTAGCAAAGAACTCGTCAATTTGCTATCGAAGCTCGGTATCTAATTGTAGTATGCGTACGATTGTCGCGTTAAGACCCTCTATACTAATGTATATAGTAAGAGGTTAGAAAGAGAGAGCTAATATAGGATATTAAGTTATATAGGTTACATAACTTTGTTACATAATAGCAGCTAACTTGGCGTAGCCCTCCCGCTATATATAAAAACCCGTACCTAAGTAGCCGGCATTAATATTAATATCTCTGTTGCCGAGGGAATTAGCGTCTAAGATCTACTCCTTCTTTATTAAGTTATTCTTTGAAGTCTTCTACGTTAATTCGAGCTTAAACTTCTTGAACAGGTTTCTAAAGAGGAGTAATATATAGATCCGGATAGTGTTTATAATAGCGTTGATACTAGCGATATACATTAGAGTAGCTTCTATATATATATATAATACTCTATAAATTGCAAAGTATTATAGGTAGTATTAGGTATATATACTATAGTCCCTTAAGTAGGATAATCTAGGTCTAATAGTAATCTTTATATATAGAATCTATAGAGCTATCCTTATATTTTAGGTAGTAGCTTAAAAGGCGTATTAAGCTTCTAGGAAGGCCTTTTATATTTAGACTAGTTAAATTATCGGTAGTAAGAGCTATAAAGTAAGTGCGCTATATATACTTTGTCTAGTATAACTTTCCTTTTTTGAAGTCCTCCTATAGAGGGGTATTGTCCGGATCCTTATTATTAAGTACTAGAATCCGATTCTAATCGAGTAGGGAACAACAATCAATAGAGAGTACAATACAAGTACCCTTCTAAAGCTATAGGCTAAGGAGGAGAAAGTATACCTCTAAAGTACCCTAATTACGTCTACCTATTATTTTATTTACAGCTTTAGCAGCTAGTTGAATAATAGGTTAATTAGTTAATAAGACTATAGGAATCAGTACTTTAAATATCGCTTTAAACGAGAAGGAGGCTACCTCTGCCTTAGTATAGTACCTCCTTAGGTACTTTATAGCAGCCTAGAGATTTATATTATTGAGCGGCTGGGCGTGTTTCTTTTACGTAGGGCGTTGGGGCAGAGCCGAGAGCCGGACGGCCCGGGAGGGCCGTACTACTCCCGGCGGGTAGCTATATAGGGTAGTTTTCTTCTTTTCAGGACGAAGGAGAGGACGGACATAATTAGGACGTAGACGTACGGATACCCACTCTACTATAATTGATGTCGTTACCCTACGGTGCGCTTTGTCTTCTAATATTACCTTTCCTACTACCTACGGGCATTTACGCGTCCTTCCGGACCTCTACCTATCCTACCCCTTTTACCGCGGAGCTACGCCGCGACCTACCGTAAGCCGAGCCTATCCGATCGTCTACTCGAGGACGGTAGTAGGAGAGAGGGCTTTACGGTAATAAATAGAGCCGAAGGTAGGGCTATTATATATAAAATACAAGAGTAGGAATAGTTACAGGTTAGAAGAGGAGGGCAAAAAGGGATAGGTATAGGGGATAGGATAGGAGATAGGGATAGTGTTTGACCCTGAAAAAGAGACTATTGCAACGCGGTACAAGAAGGTATAGTATTAAACGACAGAGTTCGAGATTAATTAGGCGCAGTTCCTAGAGCGTAGTTCCTATACTAGGTAATACGGTATAAGGTCAAGGTACGATACGATATAGTAGGGCGTAGTTCCTAATTCGGTATAAGGAAGGGTATAGTTCCTAATCAGGTATAGGGCAAGCTACGATATAATACGGTTACGAACATAAGGCAGGGAAAGTAATTAACGCGACGTTAGAGAAAGGGGTCTTTAGCCTTAGAGATAATAGACGTTATAGGGAGGCCGACAGCGAGATGTAGGCCGCAAGAGCGAGCGGCCGACTAATATCGTAGAACGGAAGAGAGGACTCGGGATTTGAGTTATACTAACTGTAATATAGGTACCGAAAGGGGTTAGGATTTGGTTAGGCCTCCGGGGCCTAACCGAAAAGGGTAGGATTGAAGTATTACTACCCGTAGCCGAGGAGATTAAGATAGAAAACAAGACTAAAGACGAATACATATACGTATATACTAAAGAACGAGAACGTACCGAACCCGTATACGTACGTACTAACGAACAAGAACGATATTAGCTACCGAATACTCCGACCCCGTTACTAATAGCCTCTACCGTACCGACTCGATCGAGAACGCCTCTATAGA
This sequence comes from Sphaerulina musiva SO2202, assembly GCF_000320565.1. NCBI lineage: Eukaryota > Fungi > Ascomycota > Dothideomycetes > Mycosphaerellales > Mycosphaerellaceae > Sphaerulina > Sphaerulina musiva. The sequence goes on along the minus strand of NW_016017385.1, from coordinate 2,282,277 downwards.
CTCGGACGAGTACGATCGATAGCTTAATATCTCGATCCGAAACCGCCCTATTAATATAGTATCTAGATCCGGACTAGCCGCGGCTAGACCTTCGGTGTCTATACCGACGTTAACTCCGTCGAGTAGCTCTGCTTATCCTACTACGCCGAAACCGATAAGTACGGAAGAATAGTACCGGGCTATAGAGCTTCTTGTAATAAACCAAAACGTTATGTCCTCGATAACCTCCGGCGTCGCTAGCATAATAGAGAAAATCACCGAAAGGAGCGAGAGGTCTACGAAGGAGCCGCCTATACCTAGTACCGACGGTAACCCTACGTTTAACGGAAACAACATTACGGACGCTCTCCGTCGTTACGAGATAATAAGGGACAAGTACTATATAAGCAAGGACGAAAAGGAGGTTATTAACGATTTTCTTCTTAAATGCGATATAGTTACCCGCTCTAAGATCGAAGGCCTCGACCTATTCGGTAATAACTAGGCAGAATTCAAGGAGAAGGTAACTATTAATTATATCGAGAAGGACTACTATAGTAACGTTACCTCCCGGGAGTACCTTAACTAACTGTATAATATCCCGCGCGACGAGACTAGTAACAACCTGCATTTCCTAAAGCAATTCACCGCCGCTATTAGACGCTACTCTACGGCGGAGCTCTCTAACTTTAACCGTACTAAGCTCTTTCTAAAGGGCCTGCCTAATAAAGTAGAGATAGTCCTTCGGAGGGAGTTCGGTCTATACCCTAAGTTGCTAAAGACGTATAACAACTTTAAAAAGGTTTTCGCTACTAGGAAAAGGCTTCTTAAAGGGATAGATAGTTAGCGGTATACGAAGGATCCGACTACTATAGCTAGACTCGGTAAGTTATAGGAGAACTTGGCCGGCGCTAGTTCGACTTCCTTTAAGGGTATACCGTCGATTACGGCTCCGGCCTCGAAGAACGATAAGTTTAACTCTAAAGTTAACGCTCTTACTAAGTAGTTTAATACCCTCCGACTCGACCTCTACTAGGCCTTCTAAGGGAGAGGAAGCAGCAACGCGCGCCTAGTAAACCCGCCTAGCGTAGTTTAGGCTTATTATAGTACGGTTGCCTTAGGCTCCGATTTGGTCGGGCCCCCGGGGCCTAACTAAAATCTCGGGTATAGATCTGCTGCCTACTACTCTACGACGTCCGCGCCTACTAACTCGGCTAGAGCCCTAACCGGTACCTACAGTACGTAGTATCCGCCTATACCCGGGCCTTCGAATCCTAATAGCCTATATTTATCCGTAGAACCGGCGAGTATCCGTATCGATACAATACAGGTTACTAGTCTACTAAAGGATTGTTGTTTCTAATATAGTAACGTCTCTCACTTCGCCTATAAATACCCGATTATAAGTAATCTTACCTAGTAGGGGTTTATATACCGGAATAAGAGGAATTACTGCTTCTTTAGCCGAGCCGGTTAATCTCTATCCCTGCGAGGGATTAAGTACAGATAGGACTCGTAGTACCTACGCCTATCCTAGATCCTGCCTTAGTTAGAACGGGAGATAAACTATAGTAACCCGATTGAGTTCCTAGCCTATCTTCGTATAGCTGTTAATACTACTAAAAAGAGATTCTGTCCTCGGGATTAACTTAGCGTTCCTCCGGTAGTTGCCCCGCCTACCGTCGCTACGTAGGCGCTCCTTGCTCTATAGGCTGTCTAGGCCTATACCTTCTTAGGTTATACTACGTAGGACCGGTACGCTACCGAGTATAAGGATAAACGAGCGCGGATAGAAGAGATTATAGATAAAGAGGACAAGACTATCCTCGTTTAGGCTATAACGCAACCGGCTAAGGAGCTATCGCGAGAGGACTCTTAGCAGAAGGAGGCAAGGAGGCTTATACCTACTATCCTAGGGAAGAGCTACTTAGCAAAGGTAGTTAAGGCTAAGGCTAAGGGGCAATAGGGTACCGCTACGACGAAACAGTTAGAGAGGGCGATATAGAGGTCGATTCTTCCTACGGTTAGTAGTAGGTCTCGGGATCTAGATACAGATAACGACTACGATAGTAGGTATAAGGTAGAAATAGTCGACTAGGAGGATAAGGAAGCTACACTTAGACGGAGCTAGGATTACGCTACCGAGCTAGCCCCGGTAAACCTACTAACGAAGACGAAGAAAAAGTCCGTAATACGTCGCCTAGATAAGCTGATTTAGGACAACGAGCCTAGGAAGGGCGTTATCCTATCCTTTTCGTCCTCTAAAGATTTCGTCTTCAGTCTGCTTACGAATACTATTCTACTAGCGATAACGGTTAGGGAGGTACTTCGGATAGGTAATCCGTTTACTAAGGGTTTGTTCGCGAGATTTGCTAACGACCCTACTACTTAGGAGGCTGTTAAGCGTATTATAAGTTAAGGGACCGATACGAGCCCTTCTACCTAAGTTATTGTTGCCGAGACGTCGATTGTTCGCGTAGGGGAGGAGGATATCCGTCGCCCGGCTCGGGTTCCTAACTAGATATTCGTTCAGATGTTCCGAGCTACTAGGTAGTATAACGACTATAAGGCTATAGTTTCCCGCCCGCGCCTCCGTCGATCGAGGCAGCTCTATAAAAGGGTTTCTAACCGGATGTTCGTTTAGATAATCCGAGCTACTAGGTAGTATAGCGACTATAAGGCTATAGTTTCCCGCCCGCGCCCCCGACGACCGGAGCAGCTCTACGAAAGGGCTAAAGATATTGACCTATCGGCGGTAATATAGGACTATACTATAGTGCCTAGCATCTAGGTCCTAGTAATGTTCGGGAGTAATATAGGCAAGGTCTATAAGGGACTAGTTAATAAGGGTACTAAGTTAGTTATCCTTCGGCAGAGTATCGTTTAGAAGTACGGTTTACTAATAACGTACTAGCTAGATAAGATTAACATATCTACGGCGAACGGGTTAACTAGGATTATCGGCGTCTGTTAGAGACTACCTATCTCGGTATATAGCGTTACCGTTGCAGTAACGGCGTTTGTTACGAATACGGCGTATACTATGCCTCTTATTCTAGGCCGCCTATAGACGAGGAAGACGAGGTTAGTTACGAAAAACTGTAACGATAGGTCCTAGAAAGGTACGATCTCCGACCCGGCAGGTTATTCGGTAATGTTTATAGGTACCGTCGGCGATACGGGTTACTAACGGTTTGTTACCTTCGGCGGGCGGGGAAAATTAGTAGCGGCGTCGAAGCTATAATAGCGTCTGCGTCGGGTTTGTCTTTAGTACTTACTAACATTTGGTTAGGCCCCCGGGGCCTAACCGGTATAGTACGGCCCGAGTCTGCCGTAATTTAGGTTTAGGCTAATATCGCCTCTCGCGGTAAATAGAGGGGTCAAAGGTTAGGAATGTATACTACGCGTATCGTCGACGGAGATCCGGACGAGGACGATTAGGCGTTCCGGTCGATACTATATTACTCCCGTATTAATTAGGCCTACTCCTACCGCGCCCGTACTATATACTATATCCCGGTATATACTATATACAAGCGGAAGGCGTAGAAGATCCGGCCTGTCGACGTCGCCGTAGATGTCTCGAAGAGTACGTCCCCTAACATCGGTACCGCTACTAAATAGAAGGAACTATTTCTTCGATAGGAGGCGATAATACCGCTAGGGACCGGACTATATAACTAGCGCTACTTGATTAAGAAGTTCTCGGATGTCCTATAGGGCAGTCGACTTATTCCGGAGGTATTGCGTACGGTCGAGACGGGTATAGTCTTAACAACCTAGGAACGTTATCTACTCGAAGAGATGCTCTTCAATCGTAAGGCTACTTTAGCAGCGAATTTTACGTATCTCAGACGGGTTATTCCTAGCATCGTACTACTACAAGTTATTCGTACAGTCCTATATATACTGTAGAGTTATCCGGGTTTTCGTCTTAACCCCTCCCTGCTTATAGCGATAGAGGGTATTATCTAGGACCGGTATAAAGCTAGGACGTTAGAGTACAGTAAGGGCTACTATCGGAACCTATGTTTCCTAGTTGCGAAGAAATCCTTAGCCCCCGGTTAGTTGCCTACTAAGGAACACTATCGCCTTATTAACTCTACGACGGAGATTAACCGGGTTACTATTCGCGACACTAGCCTGCCGCCTAATACGGATAAGTTCGCTAAGCACTTTGCGGAGTACAAGGTTGCTTCTCTCCTTAACATTTTCTCCGGGTACGATTAGGTCCCTCTCGCCGAAGAGAGTCGAGATCTTACAGCTTTCTAGACTTATCTTAGCCTATTCCGGTAGACTACTCTGCCCTAGGGCGCTACGAATTCGGTTGGTCAATTTGTCCGGGTTATAACGTATGTTCTTATAGATTATATCTTATACCGGTCGCTTCCCTTCCTAGACGATATTAGTATTAAGGGGCCGAAAACTAATTATAGCGGAGAGGAACTCGAGCCTAGTCTACGGCGGTTTATTGTCGAGTATATCGTTGACCTCGACTAAGTCCTCGCGGATATTAAGCGTACCGGTATAACAGTCGCTATTAAGAAGCTACAGATCCTCTAAGAACATATCCGTATCGTAGGGTATATTACGGATACCGATAGCCGCTATCCTAATATAGCCCGCGTAGCGAAGATCGTCGACTAGCTAGACCCGAAGTGCTAGAAAGACGTCCGGGTGTTTATTAGTATTGTCGTCTACTTCCGTATCTAGATACCTAAGTTCGCGCTTAAGGCTAAGCTACTCTACTACCTACTTCGGAAGGACGTTGAATTCGAGTAGACTACGGAGTGTTAGTATACTAAGGACGTACTCGCGGCAGCCTTAGTTAAGGCTCCGCCTCTAGTCCCTATCGACTACTCGGACGGGGTAGGTACTATTATTGTCGCGGTTAATTCTAGTAGGTCCGGGTATAGGTATATACTAATATAAGAGGACGACCGTAGAAAGCGACGACCGAGTCGTTTCGAGAGTAGTATATAGTCCGCTAGCTAGCAACGGTACGACGCCGGTAAACTCAAGTGCCTCGGGGTACTTAAGATATACTAGAAGTTTCGGCTCTAGCTCTTCGGTCAATACTTCGTACTAGAAGTTAATACTTAGACTCTCGTATATTAACTAAACCGCGCTACGTCTAATCTCCCGAATACCGCTATAAGTAGGTAGGTAGCGTAGATCCGGCTATTTACCTTCGAAGTTCGGTATATCCCTAGTTACAAGTATACGGCCCTAGATACCTTATCCTATCGACCGCTATCGAGCAAGGACGCCCCGGATCCGCCGGAGTTAGAAGATGTCGAGCGTATAGTCGATAATAAGTTTTTCGATAGTTTCTATATTAATGCAGCGACGCTTACGCCGCGTAGATTTGGTTAGGCCCCTAGGGCCTTACCGGGAGCGGCCGGTACCGCCGGCGGTACGGTTCGGGCAGCCGCGATCCGGATTGTTAGCTAGACCCCCGAAACCTTACTAGAAGCAGGAGACGTCGACCTTACCTATATTGATTCTATCTTTCCGGACGAGCTAGACGGTCTACCTAAGAGTTATTCGTACTTTTCGAAGGCTATCGCCTACGTCCTCCTTAGACTACGTCCCTTATCTTATATATCTCGATCCGAGTACCGTCGGTTTTTGAAGTACTTATAGAGATTCAAGATCAAAGATAAGGTTCTCTTTCGCTAGGGCCGTCGCAACTTCCCGTTGCAGCGCGTTATCGATAAGCTATCTACGTAAGACTAGATCCTCCGGGCGGTCTACGATAAGTATAGGCACCGTAGTACCGAGGGTACGTACGCAAAGTTGGTATAGCGCTACTAGTAGGACGGTATATATAGCGATTGCTAGGTATATATATAGAGGAAGTACGCCGAGTATAATCAGTATAACGGCGTTCGTACCTATACTCCTTTAGGCGAGGTTGCTTCTAAGGCTATCGGTAAACAGTAGTATATTGACGGCGTTTATATTAATACCCGTAGATCGATTATAATAGCGTAGGAGGCAACGTCTCGGTAGCCTAAGGCGCGGGTATTCGTCGGCCTTACCGCTAAATAGATTACGTCGAAGCAGGTCGCGAAATTTATCTAGAAGGAGATCTTCTGCCGATAGGGTACGCTGTACGAGATCCTCCTCGATAACGCTAAGTACAACTTAGGGGAGGTAGAGGCGTTGCTTCGTAAGTATAGCGTCGCTCGTCTACGTATCTTACTATACTACCCGGAATCTATAGCTATTGTTGAAGTTAGGTACAAACCTGTTATTACGGCGCTTAGTAAGATAACCGATAGAGGCAAGATATCCTAGATCCCGTACGTACCCGTAGTACTGTAGGCGGAACGTACTATAGAGGTATCGTCTACCGGTAAGACGCCGGTAGCGTTAATAATTAGCCGCGATACTATCCTACCTATCGAGCTTTAGTTCCCTACTACGTCTGTCTAGGACTAGAGTACTATTCGCGACTACGAGAGTCTTCTCGCTATACGCGCCGCCGCCCTCGAAGCTATAGCCCTACGTATAGAGGACGCCCGCCTACGACAAGAGAGAATACGGGACCAAGCGAAGGTATATTTTGACGATCGCTACTATATCGATCGCCGTGAATTTGAGGTTAGTAATTTGGTTATAGTATATCGGAAGGAGTTGGAAGCGTCGCGTTCGGCAAAGCTGGTTTTCCGTTAGAAGGGTCCCTTTCGTATGTATATCTATCGTCCGGGTACTGCGTACTATAAGTTAGAGGGGTTAGATAGTATTGTCTATCGGAATACCTACAATAAGGACTCTCTTAAACTCTGTCGACTTGACGGCCTATTAGATAAAGACGGTAGCATTGCTGGTTCTAACGAGTAGGGTTGGTACTAGATACTAGTTCCCTGCCCTGCCTTTTTAACTTTCTATACGCCGACCAGGTATCTCCGCTTCCTAGCATCTCTCTCCGTAGTACGGGCTCGTACTGCTTAATAGATACCTACTCTCCTTCTTCGTCGTCGTATAGTTAGAGGAGGGAGTAGCGTACCGCACTCGCTATTCTTTTGATTCTTTTTCTATTTGTTGCGCCGCCGCCGTCTAGTCTTTTATCTATAACTAGGCCCTCCGCCGCCGCCGCCGTCTGATCCTTTATCTACAACTAGGCCCCCCGTAGACGTCGTTTTAGACACGCCCTACGCTTTTGATAGCGGCGGGTTAGTGCCGTCCGAGTTTAGCTACCCTAGGATTGTAACTATATTACTAGGCACCGGGCGCCGTCTAGTCTTTTATCTATAACTAGGCCCTCCGCCGCCGCTGCCGTCTGATCCTTTATCTATAACTAGGCCCTCCGTAGGCGTCGTTTTAGATATGCTCTACGCTTTTAATAGCGGCGGGTTGGTACCGTCCGAGTTTAGCTACCCTAGGATTGTAACTATATTGCCGGCCGGGCGCTCCGGTGCCTAGTAATAGTTAGGCTAGAAGGTTTCTAATCCGACCGAAGGTTTTTGATCTATTATTTTTCGCTTTACCTCCTAGCGTTGTCCTCGGCCCCTTGCAGTATATGCCGTATACTATATTCCTCGCTATAGTCCTTATATCTAAGGGTCCCCGCGATGCCTAACCGCTACTTTACGTCGGCATTCTCGTCCTACCCTTACTTATCTTACTCGTCTTTATATCGGTATTCTCGTACTATCCTTATTTATCTCGCCTATACAGGTAGCACTTCCCCGGGCGCGTTACTTTTCGCGTTATTTGTTTGCTACGGCACTGCCGTAAGCGCGCCGGCACTCCCGCGAGCGCGAGTTACTTTCGCGTTATTCCGCGAGCGCGAGTTACTTTTCGCGTTATTCCGCGAGCGCGAGTCACTTTCGCGTTATTAGGGGGATAAGAGTGCCCTTTTCTTCCTTTTAAACTTACTCTTCTTCTTTAACCTACCTCCTTACCCGCCGTATCCCCCCCGACCTGCATTCTACGTAGCTACTATCTCTACTACCTCGAAAGGAGCCGCGCCTATACTACGACCTACGCCTACGTTAAGAACGGAGCCGCGCTCGCGCGCGTAGCTATCGATTCCGCTATAGCCAACCGTAATGTGCCTACCTAACCCGAGACGGACGACGGCGACAGGTTAGAGTACTAGGTAACCGTTCGAGAAAGGAGACAAAGCTCGATGTTGTTCTTAATTATAGTAGTAAGGATAGATACGTTATTATGCTCGGCGGAGGTAAGGAGTATCCTCTGTAGGGTAACCGACCTAGACGCGGTTGCTGCCCTATTGCCAACTCTCGATATACTAGTTAGAACGGAAGTAGTACGTACGGTATACTAACTCTACGACGCGACCTTAACTAGTTACGATACTATATGTATATCGATTCGTAAGAAGTTCGTAGCTATAGCTCCGGACTAGGAGATCCTAGAAGGTAAACCAATCGTAGACGTATTCCCTAGTTTTGCGAAGATAGTAGATCGAGGAAAGGAGGCCCGAAATCGACGAAGGACGGCTTACTAGAACGTTATTAACCGATAGTTCGGTAGGGATATCGCTGCCGCCTAGAGCTTCCTTACTAGTCCGACGATGTAGGAGGTTTTGCGTACTAATTCGTAGGCCTATAATCTAGGCAGTCTAGCGGCTCTTAGTTCTAATCGTAGGCAAATACTACGCGCTCTCGCGGAAGCAGTAGCGTAGCGATTACTTACTTCTATTACTAGTCGATCGAAGATACTAGAGGTTACGGGAGGCGATTATATTCGTATACGTATACTGCCTGCCGACAAGCGATTAGTAGAACCTAGGGGGGAGGCAGAACAACGTATCCTACGGACATAATTTAGGTTTGTCTACGAGGGCGACTTTTACAAGATCGTAAGTAAGGGCTTTATTAAACCTACGCCAATACCTTCGGGGCTATCTATACCGCCGCCTCTACCGCTATTGTCCGAGTAAGCCTAACTCCGTCTATACTAAGGACGCTATAGGGAGCTAGACCTATCCCCGGACTATAAAGAACCCCTAAGCAAACGCTAACGTACGTTACGACCGTTGACGCCGGAGATACTATAGATGCCGGATAGTACTTCGGGTTAGAGCTCTATTAATATACGTAATCCGTTAGGCCCCCGGGGCCTTACCGGGACGGGCTGTATAGAGCCGGGCCCGGAGGCCGCAATCCCGACTATAGAGACAGAGCCGACCGAGGATACGACTAGCGAGGAGGTAGATAACGAGACTAGAGAGTTTACCTTTAATAAAGAGCTAGCCGAGGACGTACTCGCTAAGGGGGGACAAGTTACGTCTCGTATATATATGCCGTTGTCTATATACCGTTATACTCTTTACCCGGATACGACCAATCTATATCTTATCGGCCTATATATAGCTATACCCCTCTATTAATAGCCGGAGGATATCGTCGAACGAGGCGTCCGGCTATATATAGTAGAGGAGGACCTAGTTCCGTTGTACCGGCACTATACTAGGGTATTTACGAGCCGTAGGTTCGGACTTAAGTCAAATATCGCTATAGCCCTACTAACTACTCGTATTGCCGAAGTCTGCAGAGCTTATATTAATAGCCAGTTTCTAGAATACTAGTATTAGTACCTAGAATTCTTCTCCCTAGCCTACCGTCTAAGGCACGCGGGTAACGCACTTAGTCTATATACGTTCCTATCTCGAACATATATAGGAATGCTAGTTACTCCCTCCGCTACGCCTAATGTAGAAACCTTGGTTACTAAGCTCCGATTATTTATAATCGATACCGGCGAGCAGGCTACGTTCGATCTTATCGGCTTAGTTATAAAGGAGGGGGTTTTTAGGTATACCGAGACGATCTTTAGGGATATCGAATATAAGTTCGATATATACTTATAGCACCTCCGTCGTATAAATAGTCGCTCTAACCTAGGGTAGAACAGGTTATAGATATACAGTATAATTCAATAGCTCGTCCGCTAGGACATCTTATACTAGGCTTTGTACGCTTCTTTGTACGTAGATAGTAATTACCGTTTGGTATCTTATCCTTATTACGCGAAGTACTAGCACGGCGACGACAAGGGTAACGAGAATATAAGTTGTAATAGCTTCAAGTATATAGACCACAACGTTATAGATCTTGCGGTAGGCAAAGGTACTAGTTAGATCTAAGGCTCGGTATCGTTCGATAACGAGACTTATAAGGACTGTACTATACTTGTTTAGGGAATGTACTAGGACGAGACGTTTCGTAAGTAGGTAGAGGTAAACCGCGCTACCGGTCGTTTACAGAATAGCCGGATCTATAATATTACGGATAAGGAGCTCGGGCCTAAGCTAAGAAAGAAGATAGGTCTAGAGTAGTAGCTAACTCCGGTCTAGCGATATAGCGTCCGTATTACCGACCCCCGTATTCCTTATAGCGCGCTACCTTCGTAGGGCGTACGACGTACGATCCTCCCTTAGTTCGTAGCTATTACTAACGTAGAAACCGGAGAGATAGAGAACCTAAAAATAGGGACCCTTCAGCAGATTGTAGAGGTATACCGAACAATAACTGCCCTACTATCCAGCCCGTCGGGCTACCCTAATATATACAGTCTAATTCTGTACCGATTTCCTACCGCAGCCTAGTTAGATAGCCTTAGCCTAATCTTAGACGCTCTAGTTAGTCGCAAATCTTAGGCCGATATAGAAGTAATAAACGAGTTGAACTATATTACTTATATAAAATCTCTTTCTAAGTAGGAGGCGTACAAGCTTAAATAGTAGGCGAACGCTATTAAGAGGTACGAGAAGGTTTTCGACCGTATTCGCAATTCTGAGATACTACTCTTCGGGACCGCTAGTTACTTCTGCTATAAGGGTAACTTTGAGTTTCGACCGTAGCCTGATTTTTCTACTCTCGACTCTAAGTATATAGAGGAAGGCTCCGGTACTACGCTTAAGGGCGATATGTCCTAGATAGAATAGGTAGTACGTTGGTTAGGCCCCCGGGGCCTAACCGGGAGCTTCCGAATATAGGGAGGGTTTGGGTTTTTACAGTGTTTTTACGGTTAGGTGCCTTGTTTTCGACGGGTCGTTTAGGTCTGCTTTTCTGTACATAATCGTTAGATAGGGGGGGGGGGTTTGTTATACCTATGTCTACAGGACAGACATATAGGTAGGGGAGGGTGTATTAAGCGGCTAGGCGTGTTTCTTTTACGTAGGGCGTTAGGGCAGAGCCGAGAGCCGGACGGCCCGGGAGGGCCGTACTACTCCCGGCGGGTAGCTATATAGGGTAGTTTTCTTCTTTTCAGGACGAAGGAGAGGACGGACATAATTAGGACGTAGACGTACGGATACCTACTCTACTATAATTGATGTCGTTACCCTACGGTACGCTTTGTCTTCTAATATTACCTTTCCTGCTACCTACGGGCATTCACGCGTCCTTCCGGACCTCTACCTATCCTACCCCTTTTACCGCGGAGCTACGCCGCGACCTACCGTAAGCCGAGCCTATCCGATCGTCTACTCGAGAACGGTAGTAGGAGAGAGGGCTTTACAGTAATAATATATAGTAATATATTAGTATTAGCGCGATAGGCTAGAGAGACTAATAGGTTATAGTTTAGTATCATTTAGTTACTTTGTATATAGAATATCTAGTATGTTAGATTGCGTTTTTTACTAGTTTCTATAGATAGTAAGAAGTAGAACCGATAGAATATAGTAGGATTATTAGCCCTCTAGTACTCCTTATAACGTTAGTAGTATGCTAAGCACTTATAACGCTAGATACGATTAATTAGGTTAGAGAGATCTCTTAGACTATTACTAAGCTTAGATCTATCTAATAGTACCTCTATTAGTATTTCTAGCTATATACTGTAGTTTAGGATTAAGGGTAAAGAGATAGTAGCGCTAATCGTCGCTAAAGTTATTACGCTACCTAGTCTACGTTGTCTATATTAAATAAACCTAGAGTATAGGACTAAGCAGAACTATAAGTACAGATACTACTATATCCTTAGAATTCAAACCGATACTAAAAGTCTTAAATATAGAACTTTGGCTTTATAAGGGTTTTTATATATAGCGGGAGCATAAATTTTATATAGCGGGAGGCATTTTAGGGTTAACCCTAAAGTCTAGGCCTCAGGCATACTTCTTGGCCATATACGCTAATAGTACTACTTCCTCTACAAAGTCGATAGAGCCGGCGCGCGGATTTAGGCTACTACTAGAGCGATAGACACGACAACACGACGACGCGACGATACGACGAGATATACGCGAGATTGGCTAATAGAGAGATGCTGTCGATTATAGTAGGTAATATAGCCAAAGACAGCGGCAATCGCGTTTTCGGCTTAGAATTGATTTAGCTACCTCCGATAGACTATAAGTGCCTAAGGGTATTAGGGTTAACCCTAAGAGGCCTCCCGCTATATAAAAAAAGCCTCCCGCTATATATAAAAACCCCTTTATAACATACTTAATCAATATTTTGAGTTATTGTTAGAAATTAGAAATAAGCAGTTGCGATATATATAGGAGTAATCTTAGAGGTTAGTATATAAGAGCTTAATTCTTAATTGACTATCGGTATGTTTCTATTATATACTATACTAATTAGGAGGTATAAGTTTTATTACAGAATCCTATTTCAAATTAGTAGCGCTAAATATAAACAAGAAATCCGGTATATCTAGCAACTAATAATAGGCCTTTAGGTTACGCTTTTTATACTAGTATAGTAGGCAGAGGTGCCTTAGAGTCCTAATATAGAGCGTATAATAGTATTAAGCAAGCGATGTACCTCCGGATTATTAGGTATATTAAGTATAGCTCGGATATCTTCTAATATAGTAGTTTAGTAGTAGGGGTTAAGTATACTGTATAAGGAAGAATCGCAAACTGTTCTTAGTTTATATACGTATCTTAGTATTAGTACCTTTTAAAGGAGTATTAGGCAAACCGTCTATCCCTTTACTTAAGCAAATAAACGACGTATTTATAATACAATATATAGCGGTTACGTAGTTACTTAATCTTAGCTAGGCTACGTAGGTAGAGTAAAGGGAAGGCTAGTAATAAGATAGGTTATATTTCTAGCTACTCGGTAAGTAAACGTTCTTCTACGTTAGGCTAAGTAAGAGCCGGTTACTATTGTAGTTCTAAGCTACTAAGAGGGGTATAGTAGCGCTAACCTATCGCTAGAGATCGTCTAGGTTGTTATCTATAGTACGGTTAGTATTTATTACTAGAATCGTACTACTGTTAAATCTATTAATGTTAGAAGTATCTTCTTTAATAGAATTAGTAGGGTTAGCTTCTAATTATAAAATACGTAGGCGCTAATTACGGGCAATTATATACGGCGGGAGCAAAAAATCTAAATAGCGGGAGGCCAAATTTGCCTAAGGCAGAATGTATATTCCTTTGCTACTGCCTCCCTACTTTTAGAAGAACTAAGGTAAGACAAGGTCCGTAGGGAATCAAGAGACGAAGGTAGAGATAGAGCTGCCTATCTAGGCAATCAAGAAATAGGCTCGGAAATAGAAATACCTAGGTAATCAAGAGATAGAGATAGAGATAGAGATTTCCTACTAGGTAGGCAATTAAGAAATAGATACGGCGACGGGCACGGCGACGGATACGGCGCGATAGATATAGGGCGCGATAGACATACGGCGCGATAGATATACGGCGCGATAGATACGGCGCGATAGACATATAGCGCGATAGATACGGCGCGATAGATACGGCGCGATAGATACACAGCGCGATATAGACATACCTAGCGATAGACGCGGTACGATAGACACGGCGCGATATAGGCACGGCGTGCCTTATACAAACTTGACCTCCCGCTATTTAGATTTTTTGCTCCCGCCGTATATAATTCCTCCTAATTACCTATACCTACTTTATTTTATACTAACTATTAGCGACTTAATCTATAATATTAGTATAGTATAGTAGATCAACTTAATAGTTAATTAATACGTCTCGGTAGCTAGGGTAGTTTACCTTTAAGAAGCGGAGCTAGGCTAGTATAACGTCCTGATATACTATAAATTCTTTTGTAAATTATAGCTAGTATATATTAGTATTATTATTGTTAGCATCGGTAGGCTTAAGAACTACTATATTTAGGAGCTTATTATATACCTTAATAACGTCCTTTAAGAATAAGACAACGTATTTATAGTAACTCTATTATTAGCCTCGAATTTAGAAGCATTCTACCTATATAGGGTACCTTACTTCTTAGTAGTACTACCTTAACGAGATGTACTACGACTAATATTGTAAATATTAGTATACTCGATGGCTTCAATAGTAAATATTTATTATAGGCGTAGATTAAACTACCGCTTATTATATATATTGTATATAGTTATTATATTGGAATCGAGGGTATTGTTAAAGTTAGTTAAGAGAGTCTCGTTAAACACGGACATATAGGTTAGTTAAGATCGTTACTATTAGTAAGTAGAGCCGGACTATTACTCTTATTAGTAAGAAGCCGAGTAACGTAGTGCTTACAATCCCTCTATAAGGCGCTAACGTTACGTAGGTTGCAAGCTTTAAGGGATATAGTTGTTATTATCTAGATTGTCGTAGTTATCGGCTACTATAGTAGTAGACTTAGTAAATTAAAAGCTAGAAGTAGCAAATACGTATAGTATCGACTTATTAGCGGTATCTTAAAGGGGTTCGTAATCTAATATCTAAGATTCGATAGTACTAGAGCCGTGCTAGATAATATAGACAGACTATATTAAGATAACGGTAGTATTTAGCAACGCTAAAGGAATTCAAGATAACTATAGATAGCTAAAGACATCGTCTATATTCCGAATTAGTAAGCAATTAACCTATATTGCGAACGAGATTAAGGATTATTTATATTACCTAGGAAATTAATTGATACTAAGTATCGAATCGTAGATCGTTCGTATAGATAGGAAGAGTAGATAACGACAATATAGCAATCGGTAGACGTCGGTTTAGGCTTAGGTTTAGGTCAAGTACGAGTAGCTATAATCAGCTACTAATACTAAATTAGCTTGTAATCGCCTAATACTAAGTATAGAATCGTAGGTCGTTTATATCTATAAGCGTTAATAACAAGCTAATAGGTAGTATAGGTACTAGTAGTATAGGGCCGGTAGTATATATAGTAAGCTTCGTCTTTTTAGAGGATAGTAGGCTAGCCCTTAAATAGCTAGGTATACCTAGTACGACCCTATAGCAGTTAGTATAAACTCTTCGTTAGGGTCGAGATCCGCTCGATTAAATAGGCTCTTAAATAGAGTATAGAATAGTGTTAGTTTATCGCCGCCGGCTACGCTATAGGTATAGTAGAGAGAGGATTAGTAGGTATAGAGTATAGGGTATAGTATATAGTATATAGTATATAGTATATAGTATATAGTATATAGTATATAGTATATAGTATATAGTATATAGTATATAGTATATAGTTCTATAAGTTAGTTAGCGCTATTAAGTTTTTACAAATATCGGTTTGCTAGACACTTTATTAGAAGGTATATAGTTTAGTAAGTTAGTAACTTATCGGTAGCAGTATATTAGTAGCAGTATATCGGCAGCGGTATAAGTAGTTGTTAGTAGTAGGGCTTGTCGTTGCTATAGTATCGATTTAGGTAGATTAGGTATATAGTTACTATTGTTAGTTGATTTTAGTATAGGGTTCTATAATTTAATTTGGATTATCAATTTGGTATAAATTAGTCTAGATTTGGTATAGGGTTCTATAATTTAGTTAAGTATATTAATCTAGTATATCTATAAATTAGTTAGTAGTATATATAGTATTAAGTATTTAAGAACGTAGGTTTGGTTTAGAGTTTTTTAGAAGGTATATAGAGGCAATTATATGCGGCGGGAGCAAAAATTCTAAATAGTAGGAGGCCAAATTCGCCTAAGGCAGAATGCCTACCTACTTTTCGAAGAACTAAGACAAGACAAGGTCCCTAGGATGCCTACCTAGGCAATCAAGAAATAGGCATAGAGATAGAGATAGAGATAGAGATAGAGATAGAGATAGAGATAGAGATAGAGATAGAGATAGAGATAGAGATAGAGATAGAGATAGACAAGGCACGATAGACACTACGCGATAGACACTATACGATAGACACCGCGCGATAGACACTGCGCGATAGACACTACGCAATAGACGAAGGCACGGCGCGATATAGACATAGCGCGTTATAGACACAGCGATGGATATAGCGATATAGACACGGCGATAGAAGCGATAGACATAGCGATAGATATAGCGATAGATACTACGCGATAGATACCGCGCGATATAGACACGCGTACCTTAGGCAAACTTAACCTCCTGCTATTTAGAATTTTTGCTCCCGCCATATATAATTCCCTGTATATAGCCTAGTATATATATAAATTGTTCGATAGTATTATATAGCGGTAGCGGCGTAAATACCTCTTTAGTATATTAATTAGTAGTAAGGCTTGTTATTGCTATCGTTGCTATCGTTAGTAGGGCCTATTATCGTTTAGTATAATAAAAGATACTCGGTTTAATAGTATATTAGTAGTAGTATATTATTAGCAGTATAATTTCTTTAATAGTATATTAGTAGTAGATATCTATAGCAGTAGTATAGTTTGTTGTTGTTGTCGTAGTAGTAGGTATTAGTAGTATTAGTAGTATAATGTCGGTGTTAATATAAAGTAGATAGAAGGAGGTTGTATAACTTAAAGTAGAAAGTTTAAGTATACTTATATTATTATAATACGTTATACTAGAGGACCGGCTTTGAAAGCCGCGCTCTATATATATACCTTACTATACAGTACTACGTAGCGCTGCGCGCTACGTACCTGTGCAATATATACTACGCATATTGCGCGCGCGTTTAATGCCTCTATTAGGCATAGTAGTCCTTCGCTTTACTACGGAACTACGTAGAGGTGCCTCCGGTAGTTAATATATAGAGCTTTTTTTTTCCTTAGCGCCTATAGCGGGCTATTTTGAGGTAGTAACTGATTTGGCTTATCGTACTATCGCGCCCTACCGCTACTAATTAGCGTATATGCTCTGATTTCTTTTTCTTTTACCCCTTATATAGATTGATTGGCCCCTACTCCCCTCCTGCGCCTAACCTACGCTAGAGGTCGTTCCGTGCCAATTATAATACATTACTTAATAATTAGAATAGGGTCTACCTCTAGACAGAATTCGATCTGCCCTTAGCCCTTGTTAATAGATCTTTTTAAGATAACATTCAAAATCAAGAATCAATACTATATATCGCTTTTCCTTTAGAGCTTTGATAGTATATTACCCTATATTCTATATTGGAGATCTTATATTTAGATTTAGTAATGTAACCGGACTAAAGATTGTCTACCTAGTATTTTCTCTAGAGACATCTAAAGTAAGGAAACACTGTCTATTATATAGGATATAACGATTCATTACGTAATTGTATACTAATATATAGGCTAATTGCCTATAACTATCATATAATTAATCTGGACGTCTATAGAGTAACTAGGTTTAGTACATCTACGGCGCCGAAAGTCTGTCCTCTTACCCTAGAGGGTTTACCCTAGAGGGTAAGTTAGCTTTGTAGACTAGATACTTAATATATAGTTTGAAGATATTAATCTTAAGCTTCTTCGAGGACAAAGGCCCGAGGGCGAATCCAACGGTAACGTAGCATCTAACGGTTACGTACCTAACCAGTCCGACAGTTAGTAGGAATACTAAGAGATATAGTTATAGGGTAGCCCTACCTTTTCCTAACTAAAGTTAGGAAATAGAATCCTAGAGAAGGCTTTAGAAACTTCTAGATTATAAGAGGAGGGCTAGTAGCCTCTCTAGATAGACTAGTACCTAAGCAAGAATTAAGAGACCAATCATATAACCAATCATATAACCAATTATATAACCAGTCTAATATCTTCTAGAATACTTTAAAAACATGTTTTTAAGAGCTATATGTAAGTCTATAACTTTTCTCTATATTGTATACTTAATACTAGAGAATTCTACAAGTTTAGAGTCCTGAACAGCTATAGAGACTTAGCCTCTTAGGCTCTTAAAGATTCTGCTATACTCCTAATTAGTTCTAAGGATACATAAGTGCTTACGTTCCGTATATACAACCCTCTAGTACTACTATAGAGGAGATATAAGGATCTATAGAGTCCCCTCTAGATAGAATCCTAAATAATAAGCATTTTATTTACCCTCTACTCCTACTCCTACTCCCCCTACCTTCTACGATATCCTAAGCTAAGTTAAAATCTACTTATACCTAGGATGTTCCCATTTGTTTATAGAGAATATGTTTGAATAAACGAGTTTGATAGAATTATAGCGCTTGCTTGTATTTACATTATCTCTGCTAAGGATACATCCAAGTTCTAGTAGAGAAGAAGACTACCCTCTATTTTAGCAAGATCAGCCTACGTTCTATACTACTAATAGACCCGCCTATAAGATATACTGAATAAGTCTAGGAGCATCCAAGTATTGTGAGTATTGGCCATTTAATCTAGAAGAGCTCTCGAATCGCTATAAAAGTAAAGGCTAAGTTCGGTATTCACCTTGGTATTATTCGGAATTTGAAGGATAGCGGTAGGTATCGAGCCGGAATCAGTGCAGCACATCTTGTAATATAAAAAGCAGCAATATAGGCAAAGCTTCTTACTTGGCTTATAAATGGGGCACCTTTCCACTAGCCAAGCCCAAGTTAACGATACTCAACAATCCCTCCCCAAGGATCAACCCACTAGCCAACACAATCAGCGGCGTCTCCTCTCTCTTTTTCCACCCACTCCACCACCACGCCATCAACCCTCCAATGGTCCTTGCAAGCGTAAACGACGGGGTATTGTACATTCCCACTGCAACCGCAATGCCACCAGGCACAAGACTCGTCCACCAAGCCTTTTTACCTTGTCCGTAAATCCGCAACGCGGTGAGTAGAGACCACAAAACAGCAGCTCCAACAGCAAACTCAAACGTCCTCGGAGGCAGACCAGAGCCTGTCACGAGGCGTGCAGTGAAGATCCAGACATATCCTGTAGGTATTTGAAATTGTCCTCCGGGGATGGTGTAGACACTCGTATACAAGCGATAAATACACGCACTTACGACAGCTCCTACACCCGAGCCAATGAGTTGGCCCCAGAATTGTGCCTTTGGTGATGCACCTAGGAGATGCCCGCATTTGAGATCCTGTAACAGATCACCAGCCTGGAGAGCGCCGGCTTCGCTGATTCCACCGGCTATAAGATTTATGGTTACTGCATTTGGTGAGTTCGAGGGGACGACAGCTGCAAAGATTAGCTGTGTGAGTTTCGAGATACCCGAAACTGGGTTCAGGTCGGTTTCTCCCAGAGCTCGGACGCCCATAATGGAAAGGACGAGGGCCAGAAGGAGAGCGAGGATGGTGAGACCGATGGAGATGATGCCGGCGAAAGAGTACTGGACTGCGAAGATACAGAACGCGAGGGCGAGTATCAAGCCAATCAGGGTGGTTTTGATGCCGATTTGGTGTTCCGGTGGGGCGTCGTATTCTTGTTCTTGAGCATAGTCTATGGCAGAACTACCATTGGGATCGTTGGAGAGGTTGACAGGACTGTAACCTCGCATGATTGGTGTTGTGATGTCGTGGAGTTGGCGTTTAAGGCCCTTCTGTTTGATGCCTTGGACCAATTCGGAGCCATATGTGCGAACGTACCAGATTGTGGGTCGGAGAATGAGCCAGCCAAGGGAGACGATGGCGTCTGCGAGCATTATCGCCAGACTGACCCAGACGATCCAGCCTTTTGAGCCGGTGTTCCAGTCGTCCACTGGGCCAGATGCCCAGCCTTTGGACTTTGCTACAGGTGAGAGAACGGCCCAGCCGAGGACTGCCCCAAGCAGCATGTGTATAGTGGTCGCAGGACCCATAATGATGCCTTGGCCGACATATGCTGGACTCGGGTTGAGATTCCACACCCACTTCTCAGACAAGTAAAGACCCAGGAAAGGGATAGAGTGAAGTTGGGGCACGAAATAGGACGCGAAAGTCTGTCACTTACCATCAGCGCCAGTCCGTAGCTGGTCTTGGTTACTATTTGTGATGTACGTACATATGCACCAGAGATGCCAAAGGAGGTAGTCAACAGTCGAATCTGCTGTTGCCAATCCTTTTTCTGTACATCGGTTCTGCTATCCTTTCGTGTCAGGGGTTCACTGTCGATGCTGGGCCGAGAAGCAGCATCGCTGATGAAAGCTTGAGCTTCTGCATCGCCAGTGCTATTGGACATTTTCGATCTTCTCCGACGGGTCTCGGCATGTCTTTCGACCTCGCCCTCGACGCCGGTCTTCTCGCCACCATGCAGGACACCAATCATCAGCGCAGTGGCAGTTCCCGAGGGAAACTTCAGCTTCTCACGAATAATGACCTCTTTGCGGAGAGGCACGGCGAACACGACACCAAAGAAGCACAGCCCTAGCGCCCACAGAATCAACTTGGCGAGCGACAAATGAATCCCACCGCTGGCAAGGCCATCAATTTCCGGCATACCAGCGTGGAATACAGCGCCCGGCGGAGTCTCACTTGGCTTCAGCAGAAACTCCAGCGCAGGCACCACGCCCACGAATCCACAGCCGAGCGGCATAGTGCCCACTGAACCTGCAACCGTCTGCACGAGCACATTCTCTACCTCGCTGAAGTCCTTGCCCAGGCCGAGGCTCTCGAGTCGGCCGCCAACCGCTCTCGACATTGTCCGCAGGCCCTTGAAGTACGCGAACCCAATTAATGCACTTGGCATAGCCATACCCGAGATCCATCCTGTCTGCAGACCAAAGTACGTGTTGGAGAAGGCTATCAACACACCGATGAGGGTACCCGCCACTAAGGCGCGCAGCGTGAACTGAGGCTGTTCGGATTGTCGCGCGAGAAAGGCGGCATCGGGTTCGTGGCCGATGGGGGCGGAAGTGACGCTGTTCTGCGGTGCGAGGTCGCGGTCGTGGTCGTGGTCGTGGTCGTGGTCGTGGTCGTTGTCATTGTCGTTGTAGTCATCGTTGCTGCTGCCACGAAGCAGATGTTCGCGGTCTCCTCTGTCCGGCGCCATTATCTGTGACTGTACATGTACACCTTGTAAGACATACGGCGAAGGAGAAGTGAAGGTGCAGGTGAGGTGAGGCGACAAAGAGTGCTCTCTTTTAACTTGAAAGGGCCATCGACGTCAATGAAGGACGGGAGATAGGCACAATCACGACATCCTCGTGCGGGTGCCCCCACAAAAGCTTACCTGATCTATTCACATTATCCTTGTCTGCCAGCTGCCCTATCACATGTAGTCACTCCAGTAATGCACGAAATTCTCTTCCCACCTGACCTGCCGAGATTCACGGATATTCACTCGCAACATAAGAATGCCCGATCTCCCTCATGGATGGCGGATGAGAAATGCCGACGGCGAGAAGGTCGGTCCACCAGTGGAAGAAGACGGCAACTACCATCTCTCCGGAGACGAGGACGACCACCACAGTGCAGATGGCAGCGAACCCGACATCGCATTGGCGGGCATTGACTTGAAACCTGACTCGGAGGGATGGGACGATGTGGAAGATGACACCGAAGACATCAGGGTCAAGTGTCTCTTCTGTGAGGCACAGTTTGGCGGCGCCCAGGCCATGAATGAGCATTGTGCAAGTGTTCATGATTTTGATCTGGCAAAGGTGCAGGCACAGCACGGTATGTGGAAACTCCTCGTGATTGGGAACCAGTGATAGAAGCCAATGTGCGATATAGATTTGGACTTTTACTCATCCATGAAGCTGGTCAACTACCTGCGAGCTGAAGTCAAATCGGGAAACGCCAGGCCAGAGGTCAGCAATGCAGAAGCGTGGGCGGACGACAAGTACTTGCAGCCGACTCTGGAAGATGACGCCCTGCTTTTCAATCTGGATGACATTGACGAGCGCCCTGTCCCTGATGAAGATGCTACAAAGGCGGGAGCTGGCCAGTCCATCGATGCTATAATCCACAAGTAGGCCGGCCATTCCGCGTGTTTGGACCACTCGCAATAAAAGCTCCGCCAAAGCCAGAGCAGACCTCGCCGCCGCCGCCGACGACGACGACACAGATTGACAGTCGCCATGGAGCTTCTGCGATCAGATGTCGGCTTGTTGCCCCGCGGCAGTAGATGAATGCAGTTCACAGTTTTTTCATGTCCGCTTCAGTGGCACGGATTGCAACACCACCTGCGCAAAGGCATACACAAACTCTGCTGCTGCAATCGATGGGCACAAGTACGCCACCAATCGATATGATGACATTTCGCAGCACTGTAGCAGCAGATACTTGGAGTCAACCCACACCAGCCTCGGTTTAGAATTGACAGAATCGGATCTGTTCACCCAACTGTCATTTCTCGCTCTCGTGTAGATTGTGGTAGTAGCCTATTCCTGCCGTTGTAGAGACATAACATGCTCCGTATTGCATGTATTATCTGGTGTTGCTGACGATGGAGGTGTGACTGACGACGGGATGCTTTCGTGATCGAGGTGCACAATGCTTGCCAAGCATCTACTTGGATCCAATACGTGTGGTAAACTAGAGTGACAAGCATTGTGTCCAAGGCCCAGCACTGTGGAACATCGATCGATCTAAGGGTAGTGACTCGATGTCGGTATAGTATGAACTTTTTGCTGTAGAGATAGAGCAGTCGAGTACTCGGTGGACTGCTCCGCGGGGCTGGCGTATTTCCCAGTTTCAGGATATACCAACTTCGATCGTGGCAGAATGACGAATAGGTCACAGGCATGACAGTTCTCCAGTTGAGCATAGGTAAGGTAAGGAGGTATATATATATATATCCAGGTATCCAAACGTTGCACCATGATCATCATCATCACCACCACCAGAACAAGTCAATACGGGAACAGATCAATAGCACAATTATATATTCGAGGCTACCTACCTGACCTTCTTCCATTTGACTTCGCCAAGAAAGCAAAAAACCAAGCAACCGCAGCAGAAGATTCAACGACGACGATAACAAGAACAACGACGACGACGACCACATAGACAAGAAAACAACCGCAAGCACAACCGCAAGCACAACAAGAAATGTGTCTTCCATTCGGCTCGCGCCGGTCCCGTCGCAATCCCCAGGTGGTTGTGGTAGAGAAGCCAGGGTACGGACGAGGCGGAGGAATGACGGGACGTGCGCCCATGGGAGGTGGTGGTGGGATGTTTCGAGGCTTCGGTGGGCCAAGAGGTCGTGCAGCAATGCCTCCTCCACGAGCGAGGATGGGAGGTGGACGTCGCTGGTAAATGACCTAGGCCAGCGGCCAGCCTCGCTAGGCCTTGCGGAGAGGAGCGGGAGGTGATTTCCATTTACTGTATATTGTGCGTTATGCCCATAATCTAGTCTATCCACTGTTACGAGAAATACGAATGTTGATGATATTGATATTACTTTTACCTGCATGTACCTTACCTACCTACCTGACGGTCCTGACCTTACCTACCTTACCCAACCTTACTATTCCATGTCCAACATTCCGGCGCTTCAGTACAAGACCTATATATATAAGGTACCTATATATATATAGACACATACATAGTATATACATATATGACGCTGCTGTTTGCAACACTTGTGAATAAGCGACACCGTACGACTGACACCGTACACGGGGCCTAGGCGTACACACAATCATCGGCACCTCATGGCTGCTGGCATTGCACTGGCCCAGCAGGAGGCTAGAACTAGCCGCCAAGAGCGGCGATGCTGGGGGTTCAATGCTCCGTGCAGGGGAGTTCTGCTGAAGCCTGTATGCCTGGTATCCAGGGGGGACGGGGGGGAGACGACTACAGTACATAGGTGATTACACCTCATGTATTGGAGCGAACGTGGTGTCGAGTATTGTCTGCGATGCTACTTGATCGGTGTTGTTGTTGTTATTGTTGTCGTCGTTGTCATCGTCGTTGTTGTTTCTTGCAGCCCGCTGGAGAGGCCCAGCTTGGCCGGAAGGGACGACGAATGTGAACTCGCGATGCACTCCCGCTCCTTCCCCTCGAGACACCTCCCACGGCAGATCCTGCCTCGTGCTCCTCTGGCGGCCCTCGCTCTTGCTCTTTCTCTGGCTTTTGCTCTTTCTCTGGCTCTGGCTCTTGCTCTTGCCTCTGAGATTCCTCCGACGGCACACACGCCACCCGTCCAGCTCTCCCGACGAGCCGCCGATAACAGCAGCAGCAGCAGCAACAACAACAACAACGCGACTGCCTCGGCTGCAAGTCCCGCGCCAATTGCGTTCCCGCCCAGTCAACACTGGGATGGCGTTGACGGAGAGTGGTCGTCATTCACGCTGCGAGTCGGCACGCCCGCGCAGGTGGTGCGCACGTTTGTGTCGTTCGCGTCCTACCAGACCTGGGTCGTGCTGCCCCAAGGCTGTTCTTTGGCTGCCGATCAGGCCGAATGCGTCGCCGCCAGAGGAGGCACCTACGACAACCACACCTCCTCCACCTTCGTCCCGCGCGGCATCTACGACTTGTGGGTCGCCAAGAACCTCGGCTATGAGGGCAATGCCCTCTATGGCTATGACACTGTCGCCCTAGGCGGCGGAGATGACGGCGACGGCGGTGATGGCCATGGCGGCGGCGGCGGCGGCGGCCCGTCGATTGAGCACACCGTCGTCGGAGCGCTGGCCGTCGAAGACTTCTACCTCGGCCTCTTTGGCATCAATCCCAAGCCCACCAACTTCACCAGCTATGACGATGGCTCCCCCAGCTACATGACCTTGCTCAAGCTGCACAACTACATTCCGAGCATTTCTTTCGGCTATACCGCTGGAGCAAAGTACCGCCAGCGACACACTGGCGTTCCCGCGTCGCTGACACTGGGTGGCTATGATGCCTCCCGCTTCGTGGACAACAACGTGACCTTCGTGTTTGCCGCTGACAACGAACGCGATCTCGTCGTGGGCATTCAGTCCATCCAAACCACCACCACCACATCTTCCTCTTCCACTCCTACCGAATTGCTGCCAGACCCCGTGTATGCCTATATTGACTGCACTGTTCCAGAGATATGGCTGCCTATTGACGCCTGCCAAGTCTTCGAGAATGAGTTCGGTCTGGTCTACGACAATGTATCGCAGCTGTATACTGTCAACGACACGCTCCATGACGCTCTCGTAGAGCGAAACGCATCCATCACCTTCAATCTCGCACAGGGAGTATCAGGCGGGCAGCTGGTGCCAATAACATTACCATACGCGTCCTTTGATTTGACTGCGAAGCCTCCCTTTAAGGGTTTGGAAAACAGCACCCGCTATTTTCCACTACAGCGTGCCCAGAACAGCAGCCAGTACACCTTGGGCCGAACCTTCATGCAAGAGGCATATATTAGCGTGGATTGGGAGTCTGCGAGATTCAATCTGTCACAAGTACTATGGGATCAGACTGCGCAGCCAAATCTTGTGCCAATCTTGTCTCGTTCGAATGCTAGTGAGCATGCCCCTGCCTCGAGCCCCGGAGATGGCTCTTCCTCGAGCTTGACCACTGGTGCCATCGTGGGCGTAGCGGTGGGTGCGGTAGCTGCAGTCGTATTGATAGGTGTCTTGCTGCTCTTCTGGCTCCGTCGCAAGAGGCAGGCTGCTGCTGCTGCTGCTACTGCTCATCAAGCAACACGTGGAAACCTGGAAGATGACACCAGTAGCGGCACTCCAGTCGGTCTGAGAAGAAGCGACAGTGATCATGGAAAATCAGAACTAGCAGGCTCTACGTCTTACAGCGAGAATAAGCGATTACTGTCTACAGTGCCCGATATGAGCACCCCAGGCGCATCAGAGCCCTCCTCCACTCCTATTGCTGGAGAAGGAACGTACTCCAGCTCACAGAGTGGCGCTCTATTCTCTCCAGTGTCCGCAGTTATTAGCGAGGCCGACGGCCGAGAA
This sequence comes from Sphaerulina musiva SO2202, assembly GCF_000320565.1. Lineage (NCBI taxonomy): Eukaryota > Fungi > Ascomycota > Dothideomycetes > Mycosphaerellales > Mycosphaerellaceae > Sphaerulina > Sphaerulina musiva. The sequence goes on along the minus strand of NW_016017385.1, from coordinate 2,256,385 downwards.
CGGCACGTCTTCGAGATGGCTGGGGATCTGCCGCCCATCAGAGAGAAGGACGGGAAAGCGCTGACGGAAAAAGAAGCCTTGCAACACCGAGAACAAGTTTACAACGGGATCAATTCGACTACTCCCACCTCATCACAGCCCCCACGGGAAGGTGTCAGGCAGCCAAGGCGAATCAAGCCTGAGGACGTTGTCGACACTGGACAGAGTGTCAAACCTCGTGACGAGCTGACACACGGGAGATTCTCGTTTGACGGTGGCACAGGCGAACAGCTCTCCCCATGACTTTTGGACTTTTTTTTCTTTGATATTCAATGTTGAGTAACAATAGGGAAGCGAGGCGTTCGGAGCCACGATACCAGAGGGAAACGACATCTGTCGCTGCATATTTCTGTTTACGCCATGTGCCTTACCATGCTCAAATCACATTCACAACGTATCTATATGATAGAAGTTCCTGCCCACGATGCCCTTCCCCCTTCCAGCAGTTTGAAATTGGCTTCTGTGCGACGCTGAATATTCAGCCGTAACCAATTAACCAGACTGATAGTTCGTTACAAATGGCTTGTTGCCTTTTACCACTCGACACCACGCGATGCAGTTCCACTTGGTACCTGCATGACGACGATCAATCCTTCACTTCAAACTGGTAACATATGACATCACTAACACGTAGGTTTTCCACATTACATGGACGTATTCTCTAAGAGGTACATGTAGCGTGTAATGTCATTAAGAGGGGCAGCAGTCTCCTTCTCTTGCACTTCCATCCCCAAAACGACATCCTTACCACACTTGAATCCCTTGGTTTCGTTATTATAAACAACAGCGACGAATATCTCCAAGTTCCAGACTATACTCCAAACACAACAGATCCCTAACCATGTCCGCCCAACAAGACCCATTGGAGATTGCCAAGCAAGCCGAACGCGACTTGAACACACAAGAAGCAAAAGGAAACACCAAGCGAGCAGGTGATGAAGGTACAGTATACGACGATTCCACTAGCCTCCTCTCTTTCCTCCACAGAACAAAACATCAAGACGAAACAAGTCCACAGTCTAATCAATGCCTCTCCCGTCTCATATAGTCGACGCATCCGGCATCGACGAAAGCGCAACGACCAAATTTCCCGGCTCAACCGTCAAGGTTGGAGGACAAGGAGCGGGCAACAATCGTGAGATTCCCCTCGAAGAAGGGGGTAGCATTAGCAAGGAGACGGGACAGTAAGGCATCCACCCCTTCTCAACAACCTGTCTACTGTTTTGTCAGTTCTGATTGATGTGCGTGTGTGTGCGCGCTGGGCAGGCCAACCAAGGCAAAGGACTTTGAGGGAGTCGGAGGTCCAGAGGATAAGGCAGCTATCGCTGCTGATACTCGAGGAGGAGATGATGATATCACTGGCAATGTGAGGCAAGGAGGCGAGACTCGTCGTCCATAGATGGAGACATGAACCTTGATGGACTACAATTGTCACTGTCAGAGACCAAAACTTGGTTCGTGCAGGGCAACTCCAGTGCAGCAGAGGACAACAGCGAGGAGATGGGAGTAGGAGGTACTCGGAAAAAAAAACATTACCAGGTACTGGCTTCGAAGTACAGCTTTTCCCGAGACATTGTTCTCGTCTATGCATAATGTTATTGTCCTCCAGCCAATCAAAACGCCAATCTCACATGAAAAACAGTGCGCTCTGCCATGACAATCTGTTCAGTAGAAGCTGTTCCTATCACGATGACTTCTCACAGGGACAAAAACAGCGCCCTGCCTCGGTCTACTTCCACCAATGTCAATACTGGATATCTCTCTCGACAATGCGTCATCGCCATACCCTCCCGGTGAATGGGAAAGGGGAACTTTTGGCGGTAGCGACGGCGGTCCATATGCACTGTGACTTTCTTCTCGGAATGAGCGTGATAGCTGTTTTTGCTGCTGTTCGTAAGGATCAGGCACCGGGTGGTGATTGTCGTGATTTCTCGAAATGTCCATCGGCGGCTCCGAGGCATATCTCGGTTGCGACGAAGCCTTCTTCAGCACGCCTCGAATCGTCGTCTTGCCTGAAGGAGCAGGCTGTGCACGCTGCTCCGGCAAGTTTGACCCGGGTTTCATTCTAACATTGATAACAGTATCCTTGGATAGACTTCGTGGCCCGAATTCCTTCTCTCTACCCAGCCCATAAGTCTTTGTTGGTGTTTTCTTGGCTGGCTCTGGAGCCCAAGAGTTTACGGGAAGATGGTCAGAAGGATCTATCTCCTGTCCGTGCCATCCGACAATGGGACCTTTGCGAGACTCTGCCTCTGCGAAAGGCGCAGCTGGATTGTGTACTCCAAAGCTATCAGGGGAAAATGGGATGGATGATCCACTGCCCTCTGACATTGACGGCCGTGGGGAGACTGACTTTCGTGGCATGGAGATCGTCCTGGAGTTAGCAGAAGTCGATAGAGGGCTTGCCTCCGAGGATTCGAAGGCTCGCACGGGAAACTGCAGGCTATACGTGCTTCGCGGCGCTGAAGCTGGCTGTGAAGGTTGCGGCGCCGGTGATATCGCTCTAGGCTTGATCAGGGGCACCGAGCTTTCCCGAGCGCGATCATAATGATTGTATGCGATGTTCTGCTCTGGAGTTCCATACGGGTGGGGACTTCTTGCTCTGGGCACTTCTTGAGACAGTGGGTGTGGCTGCCGCGAGGGAGTGCCGTATGCCTCCGCGACGCTGTTGCGTCCCCCAACTTGTCTGCTGTAAGGCGAAGTCCGAGCATGAGGTAAGGGACTCTGCTGTCCGGCAGGAGAGGAGAGATTAGGTGTCGAATGATGGCTCGTCTGGTATGGCGACTCGCCTCCGAATTCGTCGAACGAAGGTTCTCTGGTGTGACGTCGGTGATGTGACGATATATGCTGCTGGCCGTAGTCGCGCTCGATGCTCTGCAAAGGCGACGAGTTTGGCGCATACTGCTGTCTCGCGGAAGGGGGTGTACCACCATGTCTGGGCATCGGAGGTTGATTATGCGGTGTTCGATAGTGAGGCACTGCAGGTGCGCTGTTGCTGTGCATTGGGGGCGGCGGAGGTGGGGAAGATGAGTCTCCCTCCTCTTCCACGTACGCCTGCTTGTCCGAGTAAGCACCCGCGAAATCGTCATGCCACCCTGGCGGGACGTCGTTTCTTCTTTGACGCGAAATTGCTACTTGTCGATACTGGTGGTCAACATCGGGCATTGGCTCAGGATAGTCTGTTCGGAGCTGGTAGCTGTCATCGAATGCCCGTGGCTCGACTTGATGCGTGATCGGCACAATTGGCGCAGAATGCGAGTGAGGGATCCCTATATGGCTCATCGGACGAGCTTGAGACTGCAGCCGGGGCGCATGGCGAGGCTGTGGCGCATTAGAGCCTCGCGGTCGAGTGCTTGGTCCCAGTTGTGGCAGGAAATCGGGCTGCAGGGGATTTACCCCATACGCATCGTGGATCTCTGGCTCCGGATGCTGCTCGTAGCCCTCATAGCGCTGGCCCAGCGGCAACTCTGGATGTGCTGCCGGCGCAGGTGAGTGGCTCTGCGACAACGACTGGACTCCCGTCTGGCCAAATAGGGTTGTCTCGGACTGTGGATAGTTGTACGTCTTGACTGCAGGAGGTGCCGAAGTCATTCGATTGGCGACCTGGAGATCTCTGGGACCATGCTTTGCTCTCCCCGGCAGGGGTCGCTCGGGTATGACCACTTCGGTCGTGGCTGGTGCATTTGGATTTGTGGGCAGTGGCCTCCTCTTCACCTTAGGCTGCAAAGTTCCGTACTGCTGTCTGAGCTCCTCCGCCATGGACACAGTCTCCTCCTTCGTCTCCGACTTTTCCCGCGAGTCGTAGTATGTGAGCTCGACTCGAATTTCGCCAGCGTACTTTCCTTTGCACGTAAGTCCCTGCCATAGATCGCCCTTACCGCCTCCAGGCAGGATAATGCTGTCCAGGTCCACCCAGGCCTCACCAATGAGCGCTGTGGTCTTGTCCTCGTTGAAGACGGACATCTTCAGCTTGTAGTAGTCGGGTGAGTCGTGAACAGTGAAGCGGAGTTCCTGGTCCCTATCACAACACGTCAGTCAGTCAGCCTCCTCACTACGGTCACAATTCATCTTGATTCTGGCTGTCTGTCTCAAGATCAGCGAACGACGTACCATCGGGGCGTCTGGCCTCCTCTCTTGTCCACCTCGGTCTTCCTGGCCTCCTTGCCGAGTCTCGCAGCGCAGTACGGGTTCTGCTTGCCCATAGTCTTTCGGTTGGGCAGGTTCTTGCCGCGGTCGACTATCACCACCAGAGTTCCAATTTCAGGCCCGTCGACGGTCATGTCGGCAAAGATGCCAGCGGCGTGGGGGCCATTGTTCGCCATTTTCGACGTCGTCATGTCGGGCTCGGGCGTGGGCGTCCCAGTGAAGGTGGCACAGCGCGCGGTAGGCTCAGCGATGCAGAGAGTGAGTGGGTGTCGGGGAGGTGTGTCGGCGTGTTTGCCAATGTGGACTGACGCAACGGCAGAGGCGCATGGCTTGGAGATGAGAAGCTTGGTTCTAATCAATCTGCGGAACACATTGCTGATGAAATTGATGGGCGTGCACCGCAGGGCGCTGGAGGAACGAGCGGGTGTATGAAGGGTAGTGGAACAGGAACGAATGTAAGGTAGCGTCAGTAGATTGCGGTGGTTGTTGCTCAGGCCCCGTCTTGAGTTGTACCTCGTAGCATAAGTAAGGTAAGGCAAGGTACAAAAGCATCAATCACAAGTGATAAAACGTGTCGGGGTGGCTGACAATAATGTGGCTGGGCAAGCGCGCGCCGGGGCACGCGTCGGGTACAAATGATATTGCCCGGGGTGTCTCGGCAATCGGAATGTGCATCTTTGTGCTTATACCTACGCTTCTACCGTTCTACCAGGTACAAATTACAATACAGTAAATAATGAAAATCAGTAAAATCATTATATCATATATGAATCAAGAATATCGTGCAATACCATATGTCTTCTGCTGCCATCGTGACGGAGCCGCAAGCGGTGGTTGCTATGGGCCATGGCCGCGGACACTGTGTTTGGTTGGCATTGTTTACTATGTAGGAGGTACCTTATTGCAACAACTCACGACTCACGACTCACGAGCCGAAAAGCCGCTCCAGAACTTGGCTGTCTGGGACATCCTTGCAATTATGAGGTCGAAGCCATCACCATTGCGCGCCAGTAGCCTCGTGCTCGGACTTGCGGGATGAAATGCGATGCTGGGCTGGATACGACAGACACATGTGACATGGCAGATTGAATGCTCATTAGTGCCTAAGGTAAGGTAGCGACGGGAGTGCTCTCCTCAGCTCAGCATCGTCCAGTCTACTGCCACGATCCAGCTACAGCCTGCGAGATGAACCTCCCAAGAAGGCGCACGCACGCCAATAACATTGCCTGGCTGAGCATGGGCATGGCTGGCTCTCGCTTTCCCATCCGAGATCAGCAACAGCTGCAGTCGAGCGCCATCCTGATGTCTGCCTTGCACCAGAACGGGGCCGTGGCCAGATACCGAGTCCACCATGACCCGATAGAGATATGCCTCGCCCTGCAAATAACCCTGACCTCTCCTGCTATGTACTGCAGACTGACCGGTCTCTACGACCCATTGTTGCAACGTCGCTGCCATACCGCCAGGCACGAACTTTTCTCCTCGTCGATGTGGAGAGAATGCTTCCGGTAGTGGCTCCAAATTCTCCGCTGAAGCTGCGGGTGACTTGAGGAACGCTGGGCGTCGCGCAGCACTACTTTCGTTCGCCGCCGAGCCAGCAATGCTGGATGCGCGAGAGAATTGATGCGGTCCATTACGCAAAGTAGAGGCAGGCGTGGTCGGTTGTTTGAACATCGAAGGTCTCACCGGCGAGTCGAAAGCGGCTTCGAAGCTGGCAGATAGATCGTCTACCCTGCGCCGTTTTGGCGAGTGAGGCAACTCCTGTGCCCAGCCACAGGGCTGAGTACAAGATTCTGTCGTTGGTAACGCTTTACGCCCAGAGTCTAGCATCCCATCATCATGATCATGACTGTCCGTCAAAGACGTATCTTGCACGCTTTCGATGCGTACCAGACTAGGTTTAGTATTCGGTGTGCCTTGGGGCGCCCGAGAAGAGGTTGCTGCATATCCAAAGTTGAACCTAGGAGTCTGCGCGAATTGATCGGAGCTCGACTTGGATTTCGGCGTAGACTGAATGAACCCGTCCCCTCTGGATGATAATGTCGCAGGCTTTGTTACTACTGTTCGCCCTGCTGTGAGGGCAGGGACCACTGCGGACTCGCTAATAAAGCCATCTCCTCGCAAGCTCCCCGGGACGGTGGGCTTCGTGCGATCTTGTTTGGATGGCGACGCTCGTCGTCGGCCCGGCAGGAAACGGTGAGGTGATTGCGACTGAGGAGCCATATTTGAGGTATTCATTGCCGTGTCATGTACCAAGGAGAATTGCAATCAGACTGTATACACTTCAGGTGGCATCTTGCCGGCCTGTGTCCTAAAGGAAAAAAAAAGAGTCACTGTCGTGGCGAAGTCTCGTGGCGGGCATGGTGACGTGCGGCCTGAAGCCCAAGCAAGATTGAAAGACGCGCCCTTCCCATCGTGCAAGAGCGTCTTTGGACATATATGTGCAGGACACAGGACATCTCAATGGAGGATACATGATATGAGGCACCTCATTTATATACACGGCCATGTATATATTACAGGTAATGTACCTATTGAGCTACATACCTCATAGGCTCATAGTACGTGAATTAGTATTACCTGAAGAAATGGGCACCTTGGCACCGCGTTACTTTCGCGTCCAGCTGGGCCGCATCTGTTTCCACTTGAGAGAGCTACAGGTACCTCCTACATTGATCTCCTCGTTGATCTCATGATATACACAATCGCAAGACATGCAGTCATCTTCTCGACAGTGCATGTACCGCCGCTTCTCTAGAACAGCGCCATGGAAGAATTATGATTCCCAAGGTCGCCGCTCTGCGTCGTGAAGTCGCTGACCTCGCCCAGGTTGTCGATCCTGCCCAGGAGGAACTCGAGCTGCCTGTAAGCAGCCGAGGGCGCATATTGAGGCACCATGTGTCCAGATAACTCGACCGTGCAGAACGTCAATCCACGCTCAGTGTGCCACTTTCCAAAGTTACCAGCGGCTGCCAATGTCGAAGGGCTAAATTCGGTGTGATATGGAATGTAAAAGTCGTTCCACTGGTCTGGCCCCTTGGAGAATCCTTGGGCACCTCCCCACGTCATATTCTGGATGGCAACAATGCTTCCGTTCTTGATCAAGATCATGTCCAGTTCAGCGTGAGCAATGATGGTCTTCTTGTTCTTCTCGATCACTCGGGGAAGAACACTGAGTGCAGAAGGAGGGCTGAGATCCGCGTACAGAACGCCGTCCGAACACTCCGCCCAGTCACCAATGGGCGCATTGATAGCTTTCTGCACATCGGTGCGGTTGAAGTAGATGCTGGCACCTTCTGGGAGGTAGTCAAACGAGCCAGGGAAACCGAGCACATCCCATAACAGAGGACAAGTCGTGGCAACCTGGTAGACATCCCAGCAAGGATTGACAAGCATGGCAGCATCTGTGATGTCGTTGAAGATGCGGCATGTGTCATTCTGCTGGTCAACGTCTGGCGGTGTTGGCAGAGGACCTGTAGGCGGAAACACGAAGGCTTCCTCCATGAACTGCTTGTAGCCGCAGTCCTCGTGGCGTTTCGTCAGTTCTTGCATGTAGCTTTGATTCAAGTTGAAGAGATTGTGCCAGTGCTCCACAAATGGCAACGCTGGTATGTCTCCTTGAACGACGTGGTAAGTCAGCGATGGATCGTAGAACATGATGCTCTCCACGTTGTAGTACTCGCTGTCCGTCTCGTTGTGCATAGCATCTGCAATGTATGGGACGTAGTAGCCGGCATAGCTCTCGCCGGTAATGTACACCTTGCGGTTCTGCAGTCCAAAGGTATCTACAAAGTTCTTCCAGAAGCCCAGGCTGTGCAATACAGAGTCAGTAATGTGCCCAGAGACTCGACGACTTCTTCAGCTAGCTCAGCTTACAATTGTTTTGCGACCTCGATCTCATCTGTAGCTGGTGTTGTGCCCTTTTGCGGACTGAAGCCTGTACCGGCGGGCTGCTCAATATACACCACATTCGTGAGATTGACCCAGGTCCAAGGGTTCTTGACTGGCTTGAAGGTTCCGTACTCTGCGTTCTCACATGATTAGCGAATGCGCTCGTGCAAGGGCGTTGCAGGGACGAGCTTACGCCACGAGAACGGCCCATTCTCTTGAAGCACTCCCTCCAGACTACTGCATCCTGGCCCTCCGTTCAGCCAGATGACGATCTCATCATCGGCTGCAGGATTGGGGGTGGGGAAGAACCAGAAATATAGCTCGCTGACGTCCTGGCCTGGACCAATGGGCAGGAGACCAGCGTATGACTCGCCGATATGAAAGTCCACTTCCGGAATTGCACTGCCATTGACAGTGAAGCGCTTCACAGCCTCGGTCTGGTTGATCACGGGAGTCGATGCAGAGGTGAAGACGGTGCCGGCGTTGGCGGGCGAGGAGTGCGGCACACGCTTCGCAAGATGTGGTAGATTTGTCTTCCTGTCGTAGATGGTCGGGTCTCTTCGAGCCAGAGCAGGAGGTGCCAGTGCTAGGGCCAGGACCAGGGCGGCAGTCCTGCATGATGGCTTCATCTTGGCTTCGAGGGCACCTACCTGAGGCTGAGGCAGAGGTGAGTGGAAGTTCTGGAAGCAAAGTGGAAGGAATTTCAATGAGAGTGGAATGTACCTACCTACCTACCTATACCTTACCTGACCTTAGCTTAATAAAGCAACTGCCCAGGAAGACAAGAGAAGGCAAGAGAAGGCAAGAAGTCGGCCGAGAGAGCTTGCATGTGTCCATCGCGCCTTCCGGAGATCTGCCTCCTAGCGCACCTCATCCATACCTACGGGGCTATCACATACCTTATCCAGTAGGAGTGTAGGAGTGGACCACTAAGGTGTGCCTTCATGTGCCCACCTTACCTTATCCATCCACAGCATCGGCTAATACTGCTATCGCAGACCTTAGCGCCACACGAAGCGAGCCCTTTTCCAGGTTCAGTACATGTAGTCGTAGTTGTACCTAGGAGCTAGGTCAGATCAGCCTGATCAGGTAGGTAAGGTACAGTAAGGTTCATTAGGTATTATCTTACCGAGCCTAGCTGGCCCTACTCATATCCGTATTGCTTTGGCACCCCCGATACTCCTAGGAAATTTGTAACTTTGACTTCGTACTGCCTTCTGTTCACGTACATGCCATCACCGGAGACATCACTGGAGACATCACTGGAGACATGCTCGTCCCGCTCCGGATCTAAAGTGCGCTCCCATTGGCGAGGTTTGGACGCTCAGTCGTCATGTTGCGACCTCCTCCGCTCGAGTCCCACGCCGCACCCGAGCCGCGAGCCTGTTTATGGAAGGTGGATAAGGAATGGCCTCCTCGTTTGGAGAGGGCCTGCTGGAGGGCGGGAGGGCTGGATTGTTGGCTGCCGCGTGGGCTGCCCGGGGACATTAATACATGTAGGTAATTGTACGCTTTGCTTTGGTGCAGTCGGAAAATACTTGGAAATCTAATCACAGACGTGCAGTCATGTGGCGTATAGAACAGACAGGGAGGAAGAAATGCTCCAGGGTTTGGACGGGTGTTTGTATCATGTATGATGACTAACAGTCTAGTAACCCTCACCGCACCGCGCTCCAGCTTGCAGCTACATACCCGACCTAATTCACTCTTCAGACTTCCGGCAGCTATCATCCTTGATGCTTGCAGCTGAGAAAACAAGCATTGAGATAAGGTATCAAAGTACCTCCGTATCAATCTGTGAATCATAGGAGGTAAAGGTACATGTATGTACCGTATCGGCATTCAGCGCTAACCGAGCTACACGTCATGCAAAGAGCGCAACAGGCGCCATAATAAAACATGTATGCACTCTGCAGACTATGCTACGAGACTTACTCAATAGCAGCGGCGTGGAGTCAGGGCATCGGTACGGTAGGCAGTGGAGGTAGCTGAATCATTATACTCCTACCGAGCTACAAAGCACGAACCCACGCGCCATTGTGTCCAACCTCAGTCCTCATTGCGCCTCGCTCGCCATATTTCGTCAACCATTCCAAGTCGTCAATCCGTGAAGCACACCACTCCACGTGTGCGGAGCGTGATGAACCGAGTTTGCTGCTCGTCATCTTCATCGGTTCGTGGTGCAGCCTATCAGTCAGAGCATGTGAGCGGGCGGACCTAGCTAGTAAGAAGCAACCGTCTCATGATCGGAAGCGTCCAGAATGTCGTACTCCTCATCCGTCATGAAGCCATCATCTTCGCTATCGACACCGTTGGCACTGAGCACTTCCAACTCATCGTCAATCTCTGCAAAGTCGTATTCATCAACGGATGGGGAATGAACAACAGGACCAGATGCTCGATCGGGGGTGGCAGAGCGCTCCACCTCGCCGTCCTCGTTCTCCACGTACGCAGCCTTGCCCTTGTGGGCACTGTTGGTGGCAGACTCGTGTGTGCTGCTGGATGGACTCTCCTTATCGAGCTTTGGGAAGACCATTTGGCTGCGCTCGAGGCCATTCTCAGCGTCGAGGTGCTTGGGAACCTCCTCATCAACCTTCTTCGCGCCCGAGATCTCATCCTCTGCTTGCACCTCTGCCTTTCTCTCCACGGCTGCGGCTTGCAGCTCGCTGTGCTCAGCTCGGAGCTTCTCACGCTCCTCTCGGGTCTTCTGAATGTTTGCCTTGATGTATGCGACTCGTTGGCGAAGAGCATCCTTGCCCATCTGCTGGCCATTGAGCTGGTTGACAGGTCCCCTCATAGGCACTTCCTCGCGCTTTATGCCTTGGGCCTGAAGCTGTTCACGTTGGGCACTGAGTTGTGCAAGCATGTGCTCGCGGCGTTGCTTCTGCTGCTCGCGCATCGCAACAAGACGGGATGAAAGATTCATGCTCTCCGTGCTGCTGTAGGCTGGTGGCTGCTCAGATGGGGTTGGCGGCTGCGAAGAGCGGACTGATTGCAATGGCAAAGAGGTGCGCGATCCACAGGGTCGAACTTGACAGCGTGGCATTTGAGGGACACCAGCCAGTGCTGGTACCGTCGGAGCGATGGAAACCACAGCCTGTGGTGCCTTCTTGACCTCAATGTCGCACCACAAGCGATTGCCAAAAGGAGTACCATCGGCTGCCTTGACGCGCCAATAGCTAATACACTTGCCTTCGCGCAGAGGAGCCTTCATAATAACTTTGAATGCAACCTCTTCTCCGGCAGCAACCTCACGGCCTACAATGTTGCTCTCAGTCGCGTCGTTGATGGCGGCGACGGATGAGGGGTGGCTGTTATCCACATCGAGCATGTTGTCGCCTCCCACGTAGCGGACACTGCAGCCACTAGGCCAAGGATATGGGCCCGGGTTCTTCATGGTCCAGACCTGTGTGAAGCGTGTCTCAGGCTCGACAACCATGCCGTCCGAAATGGTATCACGCACGAAACGAGCGTCCAGCACGGTTAATGGAATGTCAGACTTTGGCTGAACGGATTGGGCGGGGACGGGGGCAGAGGCCTGGTACTTCTTCACCGGGATGGCAATGGGCGCACTCTCTGCCTTGATCTCACTTGGCTTGATCTCTGCGACAGTCTGCACGGGAGAAGGCGCAGTGACGGGAATGTTGACTGAAGCAGAGCCACGGTCGCCCATGAGACGAATCTGACCACATCGATCCTCGTTTTCGGTGGAAACGCTCACGTGGCGTACAGGAGTCTTAAGCTTGATGAGCGGGTGAGTGCGGTTGTGGTGATTGCCTGGTAGAGCCTCGCAAGATGCACAAAAGTCAGTGTCGTGGCAGATGGTACACTTGTACCGGACACCATTAATAAATGATTGAGTGACCTTCTTGCTGCAGAGAGGGCCATCGCAGTAGATGCCGTAGTGGCGGACCATCGAAATACCCTGGTCGCCGATGGGTTCGTAAAGAGCAGCAAAGCGGTGGCGAGGGTGGCTTTGACGTGCAGTCTTGACGCACTCATTACAATAGTCCCAGTCAGGGCAGGTCAAGCACTTGTGACGGACACCACAGATCGGCTGGTCGCAACCATCACAGATGGCATTGTGACGGACGTTGCGGCCTGGAGCCAAATTAGATTGGGCGGAGAATGGCAGGACAGTCTCGTGGGTAGATGGCTTGAAGCTGTGTGCTGGGTGGTGGCCACTCTTCTCGACTGTCGAGAAACATGAGATACACAAATCGTAGTCGTCGCAGTCACTGCAGGTGACGAATTCGCGCTCCGGCAGCACCACCACGCAACTGTTGCAGGTGCGTGTAGGCGTGCGAGTGTCCGAGGACAAGACCTTGGTGTCGTCTATGAAAGTGTCTGACGTTTCCTTCTTCTGCTCTTCGACGCCCGACTCGAGCTTGAGGGGTGCTGCGTTGGAAATGCGGGTGGTCGTGCTCTGCACGTACCCGCCGTTGTAAGGGAAACGCTTGATGAGCCAGTGATTTTCGCCCGGGCATAGCTTGCCATCGCTTACACACTTATCACACAAATCGTAGTCGCCATCGTTGCAGATGCTGCAATGGTAATGCGTATCCGGGGTGGCGACACCGCAGACATTGCAGAACACAGAGTACTCGTCAGAGCACTTCTTCGAAGTCTCATCAGGTTCGCGTGGGCGGAGCACAAGCGATGCCAGTTTGTTGGGCACAGTAGGCGCTGCAAGCTTGTCGAAATATGCCGACTGGTCAAAGAATGGGCGTGGCACCGGCGCCTCGTCATTGACCAAGGTTTGTTGGCTATTGCGCGCGTCACGGAACTGGAATATCCCGCTGCCAATGGAGCGCTTATCGAGGGACACTGAGTCGCGAGATGGCGAAGCCTGAGAGAGCTGTAAGCGGCCATTGTCAAACGTCTGATTCGAGTGAGCCACAGGCAGTGGAAGACGCACAATCAGTGGTGCCATCTCTTTCGGGGCTACCTTGAGCTCGCCTGCCTCCTTGTTTTCCGGTGCCGCGACGGAGCTCACGGTCGCCTTCAGTCGCAGCTTTCCCTTGGCTTTTGCTGCGCGGATAAGAGTCTTGAAGACCTGAGGATTGGTTTGGTCGAGGGTGATGTAGCCGCCGGCCGAGTCGGAAAAGCGCTCGAGCACGACGTGCTGCTCTGGCTTGATATCGAGTACGCGGCGGAGCTGTGGGATGCGGGTTAGTGTATGCGTTCGAAGATGTAGCAGCCGCGTCCGGCATCAGGCAGAGGTCTCCCAAGGCTGGGTCGGACGAAGCGGAGAGGGTGAGCACCAACATACCTTATCAGGCAGCACCGAAGCGCCAAGATCACGCAGCGGCAGCTTCAGCTTCTTGAGCTGCTCGTTGACGCTGATTTTGATGATGATGAGCGTGTCCTGCGAGACAACGCCGGTGTTGTGTGTGGCATCCATGTTCGGCGAGTTTGTGGAGGTGGGAAGAAGGGGAGAGGAAGCAGAGAGAGAGAGAGAGAGGAAAGAAGAGGAGGATGGAAGGATGGAGTGTGGGGAGCTGGGCTGACAACCAAGGCGGTGGATGACGTTCTCTCTGCCGGAGCAGCGCAGCGGCGGACACGCTGAGGTATTGGCGGTCAGAGCTACCAAATGTAGGTCGATGCGCTCCACGGCTCTGCGGTGGAGGTGAGAGGTGCAATGATGCCGATGGGGAAGTGGGTTGTGGTAGAGTCGGGGGTACCTGTAGGAGGTAGGTAGGAGGTAGGTGGATGTCGGAGGTCAGGTCAGGTCAGGTCAGGTCAGGTCAGGTCAGGTAGGTTAGGTTAGGTAGGTGTAGGAGGTGGAAGGCAACCTGGAAGGTACATGTACGGAGGTACCTAGGTGTAGGAGGTAGTTGTAACTAGTAGTGTCGGGTCGGGTCAGAGGCAAGGCGAAGGCAAAGGCAAGGGCATCAGGCAACAGTGGTGAGTGGTGAGTGGTGAGTGGAGGCAGCCAGGCCATCCGCGTGATTCGGGTCAGCTCAGCTCCGCTCGAGTGGTGTGGAGTAGGTACCTGTAGTCACTACCTCCTACTAAGGTACCTCCTACCACTCAACCACTCTCCCACGAGGTGCAAGCTTTGGCTTTACAACTCCCGGTGGATCGGCGAAACTGTACAAGCGGCAGCGCCCGCGCGAATGCACTAGAAACTGCCAGAGGAACCACTCCACTTCACAGTCTTCATCAACCCGAAGCGGTACATGAATGACGGGAGAGAGAGAGAGAGTGTGTGTGTGTGTGTGTCGGGTGTGTGTGTTGGGATACACCATATAGTCAGAAGCCGGGAAGATGAACCATGGCTATGTCCCACACTATAGCAATGACCGCCACTACCTGACCTGCCCGTCTTCAATCGCCTCCGCCGTCCACCACCTCGTCCGGAACCCTGAGCGTGTCCATACTATCCGTCGATGCACAACCTCCATCTTTAAGCATACTAAGGTAAGTAACCTAATGTAAAGGAGAAGGGCCCAAGCATCAAACATCAGCCCTTTTCCACTGAACGCCTGACCGCCTCAATCACTGAACGCCATGCTTGCTAGTGTCCCAACAACGCCGCCTAGGACGCAACTCCAAACATGTCGAATGAACAAAAAAAAAGAGAAAAAAAAAAAATACAAAATGAATCAGTCATTGGTCGTCACGTTATTGCTCCTTTTTCCCTCCCCTTCCACAACTACCTACAGTCTAAGCCCTTCGAGTTCTGCCTCCTATTGCTGCTGACCTGGGCCTGGATAAAAGCTTGCCATGGGCATCTGCGGTGGAGGGTAGAAATACGCCGACTCCGGCGCCGGTGTGGGCGGTGGCAAGCCAGGCATGGCGTATGCGGGCACAAAACTCTCGGCAGGTTGGTAGTTTTCGCCTTGAGCTTGCGTTGACGCGTCTGCTGCCGGCAAATAAAAGACCATGCCGTTACTCTCGTGGGCCACCATGCCAGAAGGCGCCGACGACTCCTCGCCCTCCACAGTCTGCGAAGGTCTTTGCTGCACAGGAGATCGTGGAGGTGGCACCGCAGGGGCAGAGGGCGGCGCCATCATGTAGTTCTGTTGTGGCGGAATATACATGGGCATCGGGTTGAATCCATTGTGTCCTGAGGGATAGTAATAGCCCTGCTGCTGGGACGGATACGGCGCATAGTAGGGTCCTTGTGTATAGGGAATCATGGGCTGAAAGGCAGGAGCGTGCATGGCCTGTTCTGGAATGCCCGAGAGAGGTGTGCCAGATTGCCGTTGTGGAAATGAGAACTGTTGCCGCGGCGAGAAATATGGTGGAGGTAGTGTCTGGTGGTCATGCATATGTGCAGGCAACTGGTTGGCGAATGGCTGCTGCTCTGCTGGACCGTGAGCTTGTGACAGCATGGCTGGAGACTCGATGCCGGTGACAGAAATGACCTTCTGCGGTCTAGGCTGATGGACAGTCGTCGTGGGGGTTCCTTGATGGTATGGCTGGGCAGGTGGAGGGAAGGTATGCATGTGCATCCCAGTAGGCGTCTGGTGACCTGAGAGGGGTCCCATTTGGGAGCCATGCGCGCCATGCGGAAGTCTTACTACCGGTCGGTTTGGCGGCATGCCGACGTAAGAGCCAACGGGAGAAAAGGCATTCTCACGGGCAATACTAGCAAATGAGGAGCGTCGACTGGCAGCAATGCTCCCAGCGTACACGCTGCCGCCGTACATGCTAGTCCTTCTGCTCGAGTAGCCAATACCGCCAATGCTTCGCTGATAGCGATCATTCCCATAACCACGCTGATTAGGTCTCATCTGTCTTGGAATGAAGATGAATGATCGCTGAGAAGATGGGAATATGTAGCGTTGCACATGCTCAGGTATCGATATGCGCACGGGCTTGTCACGGCGAAGTGGCGGACGATGATCTGGTAGACGAGTATATTGTTTCCAAGGCACTTCGGAGAAGGTTATGGGTGCTTTCATGCCTGGCAACAGCACTCGAATCTGAACTTTGCCGACAAGCGTCGTGCTGGAGAACGAGAGTTTCGCGTGGGGACCATTATTATTGTTCTGACCACCAGTCTTTGAGAACAGGCGCGGAGACTCGATCTGATGTTGAGGAAGATCGGCCGGCTTCGCAGGGGCTGGCTCCTCGTTGATGGTATCGTGCAGGTCGTGCTTCCATGGTTCTTCGGCCACCTTTTCCTGCTGAACCACTTGATTGACTGGTGCAAAATGTCCACCTGCGTTGCCACCGCCGCCTCTTCCACGGCCTCTGCCAGCCCATGCGCCTCGAAAAGGAAGAGTACCTTGACCTTGATTTGCCCTGGTATCGTGCATAAAGAAGTTCCCTCGGTTGGAGACGAAGGAGGGGTCGGCCTCGCGCTTTCTCCTGTACTCCTCGTGCTCTTTTCGTTGACGGATTGCAGGCGATGTGGTACTCCTATCCGTTGACACAATAACCGGCGCTGAGGCCGAAGCAGCTGAGTCAACATTTGCACTGCGAGCCGTGCCCTCGAAGTCGACCACTGCTTGTACCGACTGGTGTCCAATCGGAAGACCATTCAGCATGGCTTCGGTGTCTGGCGCAGGCTTGAAAGCAGGTTGGGGCTGGAGCTGGGATGATTCCACTGGCGTTGGCTCGGATTCCTTGGTCTGTTTCTTCCCATGCCTATTTCTGCTCTGCTTTTTCGCTGCTGCCTTGATGACTTCGCCGTGTGTCGAGTCTGCTCCTCCCCCCACTGCGCTGGACTGAGCCATGCTGCTCGTGTCCGCCTCATCGTCGTCTTCAAGATCGCTGAGCACGGAGCCTTCGCTCTGCGAATCTTCCACCATTACAGGGCCTTCATCGTCCTCGCCCTCCTCATCCCCGCGTCTCCGCCGACTGACAAGCGACTTCATGGAGCGTCCCGCGGCCATGTTGCCACGTTCGAATCAGGGTCGATTATCGGGGAAATCGTTCGAGGAATGATGAGGTAGACCAGCACAGCCCGAGCCGGATGGCGTAAAAGGTCCAGTCCAGCGGCAAACAGAGGGTGCCGTCGTGGAATAGTGGCTATGAAGAAGGAGAAGAGCGCGCAGTAGTGGATAGCCACGACGTGGTCATTTCATCACCAGCGCTGTTGCCGGCCACCGCGCTGCGAACGGAGATAGAGATAGAAGATGAACGCTCCAAGCAGGAACGATAGTGGGTGTTAGAACCTAGCGAGAGCAAAGTCGAGAACGAGAGATCGAGAGATCGAGATGCTGCCAAGATATGCGGCTAAAGTATACACGCTAAAAATGCACTCGGGTGTATAAGATAGGTACCTACCTACCTGTACTGTGTACATACCTACCTACATGTAGGTACTACCACCTAGGAGGTAGTGGGTGGATGCTGAGGGATACACACCCTACGGAGGTTATGAGTAATACATTTTGATTGAGCGAGTGAGAACCAGTGCGCGAACGAGACTCGCACTGGTAACACGATGTATATGTATACCTTAGTATCATTATGAGCTTTCACGACCCAGTTTGCTGAGTTCCTGTAGGAAGCTGGCGGCATTGACCAGTTCAGTGCTTCCATAGACGACCCTCTTTCTGCTCACAGCACCACCAGCACCGACCGAGCGTTTCGCCCACTCTTGCAAGTTTCCATACTCGTCCATGCTGCCACCCCCAACAGTGAACACAATAGCCTCGCTAAAACCTTGCCTCCGTTGGCCAAAGGATGGGTCAATGCCACGTTTCTCTTGCGTACCAGATCGTGCATCCTTTGCGGAGGGCGGCATTGTGCCGCGAGCGTTCGCAGATCGTGGGTCAAAGTAGAGGAAACCCTCTGTTTTCTGCAATGCACTGGTGGAGGCGTTCTGTGGGTCCATGAGAGATTCAGTAATTTTGGTGAGGGTCAAGTCCTTGTTAGCTGGGAGGAAGTTCTTCACGCCAGAGATCAGGTTATCGAAGTTGGCACCTAGGCCTGCATCCTTGAATCTGTCTGTAAGGCGTGACGATATTGAACTGAACCCGCGGAAAAGGTCGGCAGAGGCTGATGTCTGCTGGGGTTGTTGTGTCGGTGCAGACGAGATCATGGTCATGCGCGTAATCTCGCGCACTCGTCGAATATATGTGAGCGGAAGGGTGTCGACGCCAATCTTCTTCAAGACAGTCTCGAAATGCTCCACGTCCGCGCGAGACAACTCTGCTTCGGTGCTGAGGAACCATATGATGAATAGACGAAGCTTGTCCTGCGGTTCGTTGCCCTTGTCGGCGTCATTGAGCAGTTCTAGCATTTGTGCCTTGGTCTGCTTCTTGATATCTTCTTCGAGCTGATAGAAGTTATCAAGCTGTCGGTCCTTGATCCCTTTGAGCAGCGCAGTTGCAATATTCATATGCATGTCTAGCAAAGATTTACGTTCTCGAAGCTCAGGTAGGAGTGTAATGGCTGCTTTAAGATGTTGTGCAGATGCGCTTGTGTCATTCTGGAGATCTTCGATGGAGCTGGCGCCGGTCTTCTTCGTGATTTCAGTCGAGTCTTCTTTATATCGAGTAAGCTCGGCGTCAATGTCCTCAGCTACTTGAGGGAAAGGTGCGCCAGAGTTCTTGTTCCAGAAGAAATCATTCGCAGCCAGATCATAGGATTTCTTCACCACGCCTCCAGCAGCGCCAGCCTCGTCGACCGGCGTCTCGACTGTGATGCGGTTCAGATGCATGCTGAGTACGTCGTGAATCAAGGATTGGTATGTCCACGAGTGGGACAGCATCGGCACCAGGTCGACGTTTCGGTCGACTATAATGAGTACAGGCCTCGAAGACGTGGCTCCAGCGGCAGCTGACTTGCCTGAAAACAGATTGTCTTTGGCATTCAGAATGTGGTCCCTCAACTTGCGATCCAGCTTCGCTGCGATCATGGCCGCAGCACCATCCTTGGGACATCGTATGATGGGTATGGTTCCTAAAGGAATCAGCGACAGGAGCAATTGGTGAAGCTCGACACCACTCACCCATCGTTACCGCAACGCTAAAGAGCCCACTGACAATGCGATCAACATTGCTGTCAATGCTCTCGTCACTGGTTTGAGCACTGTTCATCGCCCAATACGTCTCTTTTCCCATGCCCAAGCTGAACAGATTTGGTTCACTGACGATGAAGTTCAAATATTGGTCATAGACCTGACTGATGCTCGCAGCAGTTCCGGCTTCTGCTGTCTGTGTAGCAAAGTCCTCCAGCAGAGGTCGGGATATGGAGGAGAGGAAGTTGATGTATGCAGGCGAGTAGAGTCCCTTCTGCAAGTCTTGGGTAATGCGCTGCAGGTTCTCCGCAGTGGGCTCAACGAGGTATAGCACTGGTACATCTGGTATCGGATGCCGCTGGCCATTAATGTTCCTGACACGATGCTGTCAGCGACCGCTGCTTGAGCCCCGACCTTCAGACCACAGTGCTGAGCGCCCAACGTACAGGTGTATTGTAACTCCCCAACTCCGCAGATCGCTCACCCGCAGTACACTGCTGATGACATCCCTTCCCAGCGCGTCGAAGACTAGCACTTTCCATATGGGCTCTCCGTCTGCATTCAGGATAGGCGTCGACTTGGTGACCAGTCCATTGGAAGCGGTGCTGTCGAGCGTCGAGTCGGAAGGGTCGGGGGCATGGTTGAGGTTCAGAATGCGCTCGATGGAGGCTGTCCAGAGTCAGCAGTGACTCCCATCGCAGGCGTGATTGACTATACAGACCTACTTGGCGATCTCGAAGCGAATGGTATGTGGACATGCTGACGGTTGAAATGGCTGTCGACCAGCCCGTTCTCGCTTCAGCGCATGAGAATGGGCGCTTTCCGTTGCGCAAGCTGTGCAAGCACGCTAGGTGGTGGTGGTGGTTGCCTGAAGCAGCAGTCGGCGGGTGTGCAGAGAGTACAGGTAGTGGAGGTTGGGCAGTGAGGTGTTACACGTTGCATTCACCGCCGACGACGCGCCTACCTGTTCCTTAGCACCTGGCTACGATGTACGTGTACCTGAGGTTAGCTGTACAGTAGGTAGTTAGGTAAGATATTCATCCACCCTAGGTAGGTACCTCCTGTAGTGAGGAACCTACCTCCTACTTCCTCAGGCGTCCCGTCCGGATTAACGATCTCGGAGCCTGAGGTGTCAACTGTTCAGTGGCCAAAGGTCGTGGTTCAGTGCGGGCCGCTCTCAAAGACTCTCCCGCCCGCCTACCTTAGTTCTGCCTGCCCGGGCCTGCCACTTCCATTAATTCCATCTCTCTCAGTCAGCGTCCGTCCTTCCAACACCCACCACCCGACCATCATCATCCACCACCACACACCACACACCACCCACCACACAACCACACACCCACCCAGCATCACCCGTCTGCTAGACTGCTGTCCCTGCCCCCTTCATGAGTACGTGATGAGAAACTGACGAGGCATTAAACGGCGTTTTCTCGTGGTTTGCATGTCTAGCGGCAGAGCGTGTCCGCTTCTTGGGCAGATTGCGACGGCGCTCAGCTTCACTACAGTACTGCTACCGCAGTGAGTGAGGGTGGTCCGCGGTCGCCATTCAGACTGCTCGTTGAGCATTCTGGTACTCACGCGCAGCATCTGCCTCGCTCTGCGAACAGCGTATTCTAAGCTTCTTCACACTATATTGTGGCCGGCACCGACACCTTAAGTCGTGTCGTGCATCTTCACCCAGTTCTCTCACCAGTTGCGTGGAAAGCGACCCGGTCTGCTCTGCTCTTCCCAAGGGGACATTGCCGCAGGCTGAGTTTGTACCTGTCGCATCATCCACATCATCATCATCATCCCAATCATCATCCCATCAGCCAAATCATCATCCAAATCATCATCCAAAATCATCATCCACAATCATCATCATCATCATCAAAACACAGCTCGGCCTCCAGACCACAGTCCGCCAATTCTCCCAGACACGCTCGCCCTCGTGCTCGAAGCACCTGGTCCGCGGCGTCCCCTGCGAGGGCACCAGCATCTCGGCCATAGTCACCGCGAATCCCGCACTTCCGGAACCTGCACTTACTGTCTTTGAACCTGATTCGGACGGCCCACTTTTGTCTTACCTGGTCCGTGCTGCCCCAAGATGGATTCCGGACTGCCGAACACTGGCAATGAGGGCTATGCGAACGCAAACAATGGGATGTTTGCAAATAATCAGCAGTTCATACAATATGACAATCTCTTCTCCAGTGGCAACGAGTTTTCTGCTTCCAACGATGCTAGCTGGGGCCTAAACGCCAGCGGATTCCACAACGACCAGTCACGTGCCCCGCCATCAGCCACGCCAAGCTGGCAGCAGAATGTCAACCATCTCTCTGCTCCGGCGACACAACATGCATACGATGGCACCTCCTCGCCCTATGGACGTGCTCTCAATCAAAGCCCAGCCCCATACGTACAACCCAACTTTGGGGCGGTTAATGGCCAAAACACCTACCCATATCGCCAACAGCAGTTCGACACATCGCTTATCAACCAAGGAAATAATGGCCACGCCTACACTCGTCCATTCGCCTCTGCTGGTCACTCCGCAAGAACTATTTCGCCTCAGGCCCTTAACCAGACCTCATACATGCCACAGACGGCACATTCTGCCTACCAAAACCGCCCATCGGCGGTTCAACAGCAGCCCCAGCAGCAGCCCCAGCCCCAGCAGCAGCAGCAAGCACGTCGTGTGAACCATACCTCGCTTGCCAACTCGGTGCCCAAAGGTGCTGATGCAGGCATGTTCAGCATCATCAGCTTTGATCACTTGTCTCGCACGACCAACTCAGAGCGCCTAGGAAACTATGTCAACGTCGGCAAGGAACCCTTAGAGTGGGACATCACTCGTAGCGTGATTCCTGCATACTTTGCGAGGCGATCACGCAATGAACTTCGAAAGGCTGCTGGCACGAACCAGCTTGCGCTAGCAAAGATTGGCAAAAAGTCCAGGACACTCGCGGCATCAAGCGGCGCAAAGGCAGCCTCTACATCTAGTGAGCAGATCCGATACGAGCAGTCCTCGAGTGAGGACTCGTCATCGTCGGACGATGAGTCGGATTATTCGGACGAAGATGTTGATCCTGATTCTCCTCTCCCCGCAAATCGACCTGACTCTCCGAAGGGTGGGGTTGAGTACGATGTCATCAAAGCTCTTTGGCGGAGCAAGCGGAAGTCGATTGATGCTGCAACGATACGTACATCTTTGGCGGACTTTTGGGAAATCATTAAAACGATAAGGGATCGGTGGAAGGCAGATATAGCTGCCCTTACGGATGCAGAGGAGAAGAAGAAGACTGGCGAACTACCTTTGCTGAGAAGCCGGGTCAAGGATCAACGAGAAATGGCAGAAGCTGCCTTCAGAGCTGCCTTCAAGCATGGCCATCGCGCTATCGTCGAATTGTAAGTCAACACCCCACTCCCCGTCAAAGTGAATCATACTTGGCAACAGCATGGAATGAGGCGTGACGTAGTCGTGCACAAAATCTGGCTCGTGACCTTTCAGACCTGTTAATGTATCGACTGTGGCATCGTGCCAGAGTCTCGTATATCGTGTGAAGCGCGACCGCATACTTTCCGGAGATCTTATATAGCTTTGCTTCAGCCTTCGCCCTGGGCGATGGCGAGTGTGATACTCTGCGTTAGCCAGACTACCGTAGCTTAGATCCGCACAGAAGTGTCTTACAAACATTCCTCGTTGGCATTGACTGACCATGCTTTCCCGTAGACTCTCGGAGAATATTTCGCTTGTCTTCATTCTTTATCAGTTCCTGATTGAGCGAATGAAGGCCGATGACCTCAACGGCTCCCTATCACGGGCTATACTGGAGCTCATGGCCGCGTTCACGACTTTGACAGAAACCAAGCTGGAGAAAGTCCATCTTGACAAGGTTTTACCACGTTTCCAGAAGAAGGGCGATGCCAAGACCCAATTCTGGGCCAAGAAGATCTTGTCCAACTCAGAGCTCGCCACGAAAGAGGCGGTGGCAGATGACCAGAAGAAGTCTGCACGGCCTGCGGACGGTGCTACTGGGACAACGAAGGCGGATGCAGTCAGGAAGTTGGGACCAGAGCCAGTCGCCGGCGTCAAGCGCGCAGCATCTTCCACCGCAGATGGAGGCGCTTCCAAGAAGGTCGCCACCGTTACTGCTAAATCTAACGGTGTCACCGCGACTACACGAATCACTGGAAATGCTGGCACTAAGAAGTTAGGTGAGACTGCTAGACCAGCCACTGCTGCTGGTGCAGGTGCTACCAAGAAGACGGTCGTGGCTAAGCCTTCGGGCTTCTTCTCGAGCCTGCAATCAGCAGCTAAGAAGCCTGGAACCTCGAATGCGGAGAGAACGGCCAAACCTGTGGCGGCTAAAGTTCCAGGATCAGCTACTACTGCCGCTACAGCTAAACCTGCGTTCTCGTTTGCCGAGACTATGGCCAACTTGGCCAAGCCTAAAAAGGAAGAAGTGAAGCCCGTCAAGCAAGAGGCGCCAGCACAGCCAGAAGAGACACCAGAGGAGCGCAGTAAGAGGATGCGCAAGGAGCAGCGTCGCAGGTTGCATGTGTCATTCAAGACCGGAGAAGATCTTGTGGAAGTCCGATACTTTACGCACGATCCCGATGAGGAAATAGATCACGGCTCCAGCCAGATGCGTGACATGGCCGACGTCGGAGGGGAAGGCAGAATGCTCAAGCAGAAGCATCAAATGATGGACCTCGATGATGACGAGGATAGCGCGGATGAAGAGACAAAGCTCGTGGAGTTTCACGTGCCATCGCAGGTTGATTTCAGCATGAACCCGGACCTCGACAAAAACTGGGCTCCCCGTGGTGGAGGTTCCATACAGCCGAATTCGAACGAGCGTGCGAAGAGGGACCAGTACGAGAGTAGCACGCTCATGGTGTATTACACCAATCCTAGTGAGATTCCGCCTAATCCAAAGGAGCCAGAGAACCCGTACAACGGCGATCAAGGAGGACCCGTCAAGATGTTTGGGTCTCTGGATGATAAGTGGGTGGCTCGTGCGCGAGACGTCGCTGCGAGGCGCCATAGCACGCAGTTCCAACCACATCATGCACATGGCCCAGTCTCGCAGCCGGCCCCCGGATACGACTTCTCGGCACAGCAGCCGCAGGTGACTCCAGATGTTCAGTCCATTCTCGAATCTCTCAAGCAGATTGCTGCTCAGCAACAGCCTACTATGCCAACGTATGCGCCACCTTATATGGGCACCAATGGCTTCCAGCCTCCACCGCCGCCATTGCCACAACCGGCTGCTGTTCCCGCTGCGAACATCGACCTCGCAGCGATCTTGGCACAGATACAGCAACCACAACAGCAGACCTTTGGACAGCAAGGACAGGCGGCACAGCCTCCGAACTACCGAACCAAGGTCTGCAGGTTCTTCCAGGCAGGAAAGTGTGACAAAGGAGATGCTTGCAGCTATCTGCATCAGTAGCTATTTGCCAAAGGCAGTGTAGACGTTCTTGCGGCGTACGTATGATGGAACAGAAAGAGGATCAATATGCGCTAGTGGTGTATGAGGGCCGGCCATGGTGCACTTGAATGCCTCCAGATGACCGGCGAGTCACAGATCCGACCGGGTTAGACGGCCGACATAGTTCAGCTAGACGTATCCAGACAACAGAGACATGAAAGACGAGGTCTTTTCAGCGCTGGGTGAGGCGGATGTTGTGATTCAAGAACTCCAAGTTGTGTAGTGCCTTGCTCCCATGCTTTCCAGGTTCCAGAGGTGAGTGTGTTAATTTACACCTCCCATGTCAGGTACCATACCATACCTACCTCCTTACCTAGGTACTTCGGGAAAGTGGCCTGGCAACGCAGCGACTCACAGGACGCACCTGCAAAGTGCAGCTCCCACTACTCAAGTTTTCCGGTTGCCCTCAGACTTAACAACAGGTACATATACATATATCTGTACCTACATGTACCTAGGTTACCTACCTTATCATCATTCACTGACCTACGCCGGGCACATGACGATCGAAGACATCAAGACTGTGTATCAGCAGAAGCATAACCTCCCCTCTACCTACCAGAATTTCGCACACGGCAATCCGTACAATCATGGAACGGTACCAACAGCGACGACAAAGGGCGCAGTCCTAGGGACCAGCATCAAGATGGCCGTCCCTACGGATCCAGTAAAGACTGCGGACGCGGCGCAAGCCACTCCACTGCAAGGTCTGCATAAAGTCAGTGTGGTCCGCAATCCGAAGTTCAAAGCGAAGGGTACTGGGGACTTTGCTGGCGTCTGTCGAAAGTTCGAAATTACTCCCACCTTGCCGACGCCGTTCACCATCATTCACACTATAGTGGACGGTACTGGGCAAGCTCTCGCAAACGTTGGGCAAGCAATCACCAATGCCTTCAGCCCCGACTCCAGCCAGGCCAGTCATCCTCGTGTGGTGACCCGTATGGTGAATAAGCCCGACTCATCAGGCAAGGTCGGACATCTTGACGCGACCAACGTACAAAACGACTCTGAATACCTCGCGCCTGTGGGAATCGGAACGCCGCAGCAAAAGCTCCACCTCAATTTCGACACTGGCTCGTCTGATCTATGGGTCTGGTCCACTTTATTGCCTCCTGATGTGAAAAGCAAGGGTCAGCAGGCCGGACATAGCATCTTTGATCCGACGAAGAGCAGCACTTGGAAGGACTCGAATGATCAATCATAGCAGATCCAATACGGAGATGGGTCCACAGCCGGTGGTAGCGTTGGCACAGATAGCGTGACGGTCGGCGGCTTGTGTGTCGAAGGACAAAGTGTCGAGCTGGCGAAGAATCTCGCGCAGTCTTTCGAACAGAGCGCCGGAGATGGTCTCCTCGGGCTTGCCTTTGTAAGTTGGGACGATTTTGACAACAGATTCTCAGGATACAGCTGACCGTGAGGAGGGAAGCATCAACACCGTCAAGCCTCAGCCCGTACACACTCCCGTTGAGAACATGATCGCGCAGGCCGACATTCCTAGCAACAGTGAGCTGTTCACGTGCTATCTGACCAGCAGTAAAGACAGTGAGCCAGACTACTATACATTTGGGTACATTGACCAAGATCTGGTGAAAGGTCGACCCATCTACTATGCTGCTGTCGACAGCTCTCGGGGGTTCTGGAGCGTAGCGTCGACGTCAGTGGTGATTGATGGCAACAAGATACCTCTTGCCGGTAACACAGCCATCATGGACACAGGAACCACTTTGAGGTATGTACATAGGTGAAGGGAGAGAGCGTTCTCGCATGGAGGCGCCATGGAACTTGTGAGCTCACACATGTTTTTACCCCCTAGCCTCATCGATGATGCGACTTGTAAGAACGTATACGCGGCCATACCTGGCTCACGTTACGACAACGATCAGGGCGGATTCATTTTCCCCAGCAATACCAAACCACCGGTCATATCATTCGCAATTGGTGATCAGCACTTCACCGTGCGCAAGTCCGATCTTGCCTTTGCAGACATTGGTGGAGGCATGATGTATGGAGGGATCCAGTCCCGAGGCAACATGACTTTCTCGATTTTTGGAGGCACGCACCTCAAGGGGATGTATGCGATTTTCGACCAGGGAAAGAAACAGTTTGGATTCGTGCAGAAGCCCGATCTGTAAGCCTTGCGTGACGGGATTGTTGGTGATTTGACGGCGGTGTTTCAAATGCATTCATGGGAGGAGACTGCATACCTGACCTTTGATGGGTTTCTGTGTGCCTTGGAGTGTATGTACATGTAGCTTGTGACTGTATGATATATTCAGGTACCTTATAGTATGTATATCATAATACCACCTCGTTCGCGCGTGATGCTGCCACTGGCCAGCTGGTGAGGTGTGGTGGAGCTGGACTCTCTAGAGTGGTTTCATCACTAGGAGCTGCTTTGGCGAGAGGCTCAGCACAACAGGGTACCTTATCATCGCCTCGTATGTACCGGATCCCTCCTTTCTACTAACAAACTTACACCTCCTCCTCCTCCTCCTCCTACTCCTCCTCTTCTTCTATACCATACACACTCGGTTGGCGCTGTCGATTCCTTCGTTGCCACCCGCATCCGCCATGCCCGCCGCAGAAGAGATGCAGACCGCCATGGTCAATCGCTCCATTCGAACCATCAAAGCTGTGAGCACGCCACCCATGCACCCACCCACGCACTTCACCTGGGAACATTGAGTGAGATGAGCGGTGCGGAGCGGAGCGGAGCGGCACTGATCAGGAACAGGAACTCGAGTATCTTTGTGATGCCTCAGTCATCACTCCACAGACTCTCAACGACCTTCTCCAAAGAATACCGTCCCAGACTGCCCTGCATGCCCCCATTTCAGTCGGCGCATTGCCTTCCGCCGTCGACGCAGCAGCAGCCAGCGCACAACATGTGCCGCCGACAGAGCCTATGGCACACTTGAACATCAATGACAACGGCACACACAACGAGAAGGCCGAATTCTACCAGCCTGCACATACACCACAACAGCCACCCCCGGCATATAACACACCACCTCCGCCAGCAGCCAACTGGCCTCCCCTGGCCATGGCCACAGCACTCTATGCCTACTCGTCCACTGATGCGGGCGACCTCGAACTCCAGCCCAACGACCACATCACCGTCACCGAATACATGAATGCGGAGTGGTGGAAAGGACGCTCGCAAAGAACGGGCCAGGAAGGTATCTTCCCCCGTTCGTACGTCAAGGTCATAGACGAGAAGAGCGCACAGCCCGGGGGACCACCCGCGCCCGACTACTCGAACAACTATGGCAATGCGCCACTGGAGACGAGTCAAATGGGCAATGGGGAAGGAAAAGTGCCTGGCAAGGGACAGGAGATGGGCAAGAAGTTTGGGAAGAAGCTGGGCAACGCTGCCATCTTCGGTGCTGGTGCGACGATTGGTGGGAACATTGTCAATTCCATCTTCTAGGCTGGTTGGAATGCAGGCGTTGGTGTATAGGTAGTTTTCAATGTATTCCTAATTGCAAGAACGAGCAGGCGCCGGCGAGCGTGAGGCTACAGTATGCATGGATAGGTGTGTATGCATTTTCGCAATAGAATGAACCTGGAAGCTTCAAGTCATGTTGAACTGGTCGCCTACTGGGGCTCTTACAGCGCTTCCATTCAATCCACGTACAGGTACGAAAAAACACTATTGTCACCTGAGGTAATCATTGCGTTGCGTGGTGAACGGTTCACGGGCGTGTCTAGCGTACATGCAACTGCGCGCTTGAAGCTTGAACTTTACACTTTCTCCTCGCGCTAGAACTATGATACCTCCCTCCACCTCCCTCCACCTCATCCTCCCTCTATCCCTCCCCACACACCACCACCACCACCACCAACACTCCTGTCTTGGGACCTACAACACCAACACGCGCGACGCTATTCGACCCCATCACACTGCGACCAAAACACGCCAAAGACACGTCCACGCTGCCATCAGTCACGCGTCGAGTCTTCCCGAGACGCGCCAGAACGGGAGTCTTCTGGCGCAAGCTCTAGGCACATTGCCGAGCCAGGCGCAAACAGTCGCGCTGCGACACACTCCACCCCACCACCATCACTGCCCAGCCAGTCCAGCTTGGCTGCTCACTGCTCCAGATGGCGAGCTCGTCCGCACTGGGTGCTGGTGACGGCAGCCTGCCAGACGCCGTCATGCTCGATACGCCCGACTACACAGACTCCGAGTCGAACCCCACTGGAGCCAACAGTGTTGTGGGCGATGCTCCCCGAGACGGCCGCTCCAGGCGATGGGAGGGCAACTCTCTGCGCAAGAGCATGCTCGGCAAGAAGCACGAACGCCTGGGCGACAACAAGGAAGACGACTCCATCAAGCGTTTCCGATATCTGCTGGGCTTGACCGATCTATTCCGCCACTTTATCGACACGAACCCCAACCCCCAGATCCGCGAAATCATGCAGGAGATTGATCGGCAAGACCAGGAAGACGCTGAGCGTCAGCAGGCTGGCAACAAGCGCAAGGGCGGTGCTGCAGGTGATCGACGGCGACGAACAGAAAAGGAGGAAGATGCAGAACTATTGCGTCAGGGCAAGCAGGAGGGCAAGGTCGCGCACACCATATTCCGCGAGAGCCCGCAGTACATCCAGGGCGGCGAGATGCGAGACTACCAAGTCGCTGGCCTCAACTGGCTGATTAGCTTACACGAGAATGGAATATCGGGCATCCTAGCCGACGAGATGGGTCTAGGGAAAACTTTGCAAACCATCTCCTTCATTGGCTATCTGCGCTTTACACAGGGCATCACTGGTCCACATCTGGTGGCTGTGCCCAAGTCTACGTTGGACAACTGGAAGCGGGAGTTTGCAAAGTGGATTCCCGAAATCAATGTGCTGGTGCTGCAAGGTGCCAAGGATGAACGTCAAGAGCTGATACAGGAGCGACTCGTGGACGAGAAGTTTGACGTCTGCATTACTTCGTACGAGATGATTCTGCGGGAGAAGAGCCACTTGAAGAAGTTTGCTTGGGAGTACATTGTCATTGACGAGGCGCACCGCATCAAGAACGAGGAGTCCTCACTCGCTCAGATCATTCGTGTCTTCAACTCCAGAAACCGACTGCTCATCACAGGAACCCCGCTGCAGAACAACTTGCACGAGCTGTGGGCACTGCTCAACTTCTTGCTGCCAGATGTGTTTGGCGATGCCGAGGCGTTCGACTCGTGGTTCAATAACCAGGATGCCGACCAAGACGCTGTGGTGCAGCAGCTGCACCGCGTGTTGCGTCCCTTCTTGCTGCGTCGTGTCAAGGCTGATGTCGAGAAGAGCTTGTTGCCGAAGAAGGAAGTCAATCTGTATGTGGGCATGAGCGAGATGCAGATCAAGTGGTACAAGAGTATTCTGGAGAAGGATATCGATGCTGTCAATGGCGCCGCCGGCAACAAGGAGAGCAAGACGCGTCTTCTCAACATCGTCATGCAGCTGCGGAAATGCTGTAACCACCCTTATCTTTTTGACGGCGCCGAGCCTGGTCCCCCATACACTACGGATGAGCACCTGGTCGACAACGCGGCGAAGATGGTCATGCTGGATAAGCTGCTCAAGCGTATGCATGCCCAAGGCAGCCGTGTTCTCATCTTTTCCCAGATGTCGCGTGTTCTGGATATTCTCGAGGATTACTCTGTCATGCGCGGCTACAAGTACTGCCGCATTGATGGCTCTACTGCCCACGAGGACCGTATTGCGGCCATCGACGATTACAACAAGGAAGGCTCTGAGAAGTTCATCTTTCTGCTGACCACTCGTGCGGGTGGTTTGGGCATCAACCTGACAAGTGCCGACATTGTCGTTCTC
Source organism: Sphaerulina musiva SO2202 (assembly GCF_000320565.1). Taxonomy (NCBI): domain Eukaryota; kingdom Fungi; phylum Ascomycota; class Dothideomycetes; order Mycosphaerellales; family Mycosphaerellaceae; genus Sphaerulina; species Sphaerulina musiva. The sequence continues at coordinate 2,226,094 of NW_016017385.1, read as the reverse complement.
TTCGACTCTGACTGGAACCCGCAAGCCGATCTGCAAGCGATGGATCGTGCTCATCGTATTGGCCAGAAGAAGCAAGTGCATGTCTTCCGCTTCATCACCGAAAACGCAATCGAGGAGAAGGTGCTCGAGCGAGCGGCGCAGAAGCTTCGTCTTGACCAGCTGGTCATTCAGCAAGGCCGCGCACAGCAACAGGCCAAGGCGGCTGCGTCTAAAGATGAGCTTCTGGGCATGATTCAGCACGGGGCGGAGACCATCTTCGAATCCAAAGATGGGTATGGTGCGTTTGGTAAGGGCGGTGCTGCTGATGATGATCTCGACGCGATTCTGCGCCACGGCGAGGAACGCACAAAAGAGATAGCTTCCAGGTACGAGAAGCTCGGTCTCGATGACCTGCAGAAGTTCAACACAGAAGCAGGCGCTGCGTATGAGTGGAATGGCGAGAGCTTCATTCCCAAGAAGAAGGAGATTGGTCTCAGCTGGATCAACCCATCCAAGCGTGAGCGCAAGGAGCAGTCCTATTCGATGGACAAGTACTATCGCAACGCGTTGGCAACAGGTGGGCCACGACCAGACCCAAAGCCGAAAGTTCCCAGGGCACCAAAACAGCAATCCTTGCACGACTATCAATTCTTCTCGCCGCGGCTAGGCGATCTGCAGGAGAAGGAGACGGCATTTTTCCGGAAGGAGAATGGCATCAAAGCACCGCTTGCAGACGGTGATGAAGACACTCTAGATCAACGTACGCAAGACCAGGAGCTTGAGCAGAAGAATATTGATGATGCTGAGCCATTGACCGAAGAAGAGATTGCCGAGAAGGACCAGCTCGCAGAAGAAGGCTTTGGTGACTGGAATAAGCGTGACTTCCAACAGTTCGTCAATGGCAGCGCCAAGTACGGACGTAATGACTACGACGGCATCGCTCTCGAGGTGGATAGCAAGAATGCGAAAGACGTCAAGGAATACGCCAAAGTCTTCTGGAAGCGCTACAAGGAGATCCACAACTGGGAGAAGCACATCTCAGCTATCAAGGAAGGCGAACAGCGTGCTGCGAGAGTCATTGAGCAACGTGAGTTGCTCAAGAAGAAGCTTGCAATGTATCGTGTGCCTTTGCAACAGCTGAAGCTGAACTACACTGTCAGCACGACTAACAAGAAGATTTATACGGAGGAGGAAGACCGTTTCCTGTTAGTCATGCTCAACAAGTATGGAATCGATACAGAGGGCCTGTACGAAAAGATCCGAGACGAGATTCGCGAGTCACCACTGTTCCGGTTCGATTGGTTCTTCCTGTCCCGCACACCACAAGAGATCAGTCGTCGCTGTGCCACTCTCATCACAACTGTCACTCGTGAGATGGAGGGCGGCAAGGAGAACAAGAGAGTGGTCGAGGAGGAAGATGAAGAGGATGAGGAAGCTCCGGCGAAGAAGAAGGGTCGGACGTCGACGGGTGGTGCAAAAGTAAGACAAGCGGGAAGTAGCGCCAGCAAAGGTCGAAAGGCTAACATGAGATCGCAGAACAAAGCTGTGAATGGTATCAAGGGCACTCCCAACGGTACTTCTCGCGCAGGCAGTGTCGACACGAATGCTTCTGGAGGTGGACCTTCAAAGGCCAAGAGTAGAAGCCGGAAGAGATGAGAGTGTAACATGCGTAATGCGTCTGTTGGAGTGGGCATACTTTCAGACTTTGGCGTCCTTGATCAAGGACATTTGGGGTGTTAAGGGGGTTAGATCGGGTGACAGACAAGATCCGGCAAGAGGGTGTGTGTCACGCACGAGTAAGGAGGAAGACGTTGTGCAAGTAGAGTTTGCCTAGAATGACACTTGGTAGACAGCCACAACATCTCCCTCATGCGAATCCATTCGAAACACAAAGTGAGATGGGCAATCTCATGCCTGCCTACTCACACTGTCCGGAGATGGACGTGCAGAAAAGCGAGACGGGTAACGGAGGCATGAGAACTCACTGCTGGAATGGATGTGATTGTCGCGCATTGTCCCAGCAGCAGCATACGAACTACTGTACAGGACAGCGAGGTGAAAGGGGTTATATGAAACAGCATGAAATGAGAGAAATACCTAATACGCTCTAGAAACATCATTGAACCAAGGTAACAAATATGCGACCCCCCTTCCCACTCCTCCTTCCCCCCAAACAATAAGTACAACCAATCCACCTCGTCCTTGTCCATTCAACGCACCTCCCAAGCGAGATCGCCCCAAGGCTTATACTGAGGATCAGTCATATCAATATTGCCGATGATCGACTTCGGTATCTTGACGAAGTGATAGCCATTGCTCGAGCAACGCGACGTGCACCGAAACAAGATGAACAGACCCCAACCCGGATGAGAAGTATCGTCAATTTCGCTATACAGCTCAGTGGCAGTAGTCATGGGGTGAACGAGGTTGAAGACTTTATCGAAGACGGCGCCATGTTCGCCACACGTAGAGCAGATTGGAATCTTGCGACCGAACAAAGCTGCTATCGTGAGGGGATCACGGTAGATCTTGGTACCACGAAGAAGTTCCGCCTTGACATCGTTCATACGAGCTCGAGTGATTCCAATTCCGGCATTGAGGATAACGTTCTCATATTGCAAAATCTTGGATCCGTAGTCCTCGGCTGAGTAGGCAATTCGCGACTTAGCGATTTTCTGAAAGATTTTGTTCTCGTCCTTGCTCCTGTCCTTGACCAGGGCTTCTGCCACCACGTGTTCTACCCAGGAGGGGCTGCGACCATGATAGGCAGCAATGGAAGAAGCTCTAATCTGCGGCTTGTTTCTGGTTGGGCGTGTGCCACCAGTACTACCAAGGACTTGTGACTTTCGCCGAAGGAGAAGTGGATTTGGAGCCGGCTCGAAAATATGTCTTTCCTCCTCCAAGATCTCCTGCTCCAGATGATCCATCCGCGACTCGGCATTGAGCCTGTCCACCTCAGTCATGTGACCGACGGACTGTAGATATTCCAATCGCCAATCTTCGAGGACTCGGCGTTTGTTCTGAGTGGGGTGCAATTTATCGGTAAATTTCACTTCGAATTTAGATCGGCTGGCCGTGTCACCCCCACGTCTGAAGGTCTGACGAACAGCAGTAGTGGGTGTTTTGCATCCCTGTCTCCTCCAATTGGATATTTGCGGGCACTCCATTCTCTCATGACCAGGTGCCAAGCAGTAGGCACAGTCCTTGCCGGCCGGGTTGTTGCAGGAGTTGCTCGTATGACCGCGTAATGTACAACGAGAGCACTTCAATCTACTCGGCTGGTATGCAGTCCAATTTGCGGTATTAGTGCATACTTCTGTGGTGTGCGCTGTCGAATTGCAGTATTTGCAATAGGGCTGTGACGTTGAAAGGGGAGATGTCATGGTCGCATCGGCCCCATATCTGCTGAGTGCACGACAATCGATTTTGGCGTGACCCCGTTTCCTGCAGTGGTCACAGTAGAGATTGGACTTGTCCACGTTATTGGACTGAGCGTACGGCTGCTGACCCTGCTTGGGCGGATTGTTCACAGTATTGTATGCTCTCTTCATAGGACAATCTTTCGTCATGTGGTCAGCCACGGGATTCAGGCATCCTTTGAATGTGCATCTCCACGGCTTTTCGCCATTGGCATTTCTGCCGCAGCGATTGAAAGCATGTCCTGTCTGCCCACAGCCAGCGCAACTGGGGCCCTGCTGGTTTCTCTGATTCGAATTTTGATTATGGCTTCGATCCTGGTTTCGGTTCTGATTCTGATTCTGATTCCGATTCTGGTTCTGATTTTGATACTGGTTCTGATACTGGTTCTGATACTGGTTATGGTTCTGATATTGCATCTGATTGCCATACTGGTCCTGCTGCGGGTTATTATTTCGCTTCCCATGGTTAATTTTTGCCATTGTATGTGGTTGCAGTTGGGGTTCTGCTTGCTCGGGAGGCTGATGAGATAGGTGTAGCAAGGTAACGGTGGTTCTGCCAGCAGAATACCAATGTGCAGATGGGAGATGATTTGATATCTGAAAGGACAGAGGCTGCAAACGGACGACGTCAAGGGAATATAAGCAAGTGTGCACATCGTGGCAAAGACGGTCTTTGTTGCAATTGTGCTCGTAGGCGGACAAAGAAATGTATAGCGAACAGCGGCGAATCTAATTTCCATGAGTATTTTCGGAGAAGACTTCGTTGTTCGCGAACGGCGAGCATGACACGTGCGGTATAGCGATTCTGGTGGCAACTCCGAAGCATCATCTCATTCTCGTCTTGGTTGGAACTTGGAAAGATGTTTGTTGGGAATGATCACGTGCGACTTGCTGTCTCAACGGTGGTGCCTCTTATGTCCGGAGACGGCGAGTAGACGGCTTCTGTGATTCGCAAGCCATATTGAGCGCATCATATCATACTAGAGAGTGTGTCGCTGGCTCGCCGTTTCTGTTGCTGTTGTTGGTGGTAGTAGCAAAGTAAAGCGTGGTAGAGGCAAGAAGAAGAACAAGTTTGGAATTTGGAAATAGTTCTAGATTGGAAGGGAGCGGACCGAGGCGCCGGGAGCGGGCAGAGAGTATGGAATGCTCCCGCACTTCTACCCGCTATAATTTTTTAGAGAAGCTCTGTCCATCTGTAGCAACAATTCGATATCCTCATGTTCATGTCCTGGAAGCCCGATACGATTTACAACGACTTTATCCGCGATTCTACCAAGCGCAAGCGGCCCAACAGCAACAACAGACCTTCCAATCCAGCGCTGATGTCGGGTGGCTTGCCGTCGCCCGCCATGGAACACAAGGGCCGCGTCGAGGACGGCACAAAATCTGTGAAGAAGGCCAAGACGGAGCAGAAGAAGCGCAAGCACGAGAGCGAAGGCCCTGTCAACGGCGATGCTGTCAAGCAGAAAAAGGCCAAGGTGGTCGCGGCCCCAGTAGTGAAAGTTGAGGACGACGACTCTGCGCCAGAGGAGCAGTCCAGTCAGAAAAAGTCAAAGAAACTGCGCAAAGAGGAAAAGAAGCGACTGAAGGAGCAACTGAAAGCGGAAAAGGGAACTGCGGAGGGAGCGCACGAGGGAGAGGCAGAGGATCAGGTCAATCAGGAACTGAAAGAAGCCGCCACAGATGCCGGTGCTCATGCAGAGGAAGAGTCGGGGGACGGGAATGAAGAGGAGTTCGCTCAATTCGAATCTGATGATGTGGACCAGACTGTAGAGAATGGTGTAGAGCCAGAAGGAGAAGACGAGGAGGACCGGGAAGAAGAGGAAGAGGAAGAGGAAGAAGAAGAAGAAGAAGAAGAAGTGCCTAAAGAGAACGGACATGCTGGCGAGGCCACAGATCTTCCCTCAGAGCTCGGGGTGGCACTGCCCAATACTGCCGAAGAACCGCAGAAGTTCACTGATGTCAATCTAAGTGAAAAGACGATGCGGGCAATCAACGAGATGAAGTTCGAGAACATGACCGAGATCCAGCGAAGAGCTATGGGGCCTCTTCTAGCAGGAAAGGATGTCTTGGGAGCAGCGAAGACTGGTTCGGGAAAAACGTTGGCCTTCCTGATACCATGTGTGGAACTGTTACACGCGCTGCGTTTCAAGCCGCGAAATGGAACTGGTGTGATTGTGGTGTCGCCCACAAGGGAGTTGGCACTCCAGATCTTTGGCGTGGCACGAGAATTGATGGAGCATCATTCACAAACATTTGGTATTGTCATCGGAGGCGCGAATCGGAGAGCGGAGGCGGAGAAGTTGGCCAAGGGTGTCAACCTGCTCATTGCCACTCCTGGACGACTCCTCGACCATCTGCAGAACACGCAAGGATTTGTGTTCAAGAACGTCAAAGCTCTCGTCATTGACGAAGCTGACCGAATCTTGGAGGTTGGATTTGAAGATGAAATGCGCCAGATTGTCAAGATTCTGCCCAAGGAAGACCGCCAAACCATGCTCTTTTCTGCCACACAAACTACGAAAGTTGCAGATCTCGCGCGAGTGTCACTTCGCGAGCGACCGCTATACATCAACGTGGATGACAAGCAAGAGTATAGCACTGTCGCTGGTCTCGAGCAAGGCTACGTGATTTGTGACTCCGACATGCGGTTTCGCTTACTATTCACCTTCCTCAAACGGCACCCGAAGAAGAAGATCATCGTCTTCTTCAGCAGTTGCAATTGCGTCAAATACTACTCCGAACTGCTGAATTACATCGATCTTCCAGTCCTCGACCTCCACGGAAAGCAAAAGCAGCAGAAACGGACGAATACATTCTTCGAATTCTGCAACGCAACTTCAGGAACGCTCATCTGCACAGACGTGGCGGCACGAGGTCTCGATATCCCTGCTGTGGATTGGATTGTGCAGTTTGACCCCCCGGACGACCCACGAGACTACATTCACCGCGTCGGACGTACTGCGCGAGGTGCTAACGCCAAAGGAAAGAGTTTAATGTTCTTGCAACCCAGCGAAGTAGGCTTTTTGTCACATCTCAAGGAAGCCAAAGTGCCTCTCGTGGAGTTCGAGATCCCGCCCAAGAAGATTCTTGATATTCAGTCCCAACTGGAAATGCTGATCGGCAAGAATTACTATCTCAACAAGGCAAGTCCATACGTCTCTCATTCATGAATCCTATACTGACAAATATCACAGTCGGCCAAAGATGGCTACAGATCCTACCTCCAAGCCTACGCATCACACTCTCTGCGTACAGTCTTCGATATCCACAAGCTCGATCTCAAGAAAGTGGCAAAAGGTTTTGGATTCTCTGTTCCTCCGAAAGTCGACATCAACCTTGGAGCGAGTATGAAGAAGCCCGACCAAGCGAGACGAAACTATGGAAGCCAGCCCGGGCAACGGAAGTTCCAAGGTGGCAAGCCCATGAGACGGTAGAAGGCGATGAAAGCGTGTACAAAGTTCATTTCGCCTTGTTGGGCTTGTTCATCATGTAGGCATGATAGTGAGGCGTTTTCTGCCGAGGACTGGGCTAGGAGAAAAGGGAAACTTCCAACATCTTGCTGGCCGTTCCATACTTCTATCTTGTTGAATACCGCAGCAACGTGTATCTGGGGCGGAGGTTCACTGAGCAAAGACGAACAAGCGAGACATGTGCTGTGTATGTCTCACTTGTCCGTACAGCAGCATTCGAGACGGCAAACGCTGCATCTGGCATTCAAAATGTATCTTTTTTTTTCCCCTTCTCAATAACTTGGGCAGTCCCTTCACGAGTGCAAACATACTGACCATTGCCATCATGTTGCTTCGTATCCCACTCGTGCTTGTCGCTGTTTCGGTGGCTCTCAGCCTCGCATACAGATACTCCAACAGCCGTTCGGCCAACACCACCACGGGCTTGTCGAAGACTACGATGGCTCATGCGTTCGCAATAGAAGCCATACAGCTTACTTTGGCCATCATGGGCTCCGTCATCAGCTGCGCCATGGTACTCATATCACCAACTATCCTCTACCGATTCCAGATTGCAGACTTGGAGCTGTACATTTCCACCTGGCTGGCCGCTGTGGGAATACTCGCCATGTATGCTTCAGCAGTCTTCACGATCGATGCCATCGATAGTCTCATCCAGCTTGGATCATGGACCCATCCAATCCAAATCCAAACCTTGCTCCTCACGAGAAATCTCTTGATACCAAGCACAGTCACGACAAAACGTCGCTCGGAAGAGCTCGTTGACAGGAAGGCGATGGCATCTGTGATCCCGTTTCAGTCTCGAGGCCGCAGTAGAACTCCCAAAGAGCTTACACCTTCTTCATCATCGAAGCTGTGTGATCGAGCAGTAAGCGAACCAGCAACGCCGACGAGAAGATTCAGGCACATTGGCGTCCAGTTTCCATCAGAGACTCGCAACGCGCTTGCAAGAACCTGGTCCAAGCCACCGACTTCCACACACCGGGTAATCAGAACCATTAGCACACCGTCCATCGTTCGTCGCGTCCGCAAGTTCTCTTTGGATGAGTCGCCAGTTTCGACGAGGGGCGTGCAGAGCAGGTCATTATTGAGAGCTTCAACACCCTCGCCCGTCAAGACTCCAGACCACCACTATCGTAACCCTGCTCCTGCTCCGGCAATATTCCACACTCCAAGTCCAATCTCCACGAAGCGCTCACTTTCGGTTCATGTATCCAGCACACCTTCTTCTATCATCACCGTCGACTTCGAGAGGACATCAGCATCTTGGGAGAATATCACTTCGTTGGACTTAACATCGCCGTCTAGCAAGAATAACGATGAAGGCTCGGCCTCAGTGAATAAGAGTTTGCATGCCAGTGCGCCTCCCGCGTTCGCTTCGAGCACGGTGAGCTCGCTGTCGAAGAACCGGACGCGAGCTCGTGATGTTCTGGGTCAGCATAAGTTGGTGGCGAGTGATCAGGTTGGTAATTCTTCGAGCAGCGTGGGTGGCGGTTTGGTTAAGCAAGCTGCTAAGCGATTTGAGCAGAAGGGGTAAGGAAAATGTGTGCCTCCCCAAGGAGGTGGTGTGTACATGTACCTATAGAATCTGTATCTTGGGGCGCTTGCTGTAGTGCGTGGTATAAGCGCGCTCCGAATAAAAAAGGTACATGGGAAGGAAATCATTGATAGCGGAGTCAGGCAGCAGATGAAGGTCACGCATATAATAAGCATTGCACAATTACTACCCTGCAACCAAAAGCATGATATAGCGACAAAAACCAAAAAGAGAAAGAGCTTGGTGCGACACCTGTGTGATTCGAACACACGCTCCCGAAGGAACTGGCTATACAGTTGAGTACATGTGACATGTACAGTTCCAATAGCAGGCCAGCGCGTTAACCACTCCGCCAAAGTGCCTTGTATTGATGACGAAGCCTTACATTTGCTCGTTTATGTTCCTTATTTGTCAGGAGCCACGCGTTGGCACGGGGGCCATCAGCACGGACGTCGACCCCATGTAGACCCAAAGTCCCAAACAGTCTCCAGTTGGCATAGCGGGGTCCTGGCCTGGCCTGGCTTGAAGCTGTGTGATGGGAACACTATTTCGATGAATTATTGGATATCTGCCTCAACATGGCTTGATTCTCTTGGTGGACACCACGAAATTCCTCCAGTGTTTCAGCTTGTCGCTTGCCGGACTGCACTCCCAAGTAATAGCCGATCGCAGAGGGTAGTAGGGTGACGGGAAACGGTTTGTTGTATTTGCTCGTGAGCCTGGTCGAATATCAGTCAGCTCTCGGCAATATGCGGGGCTGGAAGCGGAGGCTGCTTGCACTGCGTCGACAATTTTCTTGAAGCCGGACATGGTTAGGTATTCTTGTGATGTGTTGTGTCGTGACAGAGATAGATGTCAACTTGGATTTGGTGATTTTGCTGTGTCACACGTTCAGGATCGCTCTATGAAGAGGGATGTGGAGTAGACGAGGGCTGGGAGAGTGGCTGGAGCCCGGACAGAAGGATAACGGGAAGGGAGATTGATCATCAATCAAAATGCGGTAACATCACTTGAGATACATGTATGCTCGAGACAGAGAGGAAGCGAAAGTAGAAGTTGATCGAGACAAATGTGCCAATCCGAGTAATTTGAGTGCCGTGTAGTTCCATCTCCATCTCCATGATCAGTAGGAGGTAGGAGGTATACAGTGCTGAACGAGCGTCTTATGGACTAGCAGTATGTGCATTAACCACGAGCGAGCTGGATATCCTCCCACAATCCAACAATGTGTTCAGTCCTCCAATCTTTGTCCCTGTCATTCCTCTCGTCACCGTTCTCGCATCGAGAGACAGCCAGCCGCATCCGCTCTTACACCTACCTACTATCATGAGTCTCCTGGAGGTCCTCCATACCGCTTGCTGTATCAACATCCCCCGGAGAAGGCAACAAGTATCTCTGTCCTGCTTCAAGCTTGTCGCCGTATCCTTCCGAGTCGTGTTCTTGCGAGGACGGAACAACACTCGCACTCGGCGGCTTCCCACGAGTCATGGGCGAGGAGATGGCCAGCGCTGTAACCGCGTGTGTCGTGGACGGGCGAATATAATGAAAACAATAATAGTCTTTTCATAGGAGGTACAGGTATAGGACGTCTTTGATAGGTGGTAGTGGTGACTGGTGCATGCTCCACGTTTTGTTCTCCGGAGTCCGCGGACGAAAAGGTGGGTGCGGTGAGGTCGGCCCGCACTCTGTCGACACATTCATTTGCCCTCTCACGAATCAAAACGCTCTGCTCCAGATCAGCACCAAAGCACCCAAGCAAACCAAGATCAACATGCACCTGTTGCACGCGTACCGCTGCTGGTGCTGTCGGTGAGATTCTCGGATACTCCCATTCATGCATCTGGTAGGCCACATCACATGTGCATACCACTACTCTACTGTAGTGTAGCGTCTGCCCGCAAGGTAAGGTACAGTAGTCTGTTTTGCCACGGGGAGAGAATGAAAATAATACCTACCTTACATGTACCTTATTATTGTATATACCTCCTACGTGATACCCGTTGTATTCGACTCTCACAAATCCCATTGTTGTTGTTTATATCAGCACCAACCATGGGGCCCCCGGGGGGAATATTGGTACATGTCCTGACGGGCTGTATGCTCGCCGCAACATCGTTTGCTCAGGCTTGCGACACCACCACGCTCACAACGAGTGCACCTTCCGACAGCAACACCAACGTGGTCCTCTCCAGTTTCAGCTATTGCGGCGGTGTGCTCAATACCACGGCGTACATCAATAATCTCGCGTACAACAAACAGGTCACTCTCTACTACACGGATCGCCAAGGACGAAGCACACCACTGGCCTCAGTGGCCTTGAGCTACCAGAATGGAGTCGAAAATACCAATTTCGAAATCTGGGGCTCCAGCACGCTCGCATATGTCGATGGTATCACCCAGCTGCTTAATCTGACCTACAACGTGGTCGACCTGGGAACCGTATACACCCAGTCATTGAACCAGACCGTCGTGGCGAGTGGTGAGCCCGAACCAACTCTTGCTGCACCACCTGCACCGTATGCCATGCCTCTCGGCTTCGGCGACGACATTACATCATGGCTCGCAGCGTCCAATGGATCCCAAGTGACTGCTTCATACAGCAAGATGTTCCGCAACATCGACCCGAACATCACCGGAGCGGTCGACGGGGTCGTCGTGGCGGGTCGGAGTGGTCCATCGTTCGAGAGCAAGCTTCCAGATTACGAATACGACTGGGTCCGAGACTCCTCCCTCACCATGGAAGTGGTGCAACAGCTGTACGCAGCAGCCACTGAGGCCGACGCCAAGCAAGCATATGAAGACCAACTGTTCGCCTATGCCATGGCCCGAGCGGTCGAGCAGAATGACCCGAATCTGCAGACTGGCCTGGGGGAGCCCAAGTTCTACCTCAACAACACCGTCTTCACCGGCCCGTGGGGACGACCGCAAAATGACGGACCCGCCACTGCTGCCATTACGCTGATGGAGTTCGCCGAGAGCTACATGGCAGCTGGTGGCAACCAGACCACCGTCCTTCAGAAAATATATGACTCCACCACGTATCCGAATGTGGCACCAGTGCAGAAGGATCTTCTGTTCGTGGCTCGCAATTGGACCTCTCCCAGCTTTGACCTGTGGGAAGAGCAAAGTTCTGACCACTTCTATACCAGAATGGTACAGCGCAGGGCGTTGGTCATGGGAGCCAAGTTTGCCGCCACGGTCAGCGACAACGCCACGGCATCGACCTTACAGGAAGCCGCCGATGCACTCACCGCGAGTCTAGATGTCTTCTGGGACGTGAACAGAGGGATTTTGCTCTACGAGTACGGTCCCGTGCTCAGCAACAAAGCATCATACCTTGACGCAGCCGTGATCTTGGCGTTGATACATGGCTATGCGAATGATGGCGTGTACAGCTACACCAACGAGCAGGTTCAATCGACAGTCGTCCGGTTCGTGACAAGCTTCATTTCAACCTATACCCTTGCAAACGTGACCCAGGACTCGTCTGGACAGGTGCTCGGCGTACCCATCGGGAGATATCCCGAGGACATCTATAATGGCACGGGCACGCAAGAAAATGGAGGTAATCCATGGTATCTGACTACTGCGGCTGTCGCACAGTACTTCTGGACTGCATCGGCTGAGTATAGCGATGCCGGTAGCATGGCCGTGACTAACACCTCGCAATCGTTCTTCGACTACTTCGCCCCGAGCGCCAACCTCACTACTGGCGAGACATACAGCAGCGGCTCAGCAGAGTTTGATGCTGTTATCGATAGTCTCAACGGCTGGGGTGATGCGTTCATGAGAACAGCCAAGTTCTATACTCCTGCCGATGGCTCGCTCGCGGAGGAGTACAACAGAAATACTGGCCTTCCGCAGGGCTGTGAGGACTTGACCTGGTCTTATGCCAGCATCATCACTGCTGCCATCCAGAGAGCGTCGTTGAGAAACGATACCGCTTTCCTGCAGGACCTGGCTAATCTTGGATTCACTCCGAATCGATAGAGTTGATGCGTTAGCCTCATTCGCCCTGGGAGAATTAAGTAGGGAGTTGTTTAGGTTAAAAAGAAATTGTACAGAGTCACAGCTTCGCCTATGCCATCTCGTGCACACTTCTCTTCACAGTTTACTTTCTCTGTTCGCACTTCTGGTCTCATCTGACAGTAGCTCACACAGCCAGCGCTCGGCTTCCTTGCGCATTACAGCTGAGAACTCATGTCCAGCGTGGGGATCTTGGATATCTTCCAGTGCTATCTTTTGATTGGCAGCCCAGCCACCCTCACTAATACCTCGCTTGAGCCAGTCCAAGAAGATCTTGCCCTGAGCATACGGCACCAGCTTGTCCTTACCACCACTCAGGCATATGATCTTTTTCCCAGCAAGGGTACGCTCCACAACAGGCCGCAGAGCTTGGACTTCCCTTTCCGAGGGAGAATGCAAATGATCGTCTCCCGTTACTACATCAAGCTCGCCCATCAGAATGCCTGCAGGGTCATACTGCTCAATAGCAGCTAACAGAGATTGCGGGAAGTCGGGCGAACCCAGGAAATCTTGGCCAGGAGGGTCAGACGAAATGGCAGATTGTACTTTACTTCTGATCGCACGATCCGTCATGAGTCGAACGTAGTCGGGACATCCAATAATCACCATCCCAGCTGAGATTCGCGGCTCATTCATAAGTGCGACCCAGGTCGCATGCCCTCCGAGAGACACGCCTCCACAGATGTGATCATGGATCTTGAAGGGCAAGTATGACGGGACTTGTGTAATCAATAGACTCAAATCATGCGCTGTGCCGACATATGTCGAAAACATATCAGGCCCATGTGTGGGGTTCCCTTGCTTCCAAGAGATATTATTCCGATTCTCAATCATTCTCGAACCGTGATTCCTCTGATCAAAGCATATACATATCAAGCCCTTCTGGTTCGGGTGTTGATGTTGCCTTCTTTGGGAGTTCCATGCCTCGAGCATTGCGGCTGCTGTGTATGCCATGCTGTCTTGCGTGTCACCTCTTCCGTGAAGCAGCCATAATGCCACCACCTCATCGGGGTGCTGTGGCAGCTCATCGGTTCCGTAGACGGTGGTGAGGATGCCGCCGATGTTGTGTCGCTGCCATGATACTGGTTTGATGTTTGCGAAGGCCTTGTGGGTCGCGGGAAGGGGTGAGGAGAAGGGCGATTTGTTCGAGTCTAGGCGGAGGGCATGGCCCCAGGTGAAGGTGCTACCTCCAGCCATGGATGGGTGCTCGACGAGAGTGATGTTCGGGGGATTGTTATCCTAGGGCCTAGGAAGACACGTCGGAGCTGTCCAGCGGACAGCTCCACCAGTGAGTTCTAGCCGAGGCCTAGCGTTATACTACATTCTTACTGTAAGGCAAGAGGAGCTCGCGTACATTCGGGTATCTGAGGTGTGCAAGCAGTGCGGCCCTTGGAAGTCATCGTCGTCTTTGTCTGTGATTGACCATACCTACATGCCTAAGGTAGGTACCTTACCTAGGTAACCTTACATACCTTAGGTACATTAGGTCTCTTCAGACATGGACGTCGGCACTTGCGCACTGTAATGCTTCCTCGTCACGGGGGGCATCAGGGACAAGGTCGAGACATGCCATGCTGCGTCTCTACATATCCCCTCCAATCTCCGTACGCGGAATATAGCTACTCGAGGCAATGCGGTCCGAGGAGAGGTGGAGTGGTGAGCATGTGACAGACATGAAGTATACCTCATTACCTACATCGAAGCCCTAGGTATGGTACAGTCCATAAGAGGTACCGTTGCACTGCTACCACAGGTGGCACAGCAGATACATGTGATAGCGCTGTTCAGCCTCGAGGTTAGTGTGAAGAAGTGCACCAGGAGGTCGCGTGTTCGAATACTAGATTCTACTGCAGGTGGAGAACTGAGGTACTTGATGTACATGTCCCAGCTGCTGTGATGTTGTGCCACCCACCATGTACGCGATGCCGTCTTCTGCTAGCAGCTCGACCGAAGATACATGTAACCAAGATACATGTAGCCGATCTGCACCAACCTGGAAGTTGGAACTGCCGCATGCAGCCATCGAAGGCCACAGTCCTTCTGATTGTAGCTGGGAAAGGGGAAGTAGAACGAGGAGGTACTGCTACTTGTGCTTGCATGTATCTTGTGCATCTCATCCTTCCCCATAGTACTGATCTTGCCCTGCCTGGCGCGCACGTGTGGTGTGTATGTTCGGGTCATCCATGTGCTGTATGCACATAAGGTAAGGTAGGTAGCTCCTGACTGCAATCGTGTCGTCCGCTCGTCCTCGTCCTCGCCCTCATCCTCGTGCGGAGGCAGAGGCAGAGGCAAAGGCAGAGGCAAGCAGAGGCAGGAGTCGTCGGCGAGCGTCTCTTTCTGTTGTCTGCAACTCTCTCTCTGTCATCTGTCATCTTCCATCTTCCATCGCCCATCGCCCATCTTCCTTCTGTTGTCTTGGGCCTTCTGCTTCCCCTACCGCTGTTATCGCTTCACAAGCTCCTCTTTGACCTCGCCCATTGTTTGCCAGAGAAAACCTTTTCAAGTCAACGTCACCGTCACCTCAAGGTCCGTCCGCTCGCGTTCCACAACACAACCAATGATGAAGCCGAGGAGAGCGCGCCCGCTGACCGGCATCATAGCTATCCACCCGCCTACCTCATCAAAACTCGAGCCCCTCCTACTTACACGAACTTCTCTCGCACGCACAACTCCCGCCTCCAATTCGTACCTTTGTTGTCGTCGCGGAGCATGAGCTCGCAGAAATCTGCCTTGCCGATTCACACCACGCAGGATCCGCACAATAACGTCCATAACGAGAAAGGACATCACGAGCATATCTCTCTCGATCTCGATCCCTACGCTCCCTCCAATGTCTACTATGGCGCAGACCACGGCCCTAGAAAGGTTGCGAAGAGTCGTACATACTCTGCTGTAAGCAATGCACTTGCCCAGTCTGCGTCAACGCGCGTATCTGTCAGCTTCGGGCCCGCCCACGACTGGTGCTGTTGAGACTTCATAGAGCCATTGAGTAGCAATGATGGATGCTGACAGCTCCAGGTCGACCCCGGTCACAATAAGGTAGGCACGGAAAACTACAGCGCACCGTCCAGACGGCTCAGTCATGATCTGATGGGTAATGCCCCCCGTCGCTATCTCATCAACGTCGACGACACTCTGAAGACACTGCTCTCACGTGAGGACTCCGATGGGAATGTCCAGATTACCATCGACGACAAGGGTCCCAAGACCATCGAGCTGGGCACAGCAGCCTCGGGAGGATACAAGCGCTTTGATGTGCGCGGCACATACATGCTCAGCAATTTGCTGCAAGAGATGACACTGGCCAAAAAGTATGGCCGCAAGCAGATCGTACTCGATGAGGCACGTCTGAACGAGAACCCTGTCAACCGACTTTCTCGTCTCATCAGGGACCAGTTTTGGCCAAATCTCACCAGAAGTATTGATGGATCCAACATTTCTGCCGTAGCCCGTGACCCCAAGGACTGGACATCAGACCCACGCCCACGCATATACATCCCGCTCGGCGCACCTGAGCAACACGCCTACTACACTCGCATTGCCCGGCAACACCCTGAGATGCGTCTCGACGTTCAATGGCTGAAGGAGGGTGGTCCTGATGATGATGAATATGTTCGTGACTTGAATGAGGCTCCTGGTCTGCTCGCAATCGAGATGGAACGCGTCGCAGACACTCCCGAAGGGGAGCCAGACTTCAAGGGACTGCCGTTCGTGGTACCTGGTGGCCGTTTCAACGAGTTGTATGGATGGGATAGCTACATGGAGACTCTGGGTCTGCTCATCAACGATCGCGAGGATCTCTGTAAAGCCATGGTGAGGCACTTTTGCTTTTGCATTCGACACTACGGCAAGATCTTGAATGCCAATCGATCGTACTACCTGCGCCGCTCGCAACCTCCCTTCCTCACCGATATGGCGCTTCGTGTCTACGAGCGCATCAAGCACGAGCCAGACAGCCTTGAATTCCTTCGCGCCGCTATCCTGGCGGCGATCAAGGACTACTACGCCACGTGGATGTCGCCACCCCGCTATGACCCCGAGTCCGGACTATCGCGTTATGTTCCAGGAGGCCTCGGCGTGCCGCCAGAGACAGAGGCTTCTCACTTCGTGCACGTGCTCCAGCCATATGCCGACAAACACAAGATGACGTTCAAGGAGTTTGTGCATGCATATAACTACGGCCATGTCTTCGAACCAGAACTTGACGAGTACTTTCTCCACGATCGTGCTGTTCGAGAGTCTGGACACGATACCTCGTACCGCTTGGAAAAGGTAGCCGCTCATCTCGCGACCGTCGACACCAATTCTTGTTTGTACAAGTACGAAGTCGATATTGCACGTACGATTCGTGCCTTCTTCGGCGATAAGCTCGTTATCCCCAAGGAATGGCGCGCGCCCGGTCAGGCAGAGTTGGAAACTTCGTCAACCTGGGATCGACGAGCCAAGAAGCGACGCAAGATCATGAATGACCTGATGTGGGACGAGGACAAGGGGATGTTCTTCGACTACAATACTGTGAAGAAGAAGCAGACTGGTTATGAAAGTGCTACCACATTCTGGGCCATGTGGGCAGGCGCGGCAACCCCTAGGCAGGCAGCTGTGATGGTCACCAAAGCTCTTCCCAAGTTTGAAGTTCACGGCGGTCTTGTGTCTGGTACTGAAGAGAGCCGCGGTCCCGTCGGTGTGCACCGGCCCAATCGCCAGTGGGATTACCCATTCGGCTGGGCTCCACAACAGATCCTAGCATGGACGGGTTTCCTGCGGTATGGCTTCGAGGAAGAAGCACAGAGACTTGCGTATCGCTGGATCTACATGGTTACGAAGGCATTCGTCGACTTCAACGGTGTTGTGGTGGAAAAGTACGACGTGACACGGCCGATTGATCCGCACAAGGTCGCTGCAGAGTACGGCAATCAAGGTGGTGACTTCAAGGGTGTGGCGACTGAAGGCTTCGGCTGGGTCAATGCATCCTACGTTTATGGTCTTCAGATTGTGAATGCCCACATGAAGCGTGCCCTCGGTGCCGTCACCAACTGGGACACTTTCAAGAAGATGACCGAGGCTTCTGACGACGACGCAGTCGAGATTCTCCACAAGGACCCAACCTACCATGCGAATGGAAGCGGTCCGGTCGAGCATCACCCAGCTCCGTCGAAGCACGCTCACGCCGGCTCCGCCTAGACAAACATGGAGGAAGCGAAGATGGCAACACCTCCTAGGCGATAGAGAATTGAAGATCGATGATGATGATTACGACGACGACCTGAAAGTTTTGGTTCGGATAGTAGTGTGTGTGTGCACTTGAGTTGGCCTAGAATAGATGAATCAGCGAATTGCTGAGATCAGTCATTCTCCCCCCTTTTCCATCGTGATGGAGCTCTGAAGTGTCCGTTCGCGCTGTCACATGCACCCAAGTGCACTACGAGGTACGAGGGTCTATACAGTAGCACCTCGGACTAGCGCAGGAACGCAGGAACGAACCCCACCATTGCCAAGGTTGGGCCCTTTTACCTACGAACGTTCCAGAAACAGCTGTCGGGCTGCAGCTTCTTCCATTGCACGGAATTTTTACTTCTTGTATAAAAAACACGTAGACGATTCTGCTTTCCTCCGACCAGCAAGACCGCTTTCTTCAACTCCCCACCTTTGCTCCCCGACCGAATCACCAGCCCACTCCCACTCCCACCCCACAAAACTGCCTCATCTGCATCCACCACCACCACTACCCACCATGGCTCCACGTCCCAAGGTCTTCTTTGACATCTCAATTGGCGGTAAGCCCGCTGGCAAGGTCGTCTTCGAACTATACAACGATATTGTGCCCAAGACTGCCGAGAATTTCCGTGCGCTGTGCACAGGCGAAAAGGGCAAAAGTGCAAAGTCTCAAGCTCCGCTTCATTACAAAGGCTCGGGCTTTCATCGTGTCATCAAGAGCTTCATGATTCAAGGTGGTGACTTCACTGCTCATAATGGAACGGGAGGCGAGAGTATCTATGGCGAGAAGTTTGACGACGAGAACTTCCAGCTCAAGCACGAGAAGCCATTCCTGCTGAGCATGGCGAATGCTGGACCGGGCACCAATGGCAGCCAGTTCTTCGTGACGACTGTGCCAACGCCGCACTTGGATGGAAAGCACGTCGTGTTCGGAGAGGTCATTGCAGGCAAGAGCGTTGTTCGTGCTGTCGAGGAGACTCCTGTGGGACCGAACGACAAGCCCGAGAACGCAGTCAATATTGACGACTGTGGTGAGCTGCCAGAGGGTACGAACGTCGATGAGCTCACACGAAAGGCCCCAGACAGCACTGGTGATACCTACGAGGACTACCCAGCAGACCAGCCCAAAGAAGGCGAGGACTGGAATGGGACAGAGATCGTGAAGATTGTGACAGACTTGAAGGAGATGGGAAACAAGGCATTCAAGAGCGGTGAACTCGAATTGGCATTATCAAAATATGAGAAGGCTCTCAAGTACCTGCACGAGTACCCAGCGCCCCTCGATAACGATCCACCCGAGCTCGGTTCACAACTAGCGAAGTTGAAGATTTCGCTACACACCAATAGTTCGTTGATGTCATTTAAACTGGGGAGATATAGAGCATCGTACGAATCTGCAGACAAGGCCGCAGTCGTGGTGCCAATCTCGGATTCAGAAAAGGCCAAGACACTCTTCCGGAAGGGCGTGGCATTAAAGGCATGCAAGGATGAAGAGGGCGCTCAACAGTTCCTCGAAGAAGCAGCACAGCTGGCGCCTGACGACCAGGCCATCAAGAATGAACTGGTAGCTGTCAAGAAGGCGGCTGCTGACCGCAAGGCCAAGGAGCGCAAAGCCTTCAGCAAAGCCTTCGCGTAGATGTTCCCCTCTTTCCAGCAGCACACAGCAATCACGCCTGTACTGACGCCATACGCACTGGGTGCATTTGGCTCTCAGGCAACAGCATGTCGGCTGAGAGAACCCGGGACATGCAATTGACGAGCGTTCAAGCGTAACGTCAATACGACAGACAAAATGAGCGATAGACTACCTCCTAGACGAAATAATGAAAATAGTTACGACCATGCGCGTCCTCGTTTTGCCAATGTCGAACATACTATGTCTCCACTCGAGTGACTGTTTATCGCCGCGATTGAGTTTGTCCATTGATACCATGGCTCTTTCCGTCCCCATCGGTCTCAAATTAGCAATCTGTGCAATGTTGTTGGTTCCATTATTCCCAGCGATATGGCACGCTTCCGGCATCCGCGCAGGGCCCGTATGTAGATACCTAAAGGCTCAAGGTACCTGGTAGGCACAGTAGGTAGGTACCTTACTAGATACCTAGTATTGCCAGCTGGCGGCCCCTATTAGTTCACTCTTTGTCCTACTATTCTGAGCTTGCAACCAACAAATGCATGATCTCCCTGGGAATTTAATTAGACTTTACAAAAATAAAAAAAGGGGGCGCAAGAGCATTCGTTAGGAGTAGGACCAGTAGGTAGGGATGTACGTATATGGTGTAGTAGTAGGAGTGGTACCTAGGTACCGGAGCCGCTGAGCGGAATGGGGGGAGGCATTGATTACCATTACTGGACTTCTCCAAAGGTGAAAGATGCATACGCGCGCGGTTCACCAATGGACACGAGGTCGTAGTATTCCAGCAAAACTGCTCTTCCTATATCGATGCTACCGCTGGCTTTCTGCGGACAGAATCTGACAGATATCTGGTCGGCCACGACAACAGGGAACCACTCCGTCTATTTCTCAGCTGCTTGATAATGTCTGTTCCCACCGCCCCTTCGTCACGATCGGATCTTCCTGATCACACGTTACCACACCATGAAATTCAGCCGAAATTCCCTGCCTCCTCCTTCTCCTCTCCAAAAGATACATGACAACAAAAAATAGGTATCTCAGTTCGTGCTTTTCACGACACAACAACGCAATGCTCGCTCATATTCCAATGTGTCACAACCCAGTCATCAAATCACGCCATTTTCTTTCCACTGCCCTTCCAATGGCGTGCTGGTAGCGCTTCGTGATGGCACATCCTTATCCTTCTTCTTTCGTAATCCAGGAGGAATCAGCTTGTTCGTCTTCCGTTCTTTCTTCTCCTTGTCTCGAACTCGATCCGCTTCCACCTGGGACCGGATCAATAATTTGGCAGCCTCTCGTCGTTCCCGATGGCTAATTTCCCTCTGGTAACATGGCAGAGCGGTTGTCATCTGGCGCTCGGTATCGCTGGTCACAGCAGTCGAAATTCCGGACGCGCTGCTCATGCTTGCACTGACAGATGCATGGGGGGAGCCGATGCTCTGCGGATAATCGCGTTTCATCCCGCCCGAAAAAGTGCTGCCACCCACTGTACTGCCGTCCAGGCTGTGCGATCCGGGTCGCACAGTGTATTCACTTTGCGATCGGGACATGCCGGGTACAGCCGCTTCAGCAGAGGGGATGTAGCGCTCGCCATATGCACTCTTCGTCAGATCGTCATCCGACACGGCCTCGGAAGCAGGCTCGCCCCGAAGTTGTGCAAGTGTAGCTTCGATTGCTGGGTTGGCATCGTCTGGCAGTATCGATGGATCAGTAGCAATCCTCTCTGCCACCACGTCGAAGGGGTCCTGGCCTGGTTTGGCTGGCTGACCTCGCACGTGAGATTTCTGCAGCTGGTTGATCACATCCTCCCACTGGAAACTGCCGGGACTATCAGGTCGCTCGGCGCGCTCGGCGCGATTGAGGCATTCTTGTGTCCGGGCATTCAGCTCTTCGCAGAGCTCGTGAAACTCCCGGAGATCGCCCCCCGAGGCATTGATTGCGTTGACAATGTCGCTATGTGTCTTTCCTGGCAATGCCGCTGAATCATGGCTGCTTGATAGTGCCGCCAGTGCTTCCAGCCAGAGGTGGATCAGGTCCGCAAAAGACCTGGCTTGATCAATGAGATACGGCAAGCTCGGGAAGCCTTCTCGACTACTGGGTGGCAGTCGTTGCATGATTGTCATGGGTGTGGTGTAGCTCAGATGTCGTTCGGTGCTCACGATGTCGGATGGCCAGGTTGGCGACGCTCCGGAATTGGGAAAGCTACTGCCTGAAATCGGCGTCGGCACATGGCAAATATCGTCAATGAAGGTCTTGAAGCCCTCGCGATGCTGAACCAGAAACGCGTTCATGGGCTCCATCCACGGCTCCTTGGTGCCGAAGGAGGCCATATTCGCCATGGTCTGCAGCGACTTCGCAATCAGAGTGAACGCGCGGCGTGCTCGAGGCTTGGTGTCATCTGCACGAATGTTAGCTTGACTGCGACGCCATGGCGGCATGATCCTCCACTCACCAGTAAGAAGTCCAAACAGCTTGGGGTTGAGCACAGCAGGGCAGAAGAAGCGGAGGAACAAGAATCCGGAGACGCTGCTGTAGCTGACGGTCCGCAAGAAGTCTCCGTACCGATCTTCTGCGCACGCGCGAATGTGTCGGAATATCACCCTGAGCTCGATCGGACACCTGTGTCGGTGCGCCACGATACCTTTCCAGACTTCTTGTGTGAAGAGTAACAGCCTCCTCCAGTTGCGGTCCACATCCTGAGGTGAGCCAACACGGTTCGGGTCCACTTCACAGTCCAAATCCTTATCATTGATCTCCTGGAGCTTGGCAGCGAGTGAGCCCTGCAGATACTCGTTGCCCACGCGTCGCATGTGAGTATCTAAGCTCTTAGTCAGCAGCGTATTGCCTCTGAACAGTAAGTTTGCTTCGAGAGTGGCGTTCTTGTTAAGATCGCGCACGACCAGCTCGCGATCACTGTTGGGAGCTCCAGTTCCAAGCGGGTCGCCGCTGCTTTCGGAGCCCACACGTCTGCTGTACCTCAATTTCGTGATGGGCGTCTCCTTGTGACTGCCATCAATCTCCTCTTCCACCAATGCCATGATCCAATCACCAGCCTTTCCCGATACCTGGAATATGCTGAGCAGGCTGTCGCTGAGCCTCTTCAACTCGCTGGGTATCATCTGGGCGATCTGTAGCGTTAAGCCATTCGAGAACCGGTGCAACAACTCACTCAGCTGCTGATAGTCGCGCGCCATGAGAATGATGCCTTCGTCCGCACGAACTTTGATCAATACTTCGCCCACATGCTGTCCATGCATGTTCGTCACTGGCCACCACTTCTCCACTTCCTTCTCCGGCTCGAGCTCCTCCATCTGAATTTCCACCTTGCCGCAGTTGTGGTCATATGCCAGACTCGTGAAGCCGCCTTGCTCTTCGCCGTATGTGTCGTGCGTTTTGTGTTTGCTGTCCTGTTTGGAATGCTCATGCTCAGGCGGCCGCCTTTTGATAATCACGCTCGCATTGTTGAGTACGGGTGGCAGATCCTGGAATTCGAAACTCTCACCCCACAATGGATTCAGACCCTCGTATTTGACGACCGTCTTGCCTCTGGTCTCGTTGTCCAGGAGTACTTCTGCATAGTAACCATGCCCATGGGCCTGTTGTCTGCTGAAGCCACTGCCAAGACCCGAACTGGATTCGCCAGCATTGGGAGACTGCATTTTAGCTTCGACAACCCTGACGCTCAGGCTCCGTTCCATCCGGAAGGTATAAGTCGTACTTGTTGCTATCATGCTTTCGAGGTCTCGGTTGGAGCCTTGGTTGCCCGTTTCGTGCTCTGCATCGATGCGTGGTCCATATATGGAAGGCATCGTGAAGGCACGTAACAGTACGAACCACACTTCGTACAGCACGCGGTTCTCCAAGCTCAAGAAGATGGGTCGAATGAATCCTGGCTGTGTGTTGGTGTAGCTTGCCGTATACTGTGGGTATATGGCAATGCAGAATTCGTTCTCCAGAACACTCGAGTCCAGTCGCTGTATGGCGCACCGACTCAATTGACTCAGCTGTACCACCGAGATCAAAGAGTTGTCTGCGTCGGAGTGGAGCTTCAGCTCACCGTTCTCGCGCAGTTGCCCACTGATACGTCTCCATCTGCGCGAGCCCACACTTTGCATCCTATTGGATTTCGGCCTGCTCGACGATGGTTGTCCAAGCCCAGAGGCGCTCGAGCTGTTATGTCCGATGTTGGTATCCCAGTAAATCATCTTACCAATCTTGATGACAGGGTTCTCCTTGGGCTGGGCGGTTATGACGGATTTCCGGCGATCGCTCCTGTGACTCCTGTTGCTAGCAGCACGATCTCTTGTCGTGGGACTGACAGGGTTGTTCACAGAAGCTCTTCGCTTGGTGTGTTCGGATATAGTCGATGACCTGGTGCTGTCTGCATTCGGACGAGTCTCATTACTACTGACGGAACTCGAGTCTCTGGGTGTCCAGTGCAATAGAGCCGCATACCAAGCATCGAAGTCAGATTGTGTCTGCAGCTTGATATGAACTTCGTCTGGTCGGTCTAAAAATGTCACCTCGAGGTAAGGCATGTCTCCATCCAGATTCGATCTCACAGATGAGCCTCGCAGTTCCGGGATCAGCGTCTTGTGAGCGCCCTCGCTGCCTCTCGATTCATACATCAGGCTGCCACTTTCTTCGTGAATGTAGCAATAGCTTTGACTCCATGGATTTCCATGACCGCGACGAAAGATGACGTTGCCACTCATTCTGCCATTCAAGGTTTTGGCCAAATGGAGAATGCGCCTCACATTCGCACTGGGGAGAGCCGATGTTATCGAGTCGGCCGTGCTGGTGGAGACGGGTGAGATGGAGCGGTGGCCATGCGGTGTGTGGGAAGGCGATCCCACAGGCGAGCCGAGCGATGAAACAGAGGGTGCTGTGAGAGGCTCTGTCGGCGCTGGCACCGACGCCAGATACTCCGCTCCACCTATGGGCGATGATGGCGACTGCACGCTGCCGACCCGTTGCTTAATCTTCGCATTGAGCGACGAGTCTCCATAGCCTCTTCGACGCTGCTCTTCGCTCGCGCTGGTGCTCGTGCGCGGACGCTGAAACGTATCACTTTCTGCCATGATGCCCTGTGTGCGCTGTCCATTGCTCTTGCTGCCGCTGCCGCTACGTGCGAGAAAGGAGGTACTGGAGATGTTGACACTGCCGTTCCTGCTGCTGGCCGGACTGATGGTGTGGCTGTGATCTGGGTCCCTGTCGCGGTCGCGGTCGCGATCGCCGCGGCGTCTGCTTCTGCTCGATGAGGCACCCGGGCTGTCGCGCGCTGCTGCCCCGCCCACAATAGTGGTTGTCGTGTGCGGGATGAAAACCTGCTCGAAATTCGTCGAGTTCATGGTGTTGACAGGGAGATTGCCGTTGCCATTCCGGTCATTGTGGTCATTGTGGTCCATTGACACGTCCCTTCCCGTGTGCTCGTTTTCGGGTGTTACCGCCCGAATGGTCTGCGTTCCACTGCTGTTGACTGCAGTGCTACCTTGACGCAGACCCATTGAGGGCCGTCTACTGACGGCCCTACTGGTGGTGGTGCTGGTGTTGGTGGTGCCCGTGCCGGTGGAGGAGGTAGTGGCGGCGGCAGCGGAGGAGGAGGAGGTGGTGGTGGTGGTAGTGGTGGTGGGCTTAGCCTCTGTTTGCGTACTGCTGGTGGACATGGGAGACTTGGGCGGTCTGTCTGCATCCTTGATCGTCCTGTACTTCTCCTTACCCCAGCGATTCTTGCTGCGCGGCTTGTCCTGCTCCAACACATCAGAACTCCACGCCCCACTCCGTCGCCGAGACGCCTTATCACTCATGATGAAGGAATGAATGTGGGCGCCGTCTGTGTCTTCTGCTGCGGCCTTTGACTGCTTCGACGTCCTGAGGCTCGAACACTCCAGCAGCGGCTTTCGTCGACTGTTTTTCGCATGTCGCACGGGGCGGGTATAGGCGGCGAGGCGAGGTAAGGCGCGGTGTGCCGGCGGCAGCAGGAACAGCAGCAGCAGTAAGTGTGATGGGGGGAGGGGGGGAGGGTGTCCACTACTCTCAATGATAATGGACTGTGTAACGAAAGCGGAGCGGTGTAATCGGTAGAGGAAGGTACTGTAAAATGGAAGGTATTGTATGTAGGTACTGCACTGCACTGCACTCCACGGGTCTGTTTTTTTCTCCACGACAGACAGAGCAAAACGGGCAGAGTGACAGGACGGACCGTGACACCTTCACCGAGTCGTGGTTGGCAATACAAGTAAGTACATGTACCTGGACTGGAGTAGAGAGCAGAGAGGTGATCAACCGTCGCCGCCACGCAGCCTTGCAGCCATTGTCCTCACCAGGCGTGGGGCTAACGGGACGATCATTTGAAACGGCATTGCTCAGTCACATCCAACTACTACGAAGGTACCTACCTACCTAACTACGTGACCTACGTGACCTAGCGACTTTGATTACAGCCCAACGAAAGAACCGTCCAAGACAAATGCGCGACAACTACCTACCCGCACCAGCCTGCTGCAGACGCCCGTGCGCTACATGTACTCGAAGAGCCCTGCCGGCCCTAGAGCAGAAGAAGAAGAAGAAGCGAAGAAGCGAAGAAGCGAAGAAGAAGCCGAAGCAGAAGAGGAAGACGTAGAAGCAGATTGGCAGAAGAAGAGGCAGAAGAAGCAGAAGAAGAAGAAGAAGAAGAAGAACGACAATCAATATCGCGGTCCCACATGGGCCAAGTCCACAAGATGCAACTAAGGAGGGAAAGGTTTGTATGGGAGCCCAACCCAATCATCAGCCACACACACTCTGACCTCACTCTGGGCGGGCATGGGGCTTGGGGGCTTGTCGTCTCCCTCCCCATCCAAGCCGATCGCCACTAAGGTAGTAGGTAGAAATATTGTTGAAGCTTGTCATCCATCACCAAAAGTAAAAATCTTGTACTACAATGTACACTTGTACAGGAGAGAGGAGGGTAGTGTACCTAGGTAGGTAGAATAGGGACGGAAAGGATACCTCCTACGCTACGCTACCTCCTAGGAGGAACGATCTTTTTCACCTTCAACCGTCTTCTCACAACCTGGAAACGAAGAACAATGGGAGTTCGACGTGCGTGCCTGGAATCTGTACCACGCGGAGGTACTTATCCCAGTCCGGTCCTCCAGTCCGTGAAGAAGGAGAAGAAGAAGAAGCTCCAAGCCAGGCCGAGTCCAAACTATCCAATCATCATGTCAGTAATCAATGATGATGATGATGATGATAATAATAATAATGTCAGCACGTCAGCACTTCAGCACGTCAGCACGCCAGCGCTGGGCATCGTTTCAGTTTGGAAGCTCCTTGTTGGACTCTTTTTGGATGGGGGGGGGGAAGGGAGATACACGTAGAGAGAGATGGAGAGAGAGATTGACTTTCTGTGATGTCATTAGAGGCGCCGATTTCATCTACATCACGTGGAGGTACATGTACCTGTATGGATGTATCTCTCTCATTGGAATACAACGTTGTCATTCTAACGACCTGCTATATTTGAAAACAGAAACCCCCCATCCCCCCCATGCAGTATGTACGTGTTCGATCACTGTAACGAAAAGATTGTGTATGGCCAATATATCTCCTACCAATGCCTGGGGTGATCATGAAGAAACGCGGAGGGAAGACCGGCACAGGACAGTTTCTTTGATGTTTTGTAAAGCCTAAAGGAATCGACTGTGGATATGGACTAGGAGGTAAAGAACGGCTTAGCTTATGCTGTATGTGCTAAACGAGTCATTCAGTCCATTAGGCTTACCTCCTACGGCCTCTTGGTTAGTCAGTAGGGAATGTATTTAAGATACATAAAGCCTGATGATAAAGGAGTTACCGAGTAACAACAGTACACAAATTGACAATAATCAATCACTACCTGTCTGTACCTATGTAGAGCCTAGAGGTAAGTAGGTAAGTAACCTAACTACCTGCAATCTCCTAGTAGTACAGTACCTAAGGTACCTGACATACCTGAGTCCTAGATAAAGCATCACGGCTCATCATCAGCACTAAGAAGAAGAAAGGTACCTACCTAGTAAGATTATGTACCTTACATATCGTACCTGAAGTTCTGAACTGCCGTGGATCGTAACAGAGACAACCCTTACCTTATCTACCGAACCTTAGGAGGTATCCTCTTTACCTACCTCCCTCGCATTTCGTATATACCTGACCTGACGAATTGCCGTTGTATGATGAAGACAAACAGGTACCATCTCCAAAACTCCCCCTTGGCTATAGGCGAGTCTTGGTAACTCAGATGAGATACCTATGTGTCTCTCCCCTATACCCATCCCCGTCCCTATCCCCGTAACCCCATCCTATCCTATCCTATCCTATCCTATCCTATCCTATCCTAAACCAAACCCCCTCCCAATTTGACTCAAGAGCCGAGACATAGTAAGTTAATACCTGTATGTAGGGTCTACAGATTCCACGTACTGTATACCAGGTAGTTAGCCGCGCTTCACGCGGCTCGAGCGAGTTTCATACTGTCCTGTTCCTTGGGAATAGAAAAAGGAAAACGGACATGCATCTTTAGTCTCCTACCTACTACATACCTTATGTATACCTGTAAGTTCTTGATCCGTGGTTCTGGGTTCTCATCATCATTCAATCATTCATCATCCATCCATTTCCCCCTTCCCTCTCCCCACGTGTCTTGTTTCGTCTCATATCGTTTCGTTTCGTCTCGTTAAACGCGTCTAGACAAAAAGGAAAAGTAAAAAAGAGTGATACTGAGGTTTGTGGGTAGGTACCTGGTAATATCATCGTCTATAAAGACTAATAATATGATGTTATAGTCTGATAGCCAGGAAATGACAAGGTTAAAGAAACTTCCTTTCATTACCTTACCTTGCCTTACCTTACCTTACCACTTTTCAGGCTGGAAAGAGAGAGAGAGAGAGAGAGAGAGAGAGAAGCATGAGGCTTGAGATCCCAAGATATGAGCAGACTTGCGGACGAGGTTGGGAATCTAAGGTACCTTACTATTGGCTGGAAAAAGAATATCCATCCGAAGCGGGAAATGAAAAAAGAAACAGCCTGCGCCAAAAAGAAGAAGAAGGAGAAGAAGAAGATGAAGAAGAAGAAGAAAATGTCTTCAGCACGGTTCATTCTCCCAGCACTCTCATCAATCATGTCAGCCGGGGCATTGCGCCAGCCAGTGGTCCCATTCACTCTTTCCTTGCAATCTCGCAATACCGTACCCAGGCACGTGCTATGAATTCGCCCGACTCCTGCTTTGTGCCTGTCTTATCAGATCAATCTCGTCACTCACAGGACTCATCCCCGCTCCTCTGTGGCCATCACTGCCCTCTCTCTGTCTGACACTACTCAGGTCACCACTTGCAGTCTTTCGGATCGTCTGTCGCATCGTCTCGATGGTCAATTCCCCATGTCCAGCCCCATGCAGGCTTCCGGGACTCCCGAATCTGACCGGAGACTGCTCGAGTGACGGATTGACAACGTTTCCTCCGGGTGGCGGAGTTGCGAGACCGCCCGATGCAACCGTCTGACTGTGCGAAGACGTGGGAGATCGAGGCGATCGTAAGGGAGATGCCGCACGCTCGTTGATGGAGCTGCTGAATGAGTGGCCACCAATGTGAAGAGAATCCCGGCTTCCAACCTCTCCCAACCCGGAGCCAGCCATGTACTGCTGCTGTTGGTGTTCGCTATGAACAATGTCTTTGAAGGAGATGAAGCTCAAGCGGCGAACGTCGGTGGGATCGAGTTGGCCATAATTGCTTGCAACGTCGTCGTCGAGGCTCGGCAGTATACTGGATGCATGCAGGCTCGAAGCGGTCTCGGAATCGAGAGAAGCATCATGTCGCACTTGAGAGTGGAGGGAGCTCAAGTCCGCAAGACTGCCTTCCAGCACGCTCGCTGCGGCCGGCTGGTGCGCAGTCGACATCACGATCTCGACTTGATCGGGATTCAATGACTTGCTCGTGATGGCTTCGGCCGAGGCATCGAGCGCGGGGGGGATGTCGTCTTCTGTCATGACATGCGCGGGGATATGCGCGTCGGTGAGCTCGCTGCCCAGCGTAGATATCGGTATGGGCTCCTGCACATTGCGTTCGAAGATTTCCGAAGACGCTGGGCTATGCAGTCGGGGCGAGGTGGATCGCAAGCGTGAGGGTGATGCGGAGAGGGTGGAATGGTAGGGTAGTCGCGAGGGAGAGACTGGAGTCCGCTGTGCTCGCGGCTTGGTGGAAGCGTCTACCACCTTCTGCTGTCCCAATGGCGCTGTAGTGTGAACATCGGCCGCACTAGCAGCCGTCTCGAAAGCGGCCGTGTTGGCTGCCTCCATTTGTGTTTGCATGTTGTTGATATTGTGGTTGTTGTTGTTGTCGTCGTCGTCGTCCTGCTTCCTACGCGCACGATCAAGCAGCCGCCTTTTCAGACTCTTTCCGTCACTGTCGCCTCCTACCAATGCCGTGGGCGTGGCTTCGACGTCCCGCTGGTCTTCTCGTTGGCGCTCGGAAATTAACGGCGTGGAGGAATTGTGTGGTGATATGGCTCCTGCTGGATGAAGAGGAGGAGGAGGAGGAATGCTGCTGGGGAGAGGAAGCTGTTCTCGCAGTGGCATCACAAGCTGACACAGTCAGGCAGCATGAGTGAGGTAGACAGACTAGCACAGCACAGCACTCGTTGGGCGTTTTTGCAAAAAGCTTTGTGCACTGTGCAAAACGGGCGCGTCACAGGGAGTGAGCGAGTGAGTGAATGAGAGAGTGCTCAGAGTGATCGGGTCGGATAGGTAGGTATCCCAATAATACCAAAAATGTGCGCAAATCGAGAGGCGCAGGCCCAATGATGGAGATGAGGCTTTTCAACTAATTATTCGGATGGAGATTGTGCTCCATGGAGAATTTGGAGATGGGCAGTGTGATTGCGTTCTCGCGTGCCTCGAAGGCTGTTGGGGATGTCGTTGTCGCAGAGCCAGCGCTGTTGGAAACGCGCAACCCTTGTAAAAGGTCACAAGCTCCAGCAGCTCATGTCAAAGTAGTACAGTAGGAGAATATTTTACCTTTTCATCCTCGCTGCTGACGTACCACCACTACCTCCTCATCCTCCTCCTCATTCTCCCCCTTCGCCTCCTCTTCTTCCTCCTCGAACTAAACTGCTACATGGGAGGTCAAGTATTGAAACGACCTCAAGCCCAACAATTTCCTCACTTCTCTCTCTTGCACCCACGGACTTATAGTACACCGCAATGCCCGGGCGTACGTTGTAGTCGTAAGGTATTGGACAGTAGTAGATCCATACAGGTACCTCGTGACGTTTGTCGCGGTGTTCGCTGCGAGTTTGATCGTCCCGGACGCGTTAGACTTCGGTTGCGTTTCGTTTCATAATCCTCACAAAACCACTCCTTTATGTACCAGGCTTTAGCGGGCTGAGCAGGCTCCCCTCCCTACCACCACCACCACCACTACAAGGAGGAAGTAAATAGACCCGGCCCTCTATGTTTCCGGTCCTCCTAACCTACATGTACGTACCTCCTTCTAGTCCTGGACTCCTGTCTCTACGAGACGACAACGTCAAACAGCTGAAGGTACGTACCCAGGGGAAAGGGAACGACTCAATCGCTGCAACAACAACAACAACGACAACGTCCGGGCCATGTTTCATTGCCCTTGCGACGCGCAACGGTAAATGTACCCATTGCAGTCCTCAAACAGCGACACGCAACCACCCCATAGCAGTACTCAAACCACTACACGTCTCCACTCGTCAGGTATCATTCGCCTCGCAACCCATTCTTAACTTCTGCTCGCTTCACTCGATGATTGATCATGTCTGACAATGATACGAGATTATGTTACTTTCTAAATAGATTCGTATGTACAGTGAGAAGATGACGAGTCTCGGCGCTGTTCCGTCCGAGTACTCTGTTCATTTTTGGTCATGCTGGACCCCACGGCGCTCGAAGAAGCGCGTGAACGACTGGTTACACAGCGTGGGATTCCGCAACTCATCATCCATGCCCCAAGGCTGTCGTTCTGCTGTCGAGGCAAGTGGAGTTCGTTAAAATGGTCGTATTGACCAGACTCGTTACATTAGGCAAGTGAATTATGTTCTGCAGACTGGTGATATTGTGCAGACTGGTCATGTTGTAGCCTCCGCATATCGTAGCTGTCACATTCTATGGGCAAGCAGATCCCAGGTCTGTTCCAGGTGTCGGGAAGAGCCCGGCGTCGACCAGAGCGAGGGCATCCCATTCGGGAGAGCCCTGGGTCTTGAAGTTCCAGAATATCCAACCGTGGGCGTACTTTTCGTAAGCTGCGAGCTGTGCCTGGATATATGATCGGGTATCATCCCGTTGCTGCTGGCTCCAAGCATTCATGTCCTGGTTGTTGCAAGATCCAATGTAGTACGAACCCTGAAAGGTACCATCATACCTGGCACCGATCCTGTAGCCGTTGAGGTACTTGGCACAATCCGTCATTGCGCCACTCCATTCGCCGACAATGGTCCACTTGTCGGCGCCATTCCACGCGGGAGCGTTCTTGCAGACGTAGTCCCTGTGCTGGGCAGGACTCATGGCGTTCAATTCCGGTGTGAATACTTGATATTCATGATGGTCCATGACCACCTGCTGCGCATTGTTATCACTGGGTGTGAGCATACCATTCCAGTAGTTTGTGGTTTGGAAGCCATCATGTAAGACCACCGTACGAGAACTGCTGTAATCTCGCTGTTGGTAGTATCCATCGTAGTAGAATTGCCGCACGGTATTGAGGTCCAAGCTCGGTGTGAGAGGCTCATTGAGAAGCTGAATACCAGCGACCACATCATCGTATTGCCCGGAGCCGTACTTGGACTGGATCGTGTTCAGCACGCTAAGGGTCTTTGCGACGGTGTCTCCTTGGGTCCACGTAGGCTTATCCATCTTTTGGCCGGAATTGTCGAAGCCGTTCTGAGAGCCTGGGGCACCGTGTAGATCGATGAGAACCTTGAGACCAGTGGAGCGCGCCCAATCGATGGCGGCATCCAGGAAGGGTGCTGCACCAGAGGCGTAAGGAGTGTTCGAGTTATCGTATGCCCAGAAGCCAATTGGTATCCGGACCATATTGAAACCGGAATCGGCAATCTTCTTGAAATCCGCCCATGTACACCATGTCTCCCAATGGCTCTTCAGGTACTGATTATAGGCTTGGTCTGCGCCGAGGGTCTTAGTCAATGTGTACTCGTCAACGATGCCCTTGGAGCCGTCGGGATCGACATTCTCGAAGATCGATGGTGTTATCCATGGTTCTAGAAGCAGCCAGCCGCCAATATTGAGTCCTCGCACTTTCTCGTTGCCCCAATCAAAGCCGGACGCTCGTTTGTTCACGCTACTGTGGTAGCCGTCAGTTGCATGTAACCAGCACTCTAGCAGACGCGTGCAGCACTTACGGGGCAGCGAGAGTATATGTGGCAGCGCATAGCGCTGTAAGGGTGCCTTTGAAGAACATGTTTGCTCTAGATCAGCCGTGGAGGTAGTAGGAGCCTGCAGAAGTCCAGATTCCGGGCTCGAGATGGTCAGGTCAGGTCGGAGGTAGGTATATACCAGATGGGACGAGAGGTGGAGAGGAAGCACGATCGGCAAACCATGCGACGAGGTTGCCGCTGCTTGAGTCGGGTGTTATTGCCAGTGAAACAGGCTAATCGAAGTCCGGAATGCGCGCACGCGGAATGCTTGCTGGGTTGATCGGTTTGTGAGGAAATCTTGCCGGACAAGGAAGTTGGAGGGTGCGGCACGCTAGTCCTGGGAGTAATAATACTGCGGTCAGGATCGCCTGCTGTGACTCGTACTCGTACCTCTGACAACTGTTGGCGATGCGATCGATGTGAGCAGCAGAGGAGGAGGAGGGGAAGGATATAGGTGATAATAAAGAAGGAATCACAAGAAAGTGGCAGCGGCGTCTCCATATATGTGACAAAGAGCTCTGTGTCGCGCGCGCGTGCACTTTCTCACTCACTCTCTCTCGCTCTGTTTGGCTGGCCTACCCTCCCCCCTCCCCCAGCTTCTCCGGCGAGAGGTCAGACAGATCGGCCAGCACGGCGCGAACGCATGATGCCGATCGACGCCAGCACAGCACAACACAGCACAGGACGTCGCGTGGGTGGCACTGCAGTTGCGTGGGCGAGCGGGCGGGCCGGCGGGAGCAGACGGTGACGGTGAAGGTGACGGTCACGGTCACGGTCACGGTCATGGTGACGGGGGGGCTCGTAAGTGGCCCGGCAGAGTGGATGGATGGATGGATGAATGGATGGATGGATGGACGTGTGATGAAGTGGATGGAGAAAGGCGGTGGTGTCGCTTGTCAGCATCAGCATTGGCATCAGCATCATCAGAATCAGCAGCAGTAGCAGTGACCAGCAACGGCAGCAGCGACCAGCAACGACCAGCAACGGCAGCAGTGCCCAACTGGAAGTCGCCCACGAGCGGAGGTACCGAGTAGTTCCTGCCTGGGATGAAGTTGAGATCAACAGTGCGTGCCTGCCGATTCCTGAATCTGGGGGTCATGTGGGTCTGCACGCGGGCCCGCTTCCAACCAATCGCCGCTACAGAACCAGCATTTCCCAGACAGTCGGAGATTTTTAGCTCGCCCGTTCCTGACTCTATAACGCTCCCGCAAACAGGCTCCAGTGGTGCGGTGATGACCATTGACGGTTGACCACATGCTTCGTCGCATGTATAAGCTACCATATTAAGGTAAGGTAACTAGAGGTAATGTAAGCATGAAGCGCCACCAGCCTCGGCCCCTTCCTCCCCCTCCCCCTCCCCCTCCCCCTCCCCCTCCACCTCCACCTCTCTCTCTCTCTCGTTCTCTAAGGTACCACTCTACCCACCTCCTAGCCTCCCCCTCGCCTTCTGCCTCCTCTCCAGCGATGCATCCCCAGTGTACTTTGCCAATGGTCGCAGGCGCGTGACCCCATCAGCTGCCGTGAATGCGACTAGGGATGATCTCGCACGCACGGCATCGTCCTAGGCGGTGTCGACTTGGATGTTTGCTGCTGCATCTGTAATCTGCTTGCCTAAAGTAAAAGAACAAAAAAACAAAAAAAAAAGAACAGAAATCAAGGGCACAAACTTCGACTCAAATCAGTCTGTAACGGATGACGAAACAAGCCCGCTGACATGGCGAAGAAAATTGAAATCCAGGAGGTGAGGTGTCCACTCACTTCAACCGCTATGGACCATTAACAGCAACCGTTTCCCGCCGTTTCCTCTCTGGCGGAACGGTGGTCGGAGGAGAGAGATGTTAGCCTCTCTCCTACCTCCGTACCAGCCAGCCTACCGTACCTCCTACCTCTCTAACCATTGGTGTTAGTGATCGACACGAAGATCCAAGCGGGGAAAGAGATCGACACCATTCCTTCAACGGTGTCGAGTGCCCATCCGCCGACCGAGGAACCTATCATACCGCTCTTTACATAGGTGTACCCTACTCTAGGTACGTCGCTAAGAGGTACGACAGGGCTGAAAAGTGTGGCCCATGATTACGATTATATAATAGCTTAGGTATACCATATTCCACCTCACACACACAAGGTACCTACATGTACACACACATATACACCCGACACACAAGATCAGCTGGTCAACAAGATTGTTTGCCGAGAGTCGGACTGAGTCACTGATTGTGCGTGGCACTACCTCCTAGGTAAGGTACCTACACTACCTAGGTAGGTAGTTACATTCATCAGTTTTTGCAACGTACCAACCAGCTGATCAAGATGCATCTCCCCTTCTCCTCCTCCTCTTCTCCTCCTCCTACGTGTTGCTAGTTGCGTGCGCGATGAAATGGCCTATAGGCGGTGTCGACTGACTCCAATTCCATCTTACCTTACCGACCTACACTAGTTGATGCATCACGGGAACAGAGTTGGGCATCATGGGGTTATGTACCTATTACATACACATGTATACCTCAGGTATAGGCTTCTCTTCATCATGGAAGGTACCTACAGGTACCTACCTATTACATGTACAATGAGGTAGTGCATTGGTTCGGAAACATGTCATCCACATCATTCACCGCCACAGCTTGGAAGAACCTGCTGTAGCTCGATCCCCGTCATATGTGCACGTGGAACAGTAGTAAAAAGATCAGCTCCGGTCAGGTACAGGTAGGTAGGTAGGCAAGGTAGCCTAGGTAATGCTCCATTTCCCCGAGCGCCTCGCTGAACTACAGATACAGGTACCTACTCGTACATGTACATGTCAACATCATAACACTCTCTCCACTCTCTCACTCTCAAAGCACAGCAGCAATGTTCTGCTTGTCAATGACCGTGTGCTGATTCTCATCGCGAGACACGAGCCAGTAATCGTCCGTGTAGTCGCCACAATTCATGTACTGCAGGAAATCCACGTCGTGCGTAATGACTATCAGCTGGAAATTGGCCTGCCCTCGTCGGATTTTGATGATTTCCGACAGGCTCTTGCCCAACGCGCGAATGTTGTTGATGTCCAGGTTCGTGGTCGGCTCGTCTAGCGCAATCATCCCACACTGTTGGCCAAACACATCGGCGAGCGCCAGTCGGATGATGATGGACGCGAGCACCTTCTGCCCCGCCGAACAGCGACCGCGCATGTCCATCTCTGTGTCTTGCTTGACCATGACAACCCGATAGTTGTACGACTTGTTGCCTCGCGCCGTGCCGTCCACACCTTCGCTGCGAATGAGCACCGTGTCCACATCCGTACCCATGTACGTTTGACGCCAGAGCTCGTCAATGATCTGGTTGATCTGCTCCATCTTGAGCGTGTGGAATTTCATAATGGCCTTGTCCAACGCACCCCAATAGAGACCCAGGTCATTGATGGCTGCCTTGGTCGTTTCCACCATGATGTGTGCCGCTTGGTACTTCTTGCCCGCATCGTTGTACTCGGACTGATAGAGAGCCTGCGCCTCCGTGAGCTCGCGATCCAGGCCCTTGAGTTCGCCAATCACGCCGGCCTGATCAGAAGCAAGCTCGTTTCGTCGGTCTTTCCAGAGTTCGCGCTGTTTGTTCAGACGGCTCGCGTCTGCTTCAGCGCCACGTGCTTCCAGCTCCGCAATATCAGCTTGTACAGCCTCGAGCTGCCTGAAGTCGCGCCGGAAACGTTGATTATCCACAATGCTACGCTTCATGCCTGCGTACGTGCCGATACGCTGCTCCAGCTCCTTGATATCGGCGATGATGTGACGCTGCTCGGACTGAATGCGCGCAACTTCAGCCTCCGCGCTCCTCTGTGCTTCCTGTGCACGTGCCAATTGACCATCACCACCTCGGTCGAGATACGCCTTGATGTCTTGTACAACACTATTCAACTTGTTCACTGTGTTGTTCAGCTTATTTGCCTTTTCCTGCTGTTCGCGGTCTGCTTCATCCCCTCGACGAGTAATGTCTCTGTAGATCTCCTGCTGGGTATTGAGCCCGGAGTTCTCTGCTTCGAGCTTAATGTCGATGCCACGCACGTGCTGTTGCGCATCTGACTTCGAGTCCTTTTGCTCCTGTTCCTGCTCAGCTAGAGCCGTCTTCTGCTTGAGATTGTACTCTACTCGCCGCAGTTCGCCGTTGACATTGCTGATCTCCAGCTCCAGCGCGCTGATGGCAGTCTTCTTTCTGTCTCGAGCGTTGGTAGCCGCTGACTGTTCAGCGACGAGATCCTTGCGCTTATTATCGGCCTTCTTGATGTCAGCCTGAATGGCCTCGAGCCCGCGAGACAGGCCTGCGGATTCCTGTTTGGCAGCGAGCTCCTTGATCTGGTGTTGGAACGTCTCGATCTGTTGCGACAGGCTGATGATTTTTTCAACAGTCTTCTTGTGGGTGCCAACATCACGTTGGGTCGATTCGACCTCTTTCACAACCATATTGCGGTCTGCAACCTCTTCGCTCAGCTTCCTGCTGTCCTGCTCAAGTTGGCGTATGTCATCTTTCAAGGCCGGAATCTCTTTTTGTGTAAGCCGCTCCCATGTGTCGACATAAGTACTGGCCTTTTTTGCGTTGTCCAGGGCTTCGATATTCTCTGCCAGTGTTTCTTCATTGTCGACAGGCGCAACGTATTTCTGCTGCTGCGCCTTCACAGTGCGTAGCAGCGTTTCAAGCTCGGGGCCCGCACTCACGCTTCGTGCACACGTCCGACAAAAGTGGCCGTTTTCTGCATCTGAGATACACTGTTCGAGGTACTTTTGGACCAGTCCAAGGCTGTCAGTGTTTTGCTTGAGCTCATCGCGCGACTCCTCCAATTCTGCGATAACATCTGAAAGCTCCGATGGCTTGCATTCTGCAAGCCTGTACACCTCATCCTCAGCAGCTTGCACTTCATGCTGCTTGGCCTCCAGGGCGTCCTTGCGTTCTCGCAGGCTAGTGCTCTTGGTCTCGGCGCGTCTGACCGACTCATCACGAAGACCCTGGGCATCCTTGACCTGTGACATACTGTCATCTTGAGCACGTTGGAAGGCAGCTTCAAGCGTCTTTACGGTCCAGCCACCACCAACAGTAGCATCGAGATTCTTCGTGTGCGCCTTGATCATGGTGTCAAGGCTGCGCCGACGATCCTGGAGCTCTTTATGAATGAAATCAAGCTGTGCTGAGTCTCCAGCGCGCTGTGCTGCCTCGCTTTGCTCAGCATCAAGTCTGTCACGTTGGTCTTCCAGTCTGCGAAGCTCAGCGGTCGCACGTTCAATGTCCACCTCCCATGTTGCGTTAGCCAAGTCAGCCTTGGCGGTCTGCAGCTTGTCCTGAGCCTCTTTGAACTGTGCCTCGAGTGTGGCTTTAGAGCCTTCATCGGCGGGGAGGTCGTTCCTCTGAGCTTGTATCGATCTGATTTTGCGGTCGTAGGCCTCTATCTGCTGGCGATATGCGACCTTGCTCGACTTGAGCCCAGATATTCGCTCATTGTAAGCAGTAAGCACCTTCTGCTGGTCTTGCACCTTCTCCAAGTGCTCGGCACGAACACGCTCGAACTTGATCTGCTGGTTCTTCGCTGCTTTGGTGACCTCTTTCATGAATTTGCTCGCAGACTCGTCGTCAACAGTATCTGTTGTCCAAATATCATGGAGACGCGCAGCATCCAGGATCATTCGATTGCGAGTCTCTACTTGTCGATCGTTGCTTGACTTCTCTGCCTCGTACGTGCCGCACTCACGCTCACGATTGCTCTGCTGTTTACGAGCGTTTCCCAGCTCCGCCTCTTTGTCGGCGTAGTCCTTCTTTCTCTCTTGCAGCTCTTGCTCGTATATGCCGATGCGCTCTGCATGCTGTTCAAGCATTCTTTGGAGGTCTTCGTCGGACTCCTCTAGTTCGTCTAGATTCTCACGCAAGATTTTGACGCTTTCTTCTTTGGTCTGACGCTCGATGCGCTTGCCATGAAGCTCGCCAACGACAACGCTGACCTCTCCGAGCTGATTAGAAACCTTTTCCCACTCACGCTGAGCCTCCCGAATCTTTTTCTCAATAGCTGCACTCTGCTCGTTCAGCTTGTTACACTGCTGTAACAAGCGCTCTTCTTGCTGCTTGAGTCGCTTTGCCTTTTCATTATCAGCTTTAGCATGATCCTCGCCCTGCTTCAGCACCACGAGTTCCTGCCGCTTGTTCTTTTGGAGTACTTTGATGTTCTCGATCGCTTTTGTGTACTTGTGAGCCTCAAAAATGGTGTCAAAGATGATTTTCAGATCTTTGGGAGCAGACATGGGCCACAGTGATGACTCTTGATGACAAAAGATTACGTTCTCTAGAATGGCTTTGGAAACACCCAGAAAGCGCGGCATGGCAGTGTTCATCTCGGCGACACGCGAGCTGATGACATTACGTTCACCTCCCTTCTGCATGCGGATGCTGCCTTCGAGAGTCTTGAAGGTCCGACTATCCTTCTTGACTGTGACAGACAAGCTCCGCGAGCACACCATACGAACATCCTCTGTTGACGTGAAGAGGAGCTTGACCTGCGCCATGACTTCCTTCTCGCCCGACATCTTTGGATCGTGTACAAAGGACTGACCATTGGCACAATTGGGCGGCACCTCCCCGGCTGTGACATACTTGAGGCACTCGATGATGGTCGTCTTGCCCGAGCCGTTCATGCCGACGATGAGGGTCAGAGGCGCCTTGAACTCAATGGCCATGGTATCCTTGTGGCTGAAGGACCGGATGCCACATATGGACAGCTTCTGAACTTTCGAGCGCCCCGGCATTTTGGCGTAACTTGCTGCTAGTCAGTAGAGGCGTGATGAGGAAATGTCTATTCAATAAGGTTGCCACGGAAGAGGGGGCGAATGTCCATTGAGCGAGTGACGGAGAGAGAGTGGTGGTGGTGATGGTGGTGGTGGTGATGGTGGTGATGGTGGTGATGGTGATGGTGGTGGTGGTGGACGTGTCCGAGCACACGAAACCGCTTCACGTGTGGTTCATTCGAAATACTGGATCAGGCAGTCGCGAGTCGCGAAACGCGCATCAAGACACGTGATGTGGTGTCGTACGGACGGATATAAGGCATCCTATATAAGGTACATAACGTACATTACCTTAGTAGTAGTAAGTACAGTAGGTAGGTAGGTAGGTGTAAGGAAAGGCACCTATAATGTGTAATTCTGTCTCTTTTCG
This sequence comes from Sphaerulina musiva SO2202, assembly GCF_000320565.1. Classification (NCBI taxonomy): domain Eukaryota; kingdom Fungi; phylum Ascomycota; class Dothideomycetes; order Mycosphaerellales; family Mycosphaerellaceae; genus Sphaerulina; species Sphaerulina musiva. Next base: position 2,186,227 of record NW_016017385.1, on the reverse strand, counting down.
GAAAGTAGACCCAATCAGAGGTAGCCATCCCCATCCATCGTCTTCCTCCACAGGGTCGACCGGGCGCATCTTGAAACAGGACATTCGGGAGCTTCATGCGGCACGGGCACGCATCGTGGTGAGATGCCTGTTGCGCCCAACCCATAGCGGCCAGGGACTATATGCTGCGTCATTATGGGCCTGTCTGCCATGTTCCACCACTCCAGCTGCTGTTGAACCAAATCCACTGCATATGCACGCCGCTGCGCCGAGCGCCGCTCTCTGGTGGACCCAAGACAACCAGAAGTGAGACTTCCACTCCTCTCCGCCAGCGCCCTCCCCCCTTGCCGGAGCGCATCCCGAAAAATCTACCCTGCAACACATCAGTGAGGGCCTGGCGCACCAGCCGCAGATCTGACTGCACGATCGAGCCGAGAGGGCGCGCTGCCGTCCCCACTGGCGCTGGATGTCGATATATCAGCACGGCCATGCGGTCAACATGGGCATGATGAATCCCGATGCGAGCGGGTTGACGAGTTCGAATGGCCTCGACATGGACATCAGTCTGCCCATGGATTTGGACCTCGATCTGTCGGGCAACGGTGACCAGGCATTCAATCTCATGAGTGCCTCGACCGCGCCCGCATCGGCATCGAATAGTAACGCCATTGCGAGCAACGGCAATGGCGACTACACGCCGCAGGGCCAGCAGCAGCAGCAGCAACAGCAGGATGGCAACGCGCCAGCTGGTGGTGCGGGTGCAGGCCCGCTGCCGACAGGCTTCGGGATGCCACCGCAAACGAACCAGAGCACCTTGACAGAGTTCACGAAGAGACGGAATTGGTCGCAAAGGATTATTGAGGAGCTGAAAGATTTTCTGCACATTCTGACGCCGGATGGCCGGATACTATACGTCTCGCCGTCATGCAAAACAATAACGGGGTACGAGCCGCACACGCTCATTGGAAAGTTCATTGGGGAGTACGTGCATCCGGACGACAGCGGGATATTCATGCGGGAGTTCAACGAGAGCATTGCCAGTGGTAACGCCCTGCGCTTCTTTTACCGCTTCAAGAAAGACAATGGAACCTACATGATCTTCGAATGCGATGGCCATCCACATATATCACCGGAGCCAGCGGGTGCAGGCAATTTTGCGCATCAGTCTGAAAATAACCAGAACATGCACGTTGCGGGCATGTGTCGAGGGTTTTTCATGATGGCACGGCCGTACCCAACGAAGAATGCAGCGTTATTGGACTCTTTCCTGGAACACAAAATTGAGAACGAGCGATTAATGAGGCGTATCAAAGAGCTGAGGGAAGAGGAAAAAGAAGAGACTGCCGAACAGGATCGCATGTTCAGAGAGCAGACATTCCAAGCCGGTGCTACACCCTCGCATTCTGGCATGGGTGGCTCAAGAGAGCCCGAGAGCGGCTCGGAAGTCCCTGCTAACGACACACCCAACTACCAAGGCATGCCGCCGCCTGCGAAACCGTCCATCTCGAACACACAACTGACCCGGCAGAATCTGGACAGTGCGCTCTCCGCTCAGAAGCCTGACAGTATCGCCGATAAGATGTCGCGCTACGAAGCAAACAACACCCACCTGGAGAGCATCGAGTTGTTAACAGGTTTACGATATCGGGATGGAGAACGCAGTCATGGTATCAGCACAGGCGACACATCACCTGCACTGATCCGAGGCGATGCTGGCATTGCGATTCTCCTCGACCGCGACAGGGAAAACTCGAAGAAGGAAAAGAAGAAACTGAAGGTTGCTGATGAGTACGTGTGTGCGGACTGCGGCACGCTAGACTCTCCTGAATGGCGCAAAGGACCCAAGGGTCCCAAGACGCTTTGCAATGCATGTGGCCTGAGGTGGGCGAAGAAAGAGAAGAAGCGTTCGGGCGATGATGGGAAGCCTGAGAATAGCCCCATTTCCAGCATGTCCGTTCATCAGAGCATGCCTATGAGCATGCCTACGGGCCTGACGGGCTTTGGGCAGCCAGCTGGCATGCCCATGCAGCACAGTAGTGCATCCTCGTAAAGGCGTGGCAAAGGTGACGAAGGCTTCATGAGAGCAGACAATCTCACGATCTGGGCCCTTTGGACACGAATGATCCATTGGCGCACCAGAGCCAGCGCAGATGTGGGCAAGAAGCTACGACTCTGATCAAAGGTATCAGCCTTTATGAACAGACTCTGCAGGTATAGTAGCCTACATGCTTGTTGGCTATGAAAAGACACGATGTGCATGGAAAGACGGTCATTGCTCAGGCATTGTAGATGCGGTCGAGAGCAACACGATCATCATAGGGAGATTCGGGATTCGGGATCAGATCAAGGAGTTTTGTTGGAATGGGTTTGGCTTCGATATGCGTGCGCGCATAGGTAGTCACAGTGTATTGATCATGTTGAACGACGAGTTAGATAGGTCATTGCATGGCAGCAGAAACCTGTTGGCATGCAGACAGTACAGCAGTAGTACCTAGTCACAGTTTCTTTGGGTCATGACCTTGTGATGATATCGTGCTCCGTTCTCTTGCTGAATCCATCGGCTGAATGTTCCTATGCCACGGGTGCGCGGCCATACGGCGCTTCCTCACGTCCAGAGTGGAGTACCAATGGAGAACCGAGCTGTTGTCGAAGTGGAGAGCGCGCATGAAATACATCCAATGTACTACCTACCTAGGTAGTTCGGTCGATTCTACTGTACACACATCGCACACGCTGACAGCCATGTGGCACTGAACTTACCTACCTATGTTGTCTTTCACATTCAGCAACGTCAATTCCATACGATACCACTTGCAGCATGTCGGCGCCAACGCGCCTGGTGCAGCGGCGGCTGTGCAGTGCGCGCATACATGGAGCTTGCAGAGGTAGCAGCCGAAGCGGAGCACAACAACATCAACGAGGACGACGAGCGTATGCCACTGAGGAAAAGGACCCCAATGGACGAGAGTCATTCAAAGGCCAGCTCTACCAGAGCACACATGAGCGAGTGGTGCGGGAAAAGCAGGATCAGGCAAGATTTGCAGCACAGCGAGAACAGGAAAAGGCAGCGAATAGCAGCGGTATATGGTTCATCCCCATCGTGCTCGCAGTAGGTGCTTTGGGTGGGTGGTTGATGGGCAAGCAGAGTCCTGCAAAGCCTGCGCCGAACTCCACACTGCCACTTGCACTCGCGACACCGCCAAATCACGACGTATCTCCTGCGACGCTACAGGCTGCGTGGAGCGACTTCAAGGACATTGTGGGTGAGGAGAACATATCGACGGAGCAGTCAGATCTGAAATCGCACGCGGGAAGCGAATGGAGCACACATCATGCCTTGGACGACGATGTGCCCTTTGCAATCGTCAGGCCTGCAAGCACCGAGGAAGTCTCGGCCATCATGAAGGTCTGCCACAAGCGTAGGATACCTGTGACGGGATACAGTGGAGGCACTTCTCTCGAAGGACACTTTGCTGCTACTCGTGGAGGCATATGCGTGGATTTCAGCCGGATGGACAAGATCCTGGTTCTCCACAAGGAAGATCTGGACGTCGTTGTGCAGCCAGCCGTCGGCTGGGAGACTCTCAACGAGGAGCTTGGTGAACAGGGTCTGTTCTTTCCTCCCGATCCAGGTCCAGGTGCCATGATCGGTGGCATGGTCGGCACTGGATGCTCTGGCACAAATGCATATCGATATGGCACTATGAAGGACTGGGTACTCTCACTGACCGTCGTCATGGCGGACGGCACCATCATCAAAACGAAGCAAAGACCACGGAAGAGCAGCGCGGGCTACGACTTGACACGCATGTTCATTGGCTCGGAAGGCACTCTTGGTCTGGTTACAGAAGCTGTACTCAAGGTGACGCCGAAGCCCCAGAGCACTAATGTAGCAGTGTGCACCTTCCCATCCATTCGCAGTGCCGCAGACTGTGTGTTTCGCGTTGTCGGCGCAGGTGTTCCCATTGCTGCCATAGAGATTCTGGATGATGTACAAATGCGGTGCATCAACCAGGCTGGACAGACTTCACGACCATGGAAAGAAGTGCCAACGCTTTTCTTCAAATTCGCGGGTACGCCGACAAGTGTCAAAGAGCACATCTCCATTGTCAAGGACCTCGCAAAGAAATCTGGTAGCAAGACGTTTGAGTTTGCAAAGTCCCCAGAAGAACAAGCAGAGCTATGGTCCGCCCGCAAAGAAGCTCTGTGGAGTGTGATGGCACAGAAGAAGAACAATGGCGACCATGTGTGGACGACGGATGTAGCGGTACCCATATCACGACTACCACAGATCATTGAAGAAACCAAAGACGATATTTCGAAATCTGGCCTAATCGGCTCGATTGTCGGCCATGTGGGAGACGGCAACTTCCATGCGATCATTCTATACAATGACAAAGAGCATGAGATAGCCGATCGAGTGGTGCACAAGATGGTCAAACGTGCCATTGAGATGGAGGGCACGGCAACCGGCGAGCATGGCGTTGGACTGGTCAAGAGAGACTACCTGAATCACGAAATTGGCGAGCCCGCCGTGGACCTCATGCGAAAGGTAAGTTTTTACAGCCTCCCTTTTGATCCACTCCGTTTCATGAGTTTGCGGAAAGAGCAGAGGAGTAAGACTGCGGGAAATGTTTTTCCACACTCATCAATCCTGTTCCTGGTCCATTCCATCAATAGACCCTTTCGTCCTCGGCTGCTGGCACGATATAGGCTGACTTGTCCCCTCTCACAGATGAAGCAATCATTCGACCCCTTGTGCTTACTCAACTGCGACAAGATTGTTCGCATCCAGCAACCGAAGCCAGGTGAGGTTGCAGAGTGGTAGATTACCTAGGTCGATTGGGTACTTGTGCGCTCCAACTTGGAGCTTGATCACCATACAGCACAGAAAAGTATATATAATATACTACTACTACTACTACATGTATGCATGTAATTAAAGGCAATGCTTCATTCAGGAAAAACTGACAAAGTGCCCGCTGTCGTATAGTCTCGTGTGTGTGTGCTTATTTGCTTCTCCTTTTTGCTTCTGTACCTTACCTACCTGACCTACGGGTGCCTAGTCCAAGCCTTTTTCAAGGTTCTCTCCTCCCTCCTACTAGTCCAAGCCCTGTCCAAGGTTTCCTCCTCCCTCCTACCCTTCTCCTACATACCTTGTCCATTGCCCATTGTGAGTGAGGCAGTGTTCTTCCATGCTTGCATCATTGCATGCACTGGAAAGAATTGGCTTCCACGGACGGGGCACCCAATCAGAAAGTCCGTGCACAATTTTACTCGGCTAACTGAATTGGGTTTAGGTAGGTATTCTATCTTTTGGTTTGAATATCTCCCTCCACATCCCGACATAACACACACACATACCTCCTAGGAGGTACCTCCTACACACTGGGCATACAAAAAGTCACACTCCCACACATATCCCGATAACTCGGAAAACCCAAAGACAAAAAAAAAATCCAAATCTCAAAATCCAACATGGGCTGGGTTTGCTTGGCTGTCTGGCTGTTCTCCACCACCACTACTGCATCAACTTTTTTGGCACAGAGGATATCTACATGTGCCTATCTACTAGAGGGATATTGGTAGTTAGAACAGACCGGGCTGAGGCTCAATTTGTCCCGGGTTGCTGGTTCGGTTTCGCCTGCTGCAAATGGCCCTTCTTCCACAGGGGTCCAAAAGAGTCGAGAAGGCCATACCTACTGCATGTGTACATGTATCCTCCGAGGGTGTGCATCGTCACTCGTGAAGTGAAAGCCATGACCAAGCGTGCACAGACCCCGTATGAGGTATTAAAGACCTCGGCGCCTTCCACAGGCCCTGGTCTAGGTGGGAAATATTCCCTGCTGCTGACCCGTGACATTGCCAGCTAAAACTACGTTGCGGCCGTCAATATATCCATGCATCTCCGTCCGGACACCGAACTCCAGGTGAACAGTGTGTCCTGACGTCTGCTCGTCCCCCACATACCATACACGAGTCCATTGGACTCGTGGGGCCTTGCCAGACCAAACTTTCCCACGTTGCTCATGTGAACGTGTCGTATCGCTGTAAATCCACGAGGTATGCATTCCCAATCCCTGATAGACATGATTTCGTCGTCACATTGCTGCCATAATTGCCGGAACGCCTTCGCTAAGAGTATACGAGATCTGGCCATATTTGAGATGTTACAGAGATGGAAAAACATCGCAAGGGACCAAAAGTGTGAAGACAAGATAAGCGCCGTGCTTGTACAAAATTTTTTGGAGAGTCGTCGCTGGAAGTCCAAAGATCCCACGCCAGGATACGGTTCATATCTGGCGAAGATGATATGCGTGCTGTTGGTCGTAAAGTCTGTGCCAAGAGGCCTCCATATGCCGCGAGTATCGGGGCCTGTGCAGCAGCCCCAATGCTTTATGATGCACATCCATATAGAGACGCGTAGACATTATGGTCGTAAAAGCAGTATTCCACAATCTGGCGGCATCGCTTGCTTGCCAAGACAACCATGTATTCGGAATGCGAAAGGTTCGTCGGGCTCGCATAGCGAGATGCCGCATACGCGGGCCGCATGTGGCGTGCGGTCTGAGCGTGGAAGTCGCGGAAAGCGTACGATTAGGCAGGTGCGGATCAGCTTTGGGGTCTCCTTGCAGTGTAAATATGTCTATGCAAACGTCAGCTGGCTGGTCGAGGGATGCCGTGTCCGCGCTGACCCACAGAGTAATGTAGAGGGGCATGGGCTGGCCTTGCACGACGGACAGCGCTCGGGCGCAAATGTCTGCCACTTGTGGAGCCGGCAGTCGGTGGTATCTCGTGAACAATGCCATTGTGAAGCCAGTAAATGACTGCGAGCCCTGGTGGCCCATGGCTGTCTGATATGCGTGTGCAAGCTTTCGTTCCCTGCATACCGTCAGTGGATGTCTGGGGTGCTGCTGCCTTCGTCTCCCCAGTCATGACCATACCGCTTGTCCTTTGTTCCGGCATTGAACAGTGGCACTCGCACTCTCTTGTGGCTGACGTCTACGAAACCTGCATTCTCCAGTAGGTCTTCGGTATCCTCGCGAAATCGTAACGACTTTCCCGCTTGATCTGAAGCCGATAGCATCCAATGCCACCAATGCACCAAATCATTCGCTTGTGGCGGTATCTGGGAATCCGTACTTCGAGGCATCCAGTCAAACTCAATGTGCTCGATCCAACCTGTACTGGGTCGTAGTGATCTGAATGCTTTGGCATATTGATCTGGCCAGCTTGGCACGCAGCCGCACAGCTGAGACATGTGCACCAAGTCCACCGAGCCGTCCTCGATCTCCCATTGAGGAGCAGTGAAGTCCACGGGAGATCGAAACTGACAATTATCTAGGACGGCGGATCCCAGAGCATTGTCCAGATCGAATCCAATAATTTCCGTGGTGGGGTACTTCTTGCCAGCCTCAATCATCCAAAACCCACTGCCAAAGCCAATGTCCAGTATTCTGCGTGGTGTGCCGGTAAAGGGCGCAATGTGCAATTGGCCATTCATCGCAGTGCCATAGATCAGGTTGTGAATGATGTCCAGACGCTCGTGTTCCGTCTTTCCAGAAATTAGCATACGGGCTTACTTGCTTACTTGCTTGCTTGACTGCACGCACTTGCACGGGCAGGCATCATATTTTGGAGAAGGAGGACTTACATCGTCAGCGGGAAACATGTACATATCCTGGCGGTACCTATAGTACGTTCTTCCATTTTCGACAAACTTGTGGACAGCATCCACGGGCTGCGCGGGCTCTGTGGTGGGGGTGGAGAGCAGCGCATTGATGGGCAGTCCCCTGATCCCACGTCGATCAGTCAGTGGTCGAATTCGCAGTATTGCTCATGGGCACGCGCTCGAGCAGTGAGTGGCGACAGGGCAGCACCCACCTGGACATTCTCGAAGCCTCGTAGGGCTTCGACGGGGCGGCGGCTCCAGAATTGACATGCACCGGCTTGGCTTGCACCGAATACATGTGAGTCGTGGTGGGAGTCGTCGGAGGAGTCAGTGCCGCCGACATGGGGTGGACAGAGGCAGGTGGAGGAGGAGGAGGAGGAGATGGTGGTGTCAGTGGTATTAGTGGCAGTGGCGGGGACAGTGAGTCGAGTCGGCGGAGGGCAACAACGAAAGCACAACGACCCTCCCAACTTCGTCCGGCCTCATCAGCAGCGACCACAAGGGAAGTTGATGGTAGTGGTGGTGGTGATGGTGGTGGTGGTGGTGGTGGGAAAAGCGCGAGTGCGCTGAGCGGGTCTCTCTCTATAAGCTTAATAGTTTGGCTGCACCCAGCACCCATGCACGAATTGCACACCAGCGGCGGCCCAAGAGGGAGCTGTCCGAGCTACAACCTGCGGCGCGCGACCAGGGACCTCCCACTTCCCAGCGACCAGTGACCACCGACCACCCAGTGACCTACACCTACCTGACTACCATTCCTACTACCTCCTACTAGGTAGGTACCTAGGTAGTGCTCTTCCTTTCTCTCTCTTTCACTCTCTCTCTGCAGTGGTCTCTCTCATCACTCTCACTCTCTCACTCTCGCTCTCTCTTTCTCTCTCTCACTCTCACTCTCTCTCTCTCTCTCTCTCTCTCTCTCTCTCTCTCTCTCTCTCTCTCTCTCTCT
>NW_016017385.1:2170553-2177177 GCF_000320565.1 Sphaerulina musiva SO2202 | reverse complement strand
CTCTCTCTCTCTCTCTCTCTCTCTCTCTCTCTCTCTCTCTCTCTCTCTCTCTCTCTCTCTCTCTCTCTCTCTCTCTCTCTCTCTCTCTCTCTCTCTCTCTGTAAGTCTGCAACTACCTGACCTGATCTGACCGAGGTGCCTTGGCCTACCTTACCTAGGTAGGTAGTTGTACCTTAGCCTTGCCTCTCACGCTTCGGTTGCCCTCCAGCCTTGGCGGGCGTCTCGATATCTGAGGTACCTGGTATTATTCACATCAGCACTACATGTACATGCATTCTCTGCCTCTCCCGTATTGCACAGTAGAGGAGGCAGGTAGTCTGCACCGCACCCACTGCACTGCACTGCGAACACAACACAGGGCAGGCCATTCGTGCAAGCCGACAGGCAGGCGAGACTGTGGTTCTCAGTGGCCCAGTGACCCATTGGCCCAGTGGTCCAGTGGTCTAGTGGTCCAGTGGACACTCCCGTTGGTCCTCGAGTCCCTATCGCATGGTCGCGGGCACTGCCTCCGTGGCAGCGGCATGGGCATGGATGCCGAATGAGTGTCAAAGGCCGGGCCTAGTCTGCTGTCTTGTCTGCCACGGTCCACCCTCCCCCGATCGCTCAACGACCAGCCCCGGCAGCAGCATGGTCGCTGGCGCTACTGCACTCTAACCATTCTGTCGGAATGGGCACATCCGGCTGCACGCAGTGCGCACTGCCACTGCCACTGGCTCCCGATGGTGGGAGTTCCGCTTCCAACTGCTACACATGCAGTAAGTACAGTACCTTTTAGGAGGTACCTCGTTCATGCGGGTCCCTTGCGCCCACCCAACCACCACTACTACCTCCACCACCACCACCACAACCGCCGCCACCAACACCAACAACAACAACAGTAACAACGACAAGAGGCGTAAGCTCTCACCTCACGAACAGGGCTGGCCGTGGGAGGTCGACGATGCACTGATGCAGCACCAAACACTGACCCCCGGCATCGTTCTTGTAGTCCGGGGGCCTTGGCTTGGGTACACATACGCCTCAGTCTTTGCTGTGGCGGCCAAACTCTGATGCATCTCATCATGCCGAAGATTACACAGCATGCTTAGTAGCACTCTGATACGACGGCTTGTCGCTTGTTGCATCTCACTATAGGGCATCGATGTGTGCAGGCGCCGTGCGTGCCCACTGCCCACTGCCCGCCTACTACATACTACTATCATTAGCTTGTTTGCTACTGTGCCAGGCCGCCCAGCCCACTCCTCGCTACTGGTGCACTGAGCACTGTGCGCTGTGCACTACTACACTACCTCATACTACCCACCCACCCAAGAGAGCCCTTTCCGTAGCACGACCTTCATCAGCTTTCTTCTTTCATCACACACCGCTGCGCCCTGTGTTCACACCCACACCCATACACACAACAACCACCGAGCGGATCTGACGTCTTTGCTTTGTGCGTGACGCCAATTACCAACACGAGTGGTGGCGGCTTCGGCTACGACCACTCGCTGGCGGCTGGTGACAGAGAAACGTCTGGTGACCCAGCAGGCTGGTTGCTGGAACCGACGGCCGAAAGCAGAGACAGTGGGTTGGAAACCTTGTACTGGACGCGGGCGAGTAGGAATGTGCTGTCGGGTGTCTGTGTACCATGGTGTCCCATGTCCATCCTCCCCATCCTCCCCATCTCCTCCTGCCCCCGATGGATGTGCCTTTGGACAAGAGATATGGTCATCCATACCGAGGCTGATAGCCGAGTATCATCACTCGGCGTGGTAGGCTGTTATCTACCTACCTTACTGACGGTACACTACCATGAGGTGGCATGGCTGATGGGAGCGAGTGCGTGCTGCAGCTCTGCCAATATACTGATATACATCCTGACCCCTCCCCATGCATGCATAATGCGTAAACAGTGGATACGAGTGATGGAAATGGTTCATCTAGAACCGAAGACTTGATACACCGTGGGACCACACCCCTACAGGTGACGTCTCCAGCCTAAAGACCGGTCAAAACTCGTGTCCCCCGTCCCTGCAGGACACACCCGACCGACGCACACACACACACTCTCACACACACACTAGACATGTATCTTTTTTTTTCGATGGATCCTCCTGTCGATGACGGGGAGGAGGGCCCTACCACCGTGTGCCTCGTTCCCAAAGCGAGATTGCGAAGAAGAAATCAAGACTTGTTCTGTATGTAGTGATGGATTTTGATCACTCACTCCCCGCACTGCCCGGGCATCTTCTCTTATTCTACAGTAGGTATTTATTCTCCTTTTTTTCTCCTTTGGGACAATCGAGCTTACTAAAGAAGAAGACCAGTGTACCTCCTAGGTCGATAAGGTACAGTACAGGTACCTCATCAAGACTACAAAGATACAAGATGATGATGATGACGATGATGATGATGATGACGATGACGAAAAGAAATCGTGGTGCAGTGTCATCACTCCCCCCCTCCTGTCCAGTCTGTCCCCCCGATTACCGTCTGGTACCGCATACCGCCCGAGTGGAGGCTTGCTCATGTTGTCGAGCGGGGTTTCCAATATGGAAAGGGGGGACCAATACATGTTTAATGTACCTTATTTAGGTACCTCCACCTTTCTACTCTACTACTACTACTCTAAAAGGCTAAAACCTACCTGTACCTGTAACTTTTTTTTTGGAATGATACTGTACCTGTACTTTACCCGGACATTCATCCCCATCCCATTCTATAGACCCTATACCTACCTAGGTACATGTATCGTCATGTTCGCGGGGTTGCATCATCGAGCATGATTGTATACCTTACAAGTACTGTACCTACCTGTATGTGCTTGCATCAACAACCCGGCCGATGTTCAACCGACTTGGGCTATCTGTCTGTCTGTCTGTCGGGCGGGCGGGCGGGCGACGGGCAGCGGTGATATTGTTTGGTTTCGTTTTCTTTTCTTTAATAATAACAACTACTAGAATATGTATTTACCTAGGATCTGGAGCTGGAGCTGGAGTTTCTAGGAGTAGGGCCAGCCAGCTAGAGGCGGGGTGGTGAGATGGGCATGGTCATTCCTCTTGAAGGACTTTGCAGATTCATAGAGGAGAGGAGGGGAGGGGAGGGGAGAGGAGAGAAGAGAGAGAGAGAGAGAGAGAGAGAGAGAGAGAGAGAGAGAGAGAGAGAGAGAGAGAGAGAGAGAGGAGAGAGAGAGAGAGAACTACTTACCTTACTTCCTAACCTATCTTACCGAGCGATTCGCTTCTCCAGACAGACAGACAGACAGACAGACAGACAGACAGACAGGTCTAGGCTACAGAAAGAGAGTGGGATTGAGAGAGAATGAGGCGTTCAATCCCGTTACAGAAAGAGTGTCTCCCGTCTATATATATATTTAATCGACAAAAGATGCAAGATATATAGTACCTGTACCTGTACCTGTACATCGTATAGAAAGCCATTCCCAATTTCGCCCAAAGTTGCATGTGTGTCTACCTATGTTGGTGTGTATGTGTTGGTGTGTACTGTATGTATATGTGTGTAAGTGGACCCAACAAACTGCACGCACTCACGCGTGGGACGCACGCACGCACGCATATATGTACAGTACACATGGCTTACTGAGCCGCTCCCCGACGCCCGTCAGTTGCCAGCGGGAGAATGAAAACCGACCTACCTCCTACACTACTCCTCTATACCTAGGTAGGTATCTACATGCCCGTATATCCCCGCTTGACACTCTATACATATATGGAGATTCTCTCACCAGTGAAGCTGAACACAAACAGGTAACAGACAGGCAGGGCAGGCCCGTCTAAGTTGTCGTCGTCGTCGTCATTGTCGTCATTGTCGATTGTCGTCGCTAACTGAGTTCCTATGTACCCGTACATACCTAGTCCTCGCTACCACTCATGTACGTACATCGATACCCAAAGATCAATCGGTAAGGTAGGAGGTAGGTAGGGTAGGTAGATAGGTAGCCCTAGCAGACACAATCGCATCGAATCCAACAAAAGAAAATTTTAAATCCTCAACTACTGCTCGGGCTCCCCTTGTCCATGAAGATGTCTATGATGATGATGATGATGATGATTGCGCGAATGCCCAAAAGTATGTTAGAAGGTACATGTATGTACATGTAAGGTAGAAGGTAAGGTATGTGGACAAGTATAGAAAAACCTAACTCCCTGACATACCTTACCCTCTCCAAAATGTAGGTTACCTGAACCTGAGCTGTATATATATGAGGTACCTTATATACCTTGTCTGGGAGGCTGGGAGGGAGGTTGGGAGCGAGCTATTGTAGCTGCGAGGAGGAGGTAGGAGTAGAAGCAGTGGCAGTTCTCATCTAGATCCAGTCTCGATATTGGAAGATAATCGTCCGATCATCATCATCGTCATCATCATCATCATCAACAACATCAACACAGTCTGGTTGGTTGGTTGGTTGGTTGGTTGGTTGGCACTGGTTCATTCATTCGTTCATTCGTTCATTCGTTCGTTCGTTCGTTCGTTCGTTCGTTCGTTTCGGTTACATACATGTGCGTACGATCCAATCCACTAGCATCCAGAACCAGACCCAGAGAACCACAGACTGCAGCGAGAGAGAGAGAAGGAAAGAGCAAGTTCCAGACCCCGTTGTTCTTGTTCTTGTTCTTATTCTTACCTCCAATTTCTCCATTCTTGTTCTATTCTATTCTCCACCCCACCGCCAACCACCGCCTTGTTCTTCTTTTTTCTTTTCCCTCCCAATAATCTATCACAAACGACGGGACCCAAACCAACAAAAAGAAAAAAAAAAGAAAAGACAACACTAGAGCCGAAAAGGAAGGAAGAAAGAAAGAAAAGAGGAGGGAAGAGAAGAAAAGAAGGAAAAAGAGCCTACCTGCTACACGTGTAGGTACATACCCGACCTAATCCATGCCCGCCACGTTCTACCATGCTGTGAAAACATAGCTGTACCTCCTAGAAAGTACATGTACCTAATTAGGAATATGAAAAGAAAAGAACGAACTGTACTGTAGTGGATCTTTACGATGAAGTTGTAACAGATATATCATCATATACCTCCTACCTGACTAATATATATATGTGCATGTATGCACGTCTCCGTTCGCTACCGAAGAGCGCTGCTCGCCTAAGGTATGTACAGTACTGAGCTTGATTGATTCCTCGCTCTCTCTCTCCACACGCGATATTGGCTTCTCGTAAAACTATATATATATATCTCTCAAGCAAGGTACTGTATATGAACTTTTGACGTCTAGGTAGGTAAGCCATATCAGGACATGAGCGTAATAGCTTGCTCTATACTCTCTCTCCCTCTCTCCCTCTCTCTCTCCTCTCTCCCCCTCCCTCTCTCCCCCTCCCTCTCTCCTTGTCCCTCCCTCTCCCTCTATATATACCGCCTCACCTCAAAGCCACATACGAGAAAAACCGACATGCAAGTTCTGTAAGTGTATGTACTGTATGCATACATGTATGTATGTGTATGTATGTATGTGTGTATCTGGAGTGGTAATGTACTACTGCTGTACACCCTTGACGTGTTCGTGTCCGAGACGGACAGACGTACACGCCGTGTAACTTGCGTGGGGTCAGTCCGGCCAGCCTTTCATATGCATTCATGCATTCATGCATGAGGTATACATTCATGCATGCAGTAAGAAAGTACAGACCACTTCAATAGATACCTAGATATGCAGTTGCTCTCGCAAGGCTGCATCGTTGATTGCGTGGCGTTTTTCGACCATCCATCGCCGAGAGCTGAAAGTTGTAGCCTCGCTGTTATCAGTACCTGACCTAGTTACTCCTTCTTCGCGTTCCAGTGCCATGGTTGAGCACACTGCGAGTAAAATGGTCGGCAACCAGCACTTTCATTAAAACCGGGTGCTTCTGTCATCGCACCCGCCGCTATAGAATCTTCTGTTGACTTCCCTCGCTTGACTGACCTGTCGTCAATCCCTCACCACTCTCGAGGTCCTGTTTCTCAGCTGCATCATCCCCATCCCCATCACGGCAACGGGTACTGCTCCAAGAGCTCGTCGATCTTGGGCACAAGATCTGGGATTCGAAACGGCTTCGAGACGACATCATCCTATTCAGCCACCACGACTGTCAGCGGGGCCCGTACGTACCGAGCGCACAGCTGCGTGGAGAATGCAAAGACGACTCACCATTCCCGCATGGAGTGCGGCCGCAATCTGCTCCGACCGCGCATTGGCCGTCACAGCAATAATGGGTATATGTCCTGTAAGCTTTCCTTGTGCTTCATACTCTCGGATCTTGCGGGTTGCCGTCAAGCCGTCCACTATATCAAATGGTAAGCACATGCATCCCCACGTCGAAACTCTTGGAGTATTCCGTTGCACTTACTGACTGGCATTTCCTGGTCCTATTTCTCCGTTAGTATGTCGTGGAAACGTAGACGGCACGAAGGCGGCCAAAGCCAACTTACCATGAGGACCACGCCGATCTCGAGCCGGTCTGTCATGCTGGCGGCATCACGCCAATATGTCGACTGCATCAGCTTGTCCAGTGCTTCTCCTCCATGGTTCGCAACATGGACTTCCATGCCTCGATTGGTGAGCTGCTTACGCAACACTTTCTGGTTGACAAGATTATCTTCTACGATAAGCACCTTGGTGACTTGAGGACGCGCAG
>NW_016017385.1:2044666-2170452 GCF_000320565.1 Sphaerulina musiva SO2202 | reverse complement strand
TTCCAGTGCCATGGTTGAGCACACTGCGAGTAAAATGGTCGGCAACCAGCACTTTCATTAAAACCGGGTGCTTCTGTCATCGCACCCGCCGCTATAGAATCTTCTGTTGACTTCCCTCGCTTGACTGACCTGTCGTCAATCCCTCACCACTCTCGAGGTCCTGTTTCTCAGCTGCATCATCCCCATCCCCATCACGGCAACGGGTACTGCTCCAAGAGCTCGTCGATCTTGGGCACAAGATCTGGGATTCGAAACGGCTTCGAGACGACATCATCCTATTCAGCCACCACGACTGTCAGCGGGGCCCGTACGTACCGAGCGCACAGCTGCGTGGAGAATGCAAAGACGACTCACCATTCCCGCATGGAGTGCGGCCGCAATCTGCTCCGACCGCGCATTGGCCGTCACAGCAATAATGGGTATATGTCCTGTAAGCTTTCCTTGTGCTTCATACTCTCGGATCTTGCGGGTTGCCGTCAAGCCGTCCACTATATCAAATGGTAAGCACATGCATCCCCACGTCGAAACTCTTGGAGTATTCCGTTGCACTTACTGACTGGCATTTCCTGGTCCTATTTCTCCGTTAGTATGTCGTGGAAACGTAGACGGCACGAAGGCGGCCAAAGCCAACTTACCATGAGGACCACGCCGATCTCGAGCCGGTCTGTCATGCTGGCGGCATCACGCCAATATGTCGACTGCATCAGCTTGTCCAGTGCTTCTCCTCCATGGTTCGCAACATGGACTTCCATGCCTCGATTGGTGAGCTGCTTACGCAACACTTTCTGGTTGACAAGATTATCTTCTACGATAAGCACCTTGGTGACTTGAGGACGCGCAGACTTGACCTGGTCGTCACCTGTGCCTTGGGCGGGCTGGACATGGGCACCTTGAGGTGAGGGAACCGCCTTGCTCTGCGCCTTCACTGCCTGGGCTGGGGCGCGCTTGACGCCGGAAGCGTCGTGGGCGCTATCAACCGGCCGACTGCTCCTACGGGCAGCAACAAAGAAGGCGAAGGTGGATCCTTCGCCCGCTTCACTTTCGACCCCAATCTCACCGCCTTGGAGCTCCGTCAATTCTCTGCTGATGAAGAGGCCCAATCCAGAGCCACCATACTGGACATGGGTGCGGGGCGAAGCCTGGGAGAAGCGAATAAAGAGCAGCTTTTTCTCCTCGGCAGACAGGCCACGGCCCGTGTCGCGCACCGCGAAGTGGATGTAGACCTTCTCGCCGGTGCCCCATTCATGCTCAGGAAGTATGTCCTTGTCCTTTTTACGAGTCGGAAAGTACTTGACGGGAGCATCTGGCTGATCACTAGGACGCTGCACAGAAGCTCCTATGGTGACGGTGATGGTGCGACGATCTTCTGTCCCAGTGAATTTGATCGCGTTTGTCGTTCTGCACCTTGCTGTCAGCGTGTAATACAAGCGTGGATACGGGGCGAGAGAAGTACAAGTTAATAAGCACTTGGAGCACTCGACCTGGTAAACGTCAGCACCGTTGGGAACGAACACCGCAGTCGGGCCGTGTAGAGAGCTTACTGGGATCGAACCGCACCCAATTAAGGTTGAGCTGGCGGAAGGACATATGAACAACGAGCTTCATCTGAATATCTGCCGCCTGGAGTTCCCCTTCGTGCATCTTGAGAGCTCTGCGCACAACGGTCAGGGGTTCTGCATCAACGGGAGTGACGAGCAGCAATGCTGAATCCAGCTTGCTCAAAGTTAAAATGTCGTCGACGATCCGCTTTTGATGCTGACTGCAAAGACTGATCGTCTGTGCCGCATCCAAACAGCTGGCGAGCAGCTCGTCGGAGATGGTCCGCTCACCGCCGTGGCGGAATTTGGTGAGTGATGTTGCGATGTCGTCGGCGCATTGTAAGATGGCGGAAAGGGGATTGCGCATCTCGTGCGAGGTAATGTCCTTGCCAACGTTAGTGATTCCATTGCTCACTCGCGCGCAGCTTGCTTGCGTATTGCCAAGCAGCAAACTCACAATGAAATTCTCCTGTTGTCGCTTCAGCTCAACAGCTTCTTCCATCTTTCGAGTCTGGAGTCCTTCTGCCCATTTCTAAGGTATGTAGAGTCAGCACTTTTGTTCCGCGAGGCACTCGCCCACGCCCAGCACGGGCTTCGATTTACCTGTTGACTGATGTCTGTAATACTGCCGAATATTGATTTCAACTTTCCATCTGGGTATTGTTCTGGGTACCCGGAAAAGAGGGCCCACGTGTCACTGCTCTCGCCATTGCCGTCTCGCCATTGCGCCTTGAATCTGAACTCTTTGGAAACTGGCTTGACGTTGATCACCAGCTCCGTCCACAGTTCTTGCACAATATGCAAATCTTCTGGTTTCACCGCGTCCGTCCACGTGTCGGCCATGCTGGCATTCTTCGGCACTCTCGAAATGTCGTACCATGTATCGTTTGCAAATGTGATTTTGCCCTCGCTGTTGGCAATGAACATACCGACCGGGGCAAACTCCGCCATGCGTGTGAACTTGGTCTCACTGTCTATAGCCTCCCTTGTACGTTGAGCCAACTGCTCCGATAGTTCTATACGATCCAGTGCCGCAAGCTGCGCAGCCCTCTGCCCTCGTCTGATCTCCCCCTCAAACAATACCACAGAAGCAAGCGAGGTGCCCAGCTGCCGACTCAGGAGCTGGATAAACAGGCTGTAATCGTCGTCGTAGGGCCGTCGTGGATTGACCCCCAGAACCAGGAATCCCAGTACGTTTTCCCCTGTCGTGGGACGGATCGGGCACACTACGACGGCATCCACAGGATCTCCGAAACCACGCCACTCTAAACCAGTCACCAGGCTCGCGGGCAGATCCCGACTCCCTACCTCCAACAGAACGGGCTTGTCGGTCTTGATGACTTCCCGAAAGACTGGACCAAAGCCTTCCATGCCAGCTCGCAGGTCGATATGATCAGGACCTGCTTGATGACCCTCTGGGAGTCCCAGAGCGCCCTCGAGTATGCACTGCCGCGAGGAAAAATTAGATCCGGATTGAATACTACTCGCATCACTGTCTGAGTCTTCGGTGACGGAGTAGAGAAGCAAAAAAGGGGAGTCGTGCTCGTTGAACTCGAATGACCCGAGGACCTGCGACCAGAACGCCTTGACATCCCGAGCAGTCGCAGTCCTTTCGCCAATCTCGCGCAACGTCAGCATCCTTCGTTCCGCAATCTTCCTTCTGGTCTTCTCGAATGCAGGATTATAAAGGCCCATGACGCTCCCATCGCTGCCCACCATGGGAATGATGGACCACGAAAAGTAACACTCTTCGAGATGGTCACTTCTTCGGATGAAGAGGCAGTCGTCGTCCTTCATTGTGGCCTCTCCTGTCGACTTGGCGTTGGCGAAAACATCCTTAACTTCGTCCCAAATTTCTGCCCATGCCACTCTGTAACTCGTACCCATCAAACTCGGATGCTTCTGGCCAGCAAGTAAGATGTATGCCTCATTGTATATCGCGATCAGGTCGTCTCCCCAGTACATTGCTGCGGGGTGGGGAGACGCCATGATGAGGTTCACGGCCTGACGCAGATTCGCACACCTTGTTACCTTGCATCAGTACAACCCATACACACCGCACTCCCAGCTAAAGGGTGCATCTCAACTCACCAATTCTCGATAGGGCCAAGGCTGGTGGAGGCCCAATCTATGCTGCGTGCGAACTGGATGTGGCGAGGCATAGTGTCGGACACGGGTAGTCTCGTCCAGTCGAAAGACGGCGCATCGGATGAAACCACCGGAATTTGGCTAACAGCGACATTGGTATTAGCGACAATGCTGTGAGGCGGTGGTAATGGTGGTGTTGTTGTTGAGTGTGCTTTCGTAGACATCGCAGAAGGGGTAGCGGTATTGCTTCCAGTAGCGATCGAGGATGATACGTACGTGTTTGCACTGGGCAGGAGCTGAGTGGCGCCAGAAAGATCAATGTCCGCCAGGAGGGTGAGTTTTTGAGCATCTTGTAGTATCTCGGGGTCGAGCTGTTGCGCCTCGATGGTGGGCATGATATCGGGGGCACCAGAGCGACCTGCGCCTGTAGCATTGACATTCTTGGTCGGAGCTGTTGCACCAAAATAGTCAGGGGGTTCTGCAGGCGTCCTACGAGGCAATAATTCTGACGGAGGCGCGCTCAACTCAAATGCAGCTGCGGAAGACGACTTGGAATTGGACGAGGTTGAGTCCAAAGTCCCACTAATGACCCGAAGCCTTTTGCGTAATGTGGAACAACTCCAGGTCATAGATAGGTATGGAAAAGGAGGCAGACAGACGTTCAGGCTTTCGCCATTGACAGATGCGCTCAAGAGCCAAGACTTGAATTGGAGGAACGTCTGCGATCCTCGTGATGCTTCACGAGAAGTCATCCCAGTTATTGACGCCTGCATTCCTTCGTGCGACCGCAGAGATGAATTGGAGAAGACGGGGTGTAGCGGACCGGAGCCATAATTGGCACTATCGCCCAAATCCACGATGAACGTTGGTCTTTCGTCTTGCTCCAGCAACTCCACTATCCCGATTGAATTGAGTATTCCACTCGTCCCATCATGACCTTCTTGTACATTGTGGAGTCCACCGTCGGAGCTACTCCGCTGTGTGATGGTGCGCTCCAAGCTTTTACGATGGGATGGCGCGCCCGTCGAACCCAAGCCAGCAGCGGGGCTGGATACGGTCCCACGAGCCAGGCTCACTGTCTTAATGTGGCCTTCCTCGCTGTGAGCCTTCGACAGCATGTCGGTTGCTCTTGCTGCTGCCTCGCCTGACAAGAAGCGTGGCAGCTCTGGACGCGCTCGAGGGCTATTGCTGAAGAAGAGAGGAGAGGACGGCCCCTCGACCGATAGGCCGTCTGGCGGGCCAAATGCGCTCCCGTTGAGGCTATGCTTAAAGCGCGGTCGCAGCTTTGCACGCTTGCGCGAGCGCTGAGGCGAAGGGGCGTGCTCGACTGGCGTCGGGTCGAGGCCGAGCTTTCGCTTCGAGCGACTCGTCGGCGTGGAAGGTTGGTCGTGAAGCAATGACAGCTGCTCTGCACAAGGTGTCGCAAATCCCTCACGACTCGTCCCCGTATATCGCGAAGACTCCTTTCGAGGGCTGGTGGAGCGCCTAGAGAAGGAGTTCCATATCGATGGCGTCCGGTCAGTATCTGCGGCTGCTAGTCCAGAATGACGTCGACTGGGACTCGCAGCAGACGGAGCCCCGACAGAATCTCTCGTTGCGCTCGCAGAGCGACCACTAGCAGCCGTCTGCGGCGGAAGAAGAGGAGAGGTGGGTCGGCGGAAGGGAGAGGAGGAGCGCACGTTGTGCAGGAAGTGTAGCGGAGGAGGGTTCGGTGGCAGTGGGCGGTCGTTCAGGCTGTCCTTGGAGGTGAAGATAGAAGGCTCGTTGGAGCCCTTCATTCCTAGGTCGAGGGCATATCCATCGGGACTTTGTCGTCGGCGCTAGCAGTTCACAGTGGAGGATACCCCGGTCTGCATGATGTGACGCGCTCCGACAGTGCTAGTAAGGTACTATAGGTAGCGAGCCTTGGGGGACCCCGAGATGCGAGAGCCTGAGGCTGCCGTTGTGAGTGTGTCTGACGAGAGCAGCGAGGCCCGCCGGTATAGGTCTAAATCCGCGTGAGCAGGACAGTGAGAGCGCGGTCTTCACCACCAGGAAGGGGTTTGTGAGTGAGGGAGTGAGTGAGTGAGTGTAGTGTGTCCAACCCGCCAAACCCGCCAGACTGATGTCCCTCGTCCCAAGAGCCCGGAGGAGCCTCATTCATCCCGGCGACGATCTTATCTTTGTTCGGACTAGGACTCTCCCTGCCCTGCCATGCCGATATGATCGATGGCGTTTGGCGTTGCATTTCTGCACGCACGTGTCGGAACGGGAGGTAGAGGTCCTAGAGGAGGAGGTAGGGGGTCAGGGTTCAATGACATTGGCAGCACAGAACAAGGCTCTTTTTCACCGTTTCACCACAGTGATGGCAGCGCATGGTCGTGGGTCTGACAGCTGCGGCCTGCCGAATGGGGCATGGAATGGCATGGCATGATGGAACCATTCCTGAACCGAATTGAACTGGAAAGCAAGGAAGATACCTAAGGTACTAGATATGTATACTCACTACCTCTTACGCTTTACCTACCTACTACCTCCTACTCTACCTTAGACAAGCACCCGGCTCTCGCCATTGCGCAAGTCGAGCCATTTCGTGTCGTCGAAGCTTTCCAACACTGCGTCGCGCTCACTGTTGGCGACAACATGCTCCCCCTTCTGTCGTTGTTCTCTTTCTAGCTCCAAAGCTTCCTTGATCGTCTTGACCTCACGTTTGATGAAGAAGCCCACCAGGCCACGTCCTTCCTTCACTTCATCATGAGTGCCTACCCAATATTTTGCTTTCAAGACCCTTTGAGCCTTCAGACCGTTATAGACTCCTAAGTTCAATTGTCTGGATGACCGGCACAGGTCAGCGACGAGAGAGTATAGGTCATAGGCAGTTCTCTTAATTCGATAGTATCTTATGCAACTTGGCGTGGAGTTGTAGGGACGTGATTTTCTTGAAACTTACAGCGCGGTTCTCCCAATACTAGCGAGGCGCACATTATGCAAGCCATGCAAGAATACCAAAGTGGAGATTGCCGGTGACGCCTCGGGGATAATCTTCAAATCGCCACTGTTCACACCATGGGGCGTGTATATGACAGCTTCGGCTCGTTCCTCGTCTTCGTCTGGCTCGATCGTAGCGTGTCGGCGTGCCCTACTTCCATTGCTGCGAAGGTTATTACTCACGCTGGTCACTCTCGTCTTACCAGTGTTGTGCCTGTTGTTCCAAGTGATCAAGATGGCGCTGTGATAGTTCAGAGCGTCATTCGTGGACAGGAGTCTACTGATGCCGATCCATTCGGGCAGAGGAGGCATACTGGTCGCTCGCCAGTCGGTCATGCCGTCTGTGCCGAATACATCCAGCGCAATCACTGTCCGGAAATGTTTGAAGCCGTCAATCACCTTTGCGGCCTCCTTGGCTGCGAAGACAGGCACGTTTCTGTGCAGCTCCACCTGAGCCTCTTAGCTTCTTGCTGATGACCATTCCGACTTACGCGCAGAAAGATGGCTGGAGTGTGAACCAGGTCTACGCACCAGTGTCTCTTTATGGCAATGGTCGGTGAACTCGTGGGATATGGCCACAGCGTCTATCAGCGTATCCCCATGCCCATTCCCCAGCTCTTCTGAGTCTTTCGCCGGCTCTCGGTGCGCGCCCATCGCCAACGCCTCCACGTCGCGGATCAAGTCCTCCAACTCGGCAATGGTCTGCACGGCGCTGGGCGTGGCATGGAATTGCTGGCTGAACCAGCTTGCAACGTCGCTCTGACCGCCTTTCAGCCAGGGATCCACCAGTATGTTGTAGTAGAATCGCGTCCCCCGCCGCACAGCATTCTCGGGTCGCGGTATTTGAAGCAGCCAGCTGGAGTCTTCGTTGAGATGGGTCAACACGGGACGCTTCGTCGTCGCCAGAGCCTCGTGGATGTTCTGGCGGAGCTCTTGATAGAGCTGGAGAGAGGGCTCGTCCATGATGATTTCACCAGGTGTACCTGTTATAAGAGGCAAATGTATGCTACCGCATGGCTCATGCTAGTTCGGGGGGAGGTGTATGTAACAAGCCTTGCGGTAGCTTGACTCTATTTCGACGATAGATAGGGTACAGTAGGGTAGGCGGTAGGGTAGGGTAGGGTTTGTAAGGTAGATAGGTACATAATAAGGTACCTGTATGTACATAAACAGTGGCTTTCTTCCCTGACGATGACGCAGCTTGCAGCAAACAGGCACATGTACAGGTAACAGGTCTAGGTAGAACTAGTGAGGCGCCGACAACTTCTTTTCTTGGTTGTTCCCTGGGATTACTTGGGCATCAACGCACAACAGACGACACCAGATCACACGTCCGTCCGGTGGTCGCACCTGAGAATAACCGATGGACTGCTTGAGCTGGGGACGCTGCATTCCTTTGACCCGCCATCGCCATCGACATCTCCTCTTTGACGACTTCTCCTACTGCGTCCCTGACCCGTCTCCCTCTCTTCACTCGCAACCGGAAGACAGCAGCGACGCGGTCCTCTAGGCCAGACCGACGAACGTGCACACAAGACACCATCATCGCGACACGCAGACTCTGCCATATTGCAAGCCGAAGCACAGCGATTGGAGTGTGGCCACTACCCAGACAGCGCCACCCACGTGCGCCATGAGTGAGAAGTATCAGCCCCCGCCAGGCTACCGGAGGACTCAGTCTGGCTACGATGGCAGTGATCAGCAGCAGCAGCAGCAGCAGCAGCAGCAGAGGACAGACGCTTCCGCTGCTCAGCGCGCCTCCTGGGGACTGGGTGGAGCGTCCAGCAGCCAAGCTCGGGGCTCCAATAATCCATATCGAGATGCTCACCTGAGTGCTACCCCCGTTCCGCGTCCCTCCAGCATTGCTTCCTCTCACACACCTGCGAGAGTGCAGGAGCAGTACCAACCGCCCCCAGGTCCGCCTCCGGGACGCCATCGTAGTCCCAGTCAAGACACGGAAATGACCACTGACGATTATGAGCCTCCCCCATTCCCGCCACCAAGTCGTGGCTCTCGAGGACCGTCTTCGAGAAGTAGTGCTACCCCCAAATTGCCAACGCCGAGTAGTGAGCCAGAGCAACCTCCACCAGAGTATGATCCCTGGACAGGGCCCGACAACAACTTACAACTGCCGCCATCCTTCGCCGCAGCGAATGCACAGAACACACGCAGTCCTGCGGCTAACGCAGACTATGATGATGCCGCTCGAGCACACGCTTGGTGTAGACAGAACCCCCTCTGGCCACCTCAAGACCACGACGGCGGAACTGTAGAACGCATCCAAGCCGGTGAACTAAGGCTCACCTGTCCTCCCAATACGACAGATGTCACACAGTACAACCCATCTCCAGGCCGAAGCTACGTCCGCACTTCAGAAGCCATCAGTGACACCATCATGTTATCGGACATTCCCATCTACTCCGCCAACGCACAAGCCCCTCTCACCACTGGCCAACCCACGACTCTCTACTTTGAGCTCAAAGTCATGGCCATGGGTGACCGTTATGGAACCGGCAAAAACATCGAATCCGGCATCGCCATTGGATTCGCCGCTGCTCCTTATCCTGCCTGGAGACTGCCCGGTTGGCACAGAGGTTCACTGGGAGTCCACGGCGACGACGGTCGAAGATACATCGACAACAGCTACGGCGGCATCGACTTCACCACTCCATTCCAGCGAGGCGAGGTCGTCGGAATCGGAATGACATTTAAGCCGCCCGTCCACGGCGATCGCGTGAGTATGCGATGTGAAGTCTTCTTTACGCGAAATGGCAAGAGAGACAACGGATGGAGTCTGCACGAGGAACGTCCCATTGACGCTGATGCGGGCGACATTGATGGGCTGGAAGGTGAACATGATCTTCTCGCAGCCGTGGGCGTCTTTGGCAGTGTCGAATTTGAAGTCGTCTTTCGCAGTGAAGAGTGGTTGTACAAGTTTTGATTGATTGAGCGAGAGAGAGAGAGAGAGAGAGAGAGAGAGAGAGAGAGAGAGAGAGAGAGAGAGAGAGAGAGAGAGAGAGAGAGAGAGAGAGAGAGAGAGAGAGAGAGAGAGAGAGAGCAAGAGAGAGACAGACAGATAAGGAAATATCTGGTCAGGCATTGATACCCTAGGGAGAAACTTTTTGCATAGCATAGCGAAATCATGATTGATATTGGGAGCCACACACACACACACACACAGAGAGAGAGAGAGAGTTCTGATTGGACTTTCTACCTTGGTCACAACTACCACGCACTCGCCGCTGCAGCTTCGTTTCTCGATTTGTGTTCACAACATATATCAACTTCGGCTTCCACGGGATGCTGGGCTGCACGAAATTTGTTAGTTTTCGTTCATGTAGGCCGGGTGTGTGAAGCATGCGGCGGGATATTGTCCTTACTATTGGCAAATCGCACTCTTCTCTTTCTTTCTTGCTACTCGTACATAAATCTCGACTGGCGAAGTACTCGTAGTCCTTTTTTGCTGAGGTATGCTCTGCCGAAGTCCAAACTGCCAGGGTGGGTAGCAGCTCTGGCGTCTGACTGGGTGATGTGTGGCTGTCTCCGCAAGTCAGGGAGATGACCGGCGCGCCATTAGGCTTGCATCATCTGCCCAGCTCTCAACAGGTGCCCTCTTTTATGGGTGTGTATAGAGAAGTCCACGGCATAGATCCTTTATGCGCCAATGCCAATCTGATGCGCTCTTGAGGTTGAGTATGTCCGCCATAAAGAGCTCCGCGGGCGTTCTCAGCTTCACACGCGTGGTCGATTACCGACTCTATCGGCCCTCGTGCTGCATGCCAGCCGGCGAGCCACTTGCTTGAGGTCCTCGGACTCCAGGCGGTGGGCTCATAGCCATCCCACCACCCGGAGCTTGTCCAGCCTGTGGTGGGAACTGAGGTGGCATCTGAGGAAATCCGCCCTGCGGAGGTGAGAAGGGCATGTTGGCTGGAGGCGAGCCCGCGAATGGGGGCATACCAGCCGGCGGATTGAAGCCTGGCGGAAAGCCGTTCGGCGGCATCGGGAAGCCTGGTGGGAGGGGCGGCATGCCGCGTCCTCCTGGGGCCATTGGTGGTGGGAAGCCTGGTGGGAGGGGAGGCATTCCTGGGACGGGTGTCAGTGTCATCTTTCCACCACTACTGTACTCTTGATGTTCGCATACCTGGAGGAAGCGCGCCAAAGCCTGGCATGCCGGGAGGAGGTGGTCCAGAGAAGCCTGGTGGTCCTCCTCCTTGACCCGCGGACAGTTGTGGCTGCAGAGGCATGCTCTGTCCCTCAGCCGCGTACGAACTCGTGATGCCGTCGATGACAGCCTGTGCCTTCTCGTGACCGATTTGTTGGTAGTAGTCGACGACGTTGCGGAGGTGGTTTCGGCCGCTGTTGTGCGCCTTTCGGACGCTCATCGAGTCGTGCGTGAGGTAGACATCGCAGTAGTCGCAGAAGAATTTGGGCATCTTCACTCCTCTTTCGCGCGTGGGTGCGCGTGTTCGTGTGGTCGTCGGTGTAGGTTTGGGGGCGCAATTGATGCTCCAACCGCGATGGCGAGGTGGCACTGAGTGTCGGTGTTGCTGTCGGGGTGCAAGAGACAGAGAGCAAGGTGTATGTAAGTGGTAGCTGGTGGTATGTTGTCTGGTTCTACAGAGTTGATCCGTGCCCCTGCAACTCGACAACTCAGTGTCTTAGCAAACATAGGTACCTACCTACCTATTTATTCACTTACGATGAACACCAAACAAGCATATGATTTAATCAGGTAGTGACAGCTTGCGCTCGACGAGTGGCCATCTCCAAACCACCACCATCATCATCGTCGTCAACGGCTTGAACATCATGGCGTACCAAGGCCCAGGTCACAGCGTCTGGTCTGCCATGAACTACACGCCGCCAAGAGGCCGCTGCAACTACAAGACGTCGATGATCTCCACCTGTGAATGTTTGCGCTACATGCTGCATCCCGTCAAGGCAAATCCCCTCAAGATCATCGCGGCTGACATGCTGCACGAGCTGACCATGACCAGGCTGCCACGAGTTTCGATTGCGACGGATGCGGCCACCATGCGTCTTTCCACTCTCTCGAAAACAGCTTCGAGACTGCTATCCTGGAGAAATGGTCCGCTCAGCAGGAGTCCACTACCGGCGGTGCTACAAACACAGGCACCTCCAAGAAGCGACGCCGCATCGTTGAGACGCGACAAGATGACATGGAGATTCTGGAGCTGGCAGAGGACGAATTTATTGCCGCGAGCGGTGCGTCGACCACTCGCAACCTAGCGGGAACACCAGCAAATTCACGCGCATCGCGAAAAGGTGCTGGCGTTGTCAACCGGGCGAGTGCAACCTGAAGAGGTGATATTGCCACTTCCACCTAGCGAGAGAGCCGTCCTGCTTGGTAGTGATGGCAAGGACATGGACTGCCAAGCTTTGTGATCTAGCAGTGGCAAGGAGACCAGATGAAGCACAACGTGCATTGCCACCGATCCGGCTACTGGATTGTCCCTCAGCGGATAGTGGCAATGATCAAGGTTGCTCGGCAGATTGCTGTCATATCCGACTACTCATAGATCATAGGCCAGTGGAAAGGTTGCCACCAAGGCAGAGTGGTATAATTTGGGATATGCCCTGGCTCCTACAAGCGACGCTCTTCGCAGGTCCGCATGAGGCGAAAGCCAGCAGCAGGTCTCTTGTGGACTGCACATCTGCCCGAAGCTCTTACCTCCTACCTCCTAGGAGGTAGGAGATGCACACTGGCACAAGCAGACGCATGATATCAAGGAAACCTTCATCCGAGCTCTCTAGTCTCCACTGCACTGTGATCAACGCAATCTTGTTATTGCTCCCGTCACCGTGTCCGCGTAATGGTCCCCGCGCGTGGTCTCCATATCAACTTCAGCCTTCTGCAGCAGCTGACAAATGGGCGATCGACATTGTCAAGAAGCTTACACATCTTAGCTACATAGCTTGGCACGGATGTTTAAATGAATGCAGCAAAGGTGGAGGTAGTGGGTGTAGTGTAGGTACGACGCTGCATTCTCACATCATATGCCAGCAGAACAAGTCTAGCAACGAGGTTCATCTGGCTAGTACCCGCGCTTGGGAGGCGTCGATAATTTGCTGCAGACTGCTCTACATACAGCACATGAACACCACTGCAATGCCACGCTTGCATGTCTACTTATGATGCACTCGGGATGTCGGCATGGCACGCTTAAAAGGCAAGCAGTGCATTCAGCTACTTCTACCTCCACCCGTCGCAACCGTTGACTTGCCACAACAACCAACCAAAAAGATTCTTAATCCCTCATACCTCCATGACCCCTCATACCGCTGGGGAGAGTCCTAGCTCTCCAGCGTTGCTCCCTATTTGCTGTCCGTCCGGATTGGCTCGTTGGAGTGGCAACACGGTGTGGAGTGCATGTCTCTCTCTATCCTGAGCAATGTTTATTGCGAAGAGGTGGACAATTTAGACGTTGCTGTCGCTGACTCAAACCCTCTAAGCATGGACGGGAAGCTTTTACCGAGCACGCCAGCGGTGGAGGTAGAGGCGGCATCATGCCACTAATCACCAACTCACTTCGTCCTGCAGTGCGACCAACAT
The DNA here is from genome assembly GCF_000320565.1 of Sphaerulina musiva SO2202. Lineage (NCBI taxonomy): Eukaryota > Fungi > Ascomycota > Dothideomycetes > Mycosphaerellales > Mycosphaerellaceae > Sphaerulina > Sphaerulina musiva. The sequence goes on along the minus strand of NW_016017385.1, from coordinate 2,157,285 downwards.
AACCTCACGGTTCCTCTTTGCGGCACTGCGACCTACATATATGGAGAAGTGCGAGTGCTCTCTAGCAGCTCGCCTAGCCGCCTGTGGAAGCCAATAATTCATCTCATGCATCAGATCTAAACTCCGCAGTAGCCGTGCTTGGGCCCGTCACTAAAACTGCAAAACACTCTCGTCAACCACACTTACCTACTAGCGCTAATACCTTATTACTTTATTCGACGTGATGGCCGATCGCGCGCTGCTATGCTGCCTATGCTGCCTATGCTGCTATGCCGGGAGCTTGAGGACCACGCGTCAAGCTTCTCATATATAGCCAAGTGAGTATCTCGCCTCAGCGCTGACAGATAACGTGTATCGAACGAACCTCCCCTTTTCTATCATTCCATACGATCAACATGGCTCGCAGCCTCTTGCTTGGTGCAGCTCTGCTTGCACAGACATATGCCACGGCAATACCCACAGGCTTTCGCGAGATTTCCGAGCCTCAAGTGTTCCATCGTCGACAAGAAGGAGAGAGCGGATCGCCACCGGACTTTGCCATCGTCAGTCCACCTACTCAAACGCCATACGGACCCTCTGGTGCAAGTGGCTCGTTACGTGGTCCCACCAGTTTGGCTGGTTACAACCCGGCCTTCCCAGTAGACACAGCTCTCCCTGCTACAGTACCACAAGATCAATATCAATTAGCACCAGGACAGGAAGAGGATGCAGACCTCGGACTCTACCTCGATCTCGCCTCGGTTGAAAACCCGCAACCCATTCGTGGTGGCACCAATGCTCCTACGGATCCGGGTCCACGTAACAAAGAAGTAGAAAAGCAGAACCCTGATCTGTATGCGCCTCCAGGAACCGACTCGGGCGATGTGCCGAATGCGAAGTGGCCGTTGGCCTTGTCCCACAACCGACACGGACTGAATGGTGCTGGATGGGCTCGACAACAGAATGTGGGAAATCTACCGATTGCTACTGCTATGGCAGGTGTCGATATGCATCTGGAACCCAATGCGTACCGAGAATTGCACTGGCACCAAGCTGACGAGTGGAGTTTGATTCTCAATGGATCGTGTCGACTCACGTCCATGAATGAAGCAGGCGAGACCTTCGTAGATGACTTGCAGGCAGGCGATGTTTGGTAAGACAATTTCTCCAAGCCTACCTACGGGGTAGCCTTTATATCAACCCGGGAGAGAACGGTTTCACTAACCACATTCCCTTTCTGCTGCTGCGAAAAAACAGGTTCTTCCCCGCCGGTATCCCACACAGCATCCAAGCCTTCGACGACGGCGTCGAATTCCTCCTCGTCTTCGACAGTGGAGAATTCAGCGAAGACGGCACCTTTCTCGTCTCCGAGCTCTTCGAACGCAATCCCAAATCCGTTCTGGCCAAGGACCTGCGCGTGGATACCTCTGCCTTTGACCATTTGCCCTCGGGACAGTTGTACATCTTGCCTGGCACACCCGCTCCCAAGAACATCTCTGAGCAAAATGTCACGGGGCCTGCGGGTTCGATTCCTAGCGATCGCAGCTACTCTTATCATTTCTCTCAGCAAGAACCCTATGAAGTCCCTGGTGGGAGTGTGAAATTGTTGGACTCGACGACATTTCCCATCGCCAAGGACTTTGCCGTGGGTTTGTTCACTATCAAGCCTGGAGCCATGCGCGAGTAAGTCTGTCGAGAGAGAGACCATACGATATTTTGTTTTTGCAACTTCGACTGACCAAATATTAGACTCCACTGGCACACCACCTCGGACGAATGGGACTACATCATCAGCGGCCAAGGCCGTCTGACCGTCTACGCCGCTCCCGCCAGTTCTCGCACTTTCAACTTCCAAGCTGGCGACACCGGTTACGTACCCGTGACAGCAGCTCACTATCTCGAGAACACGGGAACGGAAGATTTGGTCTATCTCGGTACGATTTCTCCTTCTCCTTCTCCTTCTTCTTCTCCTCCTCTTTCCTCCTCATCCTTCTTCTCCCAGCCATACATGTATTTCTCACTAAACAACATAAACAGAAGTTCTCCAATCACCCGTCTACAACGACATTTCCGTTGCGCAATGGCTGGGATTGACGCCCAAGCAAACGGTCAAGGATCATTTGGGATTCAGCGATGATACGTTGAATCGATTGCCTAAGATTAAACCGTTTATTTTGCCGGGAGATCCGGATTTGACGCAGACGAATTTTACGAGTGAGGCGGATTGAAAGGGAAAAGAAAAGAAAAAAAAAGGAACAAAGAAGAAGTAAGGAGATGATGTAGAAGAGGGGATGAGAGGTAAGGTATGGATGGATGGATGAGAAAAGGTGATATGAAAAAGCGGAAAGACGCACGTTGGATATTGAAAATATGGGAAATCGTAATTTTGATGCATTCATGATAAAATGGTCCATGATCATGATCTATTTCTCACTCTCGCACGCCTTTTGCACTCGAGCCCTCAAATCTGCGAGTCCAACATTCCCATCCCGTATCACAATCACGCCCTGCACTTCTCCGCTCTGCACGACCTTTACAAACTCGGGTGAGATCTCGGAAGCCATCAGTGTTATACACCTCCAGACTTCCACAGTACTGATGGGATTACGAAGACTCTGCTGGAGTTGTTGTGTGACTGCTTGCCTGCTGAAACTGCTGCGTTCTTTCATGCCGCACATGAGCGAGAGGACACGAGCAATGTCTTCGATGCGTTGAAGAGCGGATTTGCGTTCAAGTTCGGCTTTGGTCGGTCCAGAGGGAAGTTTGGATGCTAGGTTTTGTTTCGCAATGATACGATCGAGGAGTGCTGTGCTACGAGATGCAGTCGATTGAGCGGATCTTTGCACGGTCGTCTCGGCTTGTGCAGTCTTCGACTCGACCTTGGCGGCTTGTCCAGCTTTGAGATCTGCCAACCGTTGCTCGCCACGTGCAAATAATGCAGAAGTCTTTTGCGTGGATTCACACTGGATGATTTCTAGCAGTGGCAGATGGTCGAGGAACCTAGCTGCTGTTCTGTTCTCCTTGGCTGTGCTCGCTTGCCATTGATGCCACATCTTGTCCAGCGCATCTCCGAATACATTGTTCGCCTCCTCTTCGTCGATGTAGCTCGCTGCACGCTTCAGACCGCGTCCTCGAGATTGTAAGCGTGCAAGCCGAATTCCTCCTCTTCCATGGTCCTCCAGAACAAAGTCGCGGTGTTGTTTTGGTACAATGGCAAGGACGCGTTGCAAGTCGAGCTGGGTAACATTGCGCTTCTTCCAGTGTTTCGTGATCGTGGGCAGAAGGAGCAAGATCTGTGGGGCGATCGACGTGCCGTTGTGAGAGTAGTGCATTGAGAGTGCTGCCAGGAAAGATGCGTATAGATCCTGTAGATCTTCCACTTCCGAGGGCATGGAAAAGTCCAGCTCTGTCTCTTCGTCGGGCGTCTCAGGAGGCGTGTCGTAGTCGAGCTGCTTCTTCGGTAGAGCAATGGGAATGGGCCGCGCATTGGTCTTGATGTTCAGATTGTCGAACAAGCGGGCGGCGCTCTTGCTCGGCGTCTCCACAGGAGTGGGAGGCACAGCATTTTTGACGCGCTTGTGCCGTGGAGTCGACTTTGGCTTCGATTGCGCTGGCGCCGTCAAGTTTGCAGACTGCACTACCACAATCCCATCTTCACTGTCGCTGTCCGGGACGATATCGCGTTTTCGCTTGGGAGCTACTGACTTGATGGCAGCAGCTTTGACGACGGGCGCTGGTGATGGTGGAGGCGGTGTGGCTACCCGTTTATGCACCGTCTTTCTCTTTTTGCCTTCGTTGGCTTGCGCGACAGGCTTCGACACGCTGCTGAAAGTGTAGATGCTCTGCTGCTGCGTCCTGTTCGATCGTGATTGTTTGCTGGCTTGTGCCTCTTCCAGCGTCGACGCCTTTCTTTTGGGCATTGTCGCTCTGAGATGTGTGATATGTATGTCCTGAGCTAAGATGGCGCGTAAGATAGCCCGAGATAAGTATGTGGTGGTGTAGAGGATTGGATGCGATGCAATGTCGAGGTCGTGTTGAAGATGGAGCAGACGCAGAACACGGAAGCTCGCGAAGAAGCGCGCGTAAATTGGAACGCGTCGGGTCCAGCCACACGCGACAACGCGAAAGAAGTGCTGGAGACGCTCCTCTCGTGCTTAAGTCGTGGTACGGCATTCATTCATGATCTCCACTTCCCCACGTCTCCACAACCCCACTTCCCCACACTTCAAACACTTCCGCCTCCAACACAAACACACACCCGACACGGTATACGTTTTAGGGCCGTTGTGCAATGCCGTATTATGGTATACCACAGTCTGCGCATCACCAACTGCCGAAAAGCATCTCCTCAGCAGAGAACAGAACATGCTCCCTGGCGGGCATGGACATGGAGTATATATGCAGCATGACACGAGGACAGACCATTTCCCTGTTGAGCGGCGCTGTCGGACACTGTGGTTCCAATGGTTGTCTGCACTCAGTACATTGTTGACATACTGCGTGGCAGGCTGTGCTGAAATGTTAATCGGTATAGTAGCATCACGTCCTGACGACTGAGCGTTTTCTCGATGGGGAAGGCGGCCTACCCGACTTGGTATAAAAACAGTGCTTATATCCCAATTGACCACGCGAATTATCCATCGCATGGTACCCTGGACCTTGGAGTGTGCCTACAGCTAGAACAGCATGCCAGTAGGGATTAACATCACTATGAGCAGGGTGGTAATGATGAAGATGAGGACGCGGTAGATGTCAGCTTCGTCTCTCATTTAAAACCGGGGCTCCTCTCTGGAAATTCTTCAAGACTACCTACCTACCACTTCTCTGTTTGACCTTGTACAGACACCAGCCTACAGAAGCAGTACAATGGGGGACATGTTGCCTGGAGTCGAGAACGGCTTCTCCAGTGCAAGCAAACTCGACCACACTCCGGACGAGAAGAATGAGACCAGAGCCACCAGCAGCGCCGGGCTGAGTAATGGTGACCTACCCTTCGATCTCGAGGCGACTGGAGAAGAGCAAGGCTACATTCTTGATGTCGAAGTGCTGAAAAACGTTGCACCAAACTGGGAGCAATATCAGCTCACACAAGACGGTCGTACGGTCCTCATTCCTCAGCCGACCACGGATGTTGACGATCCGCTGAATTGGACGTGGACGAAGAAGCATATTGTTTTGCTGGTCGTTGCGGCGACGTCCTTTTTGCCCGATTATGGCAGTGCCACAGGAGCTGTGACACTGCTCCCGCAGGCAAAGTACGCTTGCTCAACGCGCAAGAGAGAAATTTGATCGTAGGCTAACGTATATCTTTTCCTTTTTGGCAGGATATGGAACCTGCCTGAAGATACCGTAAACCATTCACAAGTAGGAAATGTGTTCATGGTCGGTGCAGGAGCTGTGGTCGTGGTCGCTCTCTCCGCATTCTTCGGTCGTCTCCCTATACTGTTCTGGTTCACCGTCATGGCAGTATGGACCGCAGCAGGCTGTGCCGTGGACAATGGCTTCGACACCTTCATGGCCTTTCGCATCCTGAACGGCTTCTTCTCGACCGTAGCCCAAGGCGGCGGCATGATGTGAGTATACATTGATTGGCTTTCTCAGCATACCAAGGTCGATGCTGCTAACCAGACTACTCTTCTTTCCCCCTTCTCTCGTCAGGTTCATCAAGGATATGTTCTTCGTGCACGAGAGAGCTCGGAAGATCAACATCTGGGCCAGCTTCGTCATCCTATCGCCAGTGAGTTTACACGTGCAGCCTGTCGACCAGAGGAAGAAGAGGACACGCTGACCCGAACCTTACGACGTACCTAGTACGCTGGTCCACTCATTGCAGCGTTCATCATCGAAAAACACAAGTGGGAGCTCGCATTCCAGATCTACACCATCATGACAGCACTCTGCCTACTGGCAATCATCTTCTTGGGCGACGAGACCTTCTACCACCGCAAAATTGCCGCTGCTGAACGCCCTGTGCGTCAGCGAGGAGTGGCCGGCCAAATCTCCCGCTTGGTCGGAGTGGAACAATTTCGTACTCGGCACCTGCGAAACACGTTTGTACAAGCGTGCATGCGATCGGTACACGTCATGCTCAAGCCGACCGTCTTCATCAGCTGCGTCTGGTATCTGTTTGTGTTCGCCTGGGTAGTCGGAATTAACACGTGCTTGAGCATGTTTGTCACTCCTCTCTATAACTTCGGACCACGCCAAATCGGATTCTTCTACTTCACGCCCATCATCGCAGCCACCATTGGCGAGATTGTCGGTCGATGGCTACACGACTTCCTCGCGGACTGGCACAGTCGACGAAGTCCCGGCGGCAGACTGAAGCCCGAGTACAGACTCACCGCCATCACCTTCGCAACGCCCTTTATGGTCGTGGGCATCATCGTGCTCGGGTTCGCATTAGAAGAAGGCTACCATTACATGGTCGCCGCTCTCGGGTGGGGACTGTTTGTCTTTGGCATCATGGTCAGCACGGTGGCCATCACGTCGTACAATCTCGACTGCTATCCCGAGGGGTCCGGTGAGGTGGCTGCATGGCTGAATTTTGCGCGAACGGCGGGAGGTTTCATCATCTCGTACTTTCAAGTGCGATGGGCAAATGCAATGGGCACGAAGAAGAGTTTGGGAATTCAAGCTGCCGTGGTCTTTACTGCGTGGTTCCTGATCCTGTTCTTGCAGGTCTTTGGAGAAAAGTTGAGGAAGATGTCTGGGCCTCTGAGATTCAAGACTGACTGAGTGAGTCAGTGTGTGTGTGAGAGAGAGGGTGAGGGGGTCAAGAGAGCGCGCTTCGTCGCGATAGAGTATCGTTGTCGAGTTCCTTATGAGGAGAGGTAGGTAGGTGTACATGAAGAATGTGTAACCTAGTGCACGCATACGAGGAACCTCAACAATGCGAAAGTGCAGATGTGCAACGTGATCTGTGTCTCTCCAGATCCACTAGCCACTACCTCCGTAGAAGACAGAGCAAAAGTATCCCAAATAAGGTATGCTGAACATTATATGAGAAAATTGAATTGGAAGTTTCGCGTCTCACACCGACACGCGGGGAAATACTCCATGCTCCATGCCCCACGACGTCTTCATCATCACAAGAAACTACTAACTGTAATCATTTCGGCTTTACATCGCAATTTGATCCGTATTTTAGGCGTCGCAGATTCCTTTTTTCGGGGCTGGGGCCCTGGGGGAATGCGGCGGCGATAACATTTTCCCCATCGGAATCGGCAAGGCTCGAGCGACTCCCGATACGAGAAGGGTGGGCGGTGTCGAAGCCATATAGATCCGATATTCTTCTATCAGGTAGTAGTTGTTGGTGTTGTTGTTGGTGTTGATAAAGGTGAAAGAAGACGCGGGATACGCCAAACACAAATCTCGCTTATTCTTCTTCCTTCTTCATCATCATAGGCGCGCCAAGCGAATAAACACATGTACCGACGACCGTACTGTAGGAGGTAGTTCATTTGGCCGCCTTCTCCCGAAGCCGAAAGCCGCTCGCAAAGGCATGAACCTTAAGGAAAAAGGACTGTCCCGTAATAGGCTCTTGGAGTTCTTGATCCTGCTTAGCGGCGGGCTGGGGTCATGCAGATAAATCACATGTGGATGTACGACCGTACGTAGGAGGTAACGTGTTGTACATATAGTACTAGGTACCTAGATACCTTACTGACCAATCCGCCACGACCACGCTGCCCACGTTTGATCTTCTTCATGCTTATGCAATATGTCGGTCTCCGTCCTTTTACACTTTGACGTGCTGGGACTCGGGAGAGAGCCAAAAAAGAATATGTCAGTCCCGTCATGGCAGAGCCGCTGGTAGTGGCATGCACTGGCCGCGGCGGGCCACATGTGACACGATTAGGACCGTGTCACCGTGGGCGTGGCCGTGGGCGTGGGCGCCACATGTTCGACAGACGATAGGTCGATAGCGCTGCTTTGGGGGTGGTGCTTCTTTTTCTACCGGGTCGGCTCTATTACTGTACCTTACTAGTAGCAGATAATGTAGCTAAGTTCTTCACATACATAGAAAACTCACATCCTCTGTGACCTCACTGTTGCTCCCTGTTGTCTTGCATGCGGTTTCACTCTCGATTGTTTGCTTCTTTTCTTCCCTCCGCTTCTTCGTCCTTCTTTTTGTCCTCACCTTCACCTGCACGTCACCGCGCGTTCCGCTCCTTTTGTGGCATCTCGCGACATCGTATACGCGACGAGCATACCTCACTCAAATCGAACGGAGATCCTGCAAGGCTGTTGGCATTTGAAACCAGGATCTGCCTGCGGGCAAAACGTTCTAGAGTCAGACTTGCCTGCCTCCTCCCTCCACACCTCTGCAGATTTTCTTCTTAAGCGCAATGGCTCCCGCGACGTCGTCGCCTCGGTCGTCAGTATTCGAGTTGCAGTCCAATGCGCCTCCGCGACACCATCCGAGGAGCAGACCGCAGCCCTTGCGCATACGAACCTTCAGCGAGAGCAACGATCGCAGTCTTGGCTTCAACGATACTCCTCCGTACGAGCGTCTGCACACCAGGAACAAATCCACGTCCAGCACGATCGAGAATGCTGCATTGAGGCTGAGAACAAGTACCATGTTCCAAGAAGACACAATCGAAGAGGACGTCGATGAGCGCTTTGAAGCAGACCTCAGCCCACGAAGCTCACTCGACACTGTCGCATCAGATGCCTCGACCTTCGCTGAATCACTTGGTTCTCCACTGACCAGTCTATCGAGCGCAAGGACCTCCCTCGAGGCCTCGCCATCGTCCATGATTCACTTCGATTTCAGCAAAATCGATTATGAACTCGAACGCGCCAAAGTCCTGGGAGAAGGTCTCTGGTCCACCGTCTATTTGGCGGAGCAAAAATCGAGCAGCAAGACCGCTTCCAGCCCCAGCCTGCCCAGAAAGCTCTTCCGCAAACCTCGCACACTCTCTGCACCACTTCTCTTCGCCGTCAAGACCCCGTCCCGCCAAGATGCAAAGGACGTTTTCCTCCAAGAAGCACGTATCCTCTCTCGCCTCCAACGCCGGTCCAGTTCACACACGTACATCGTACCCTTTTACGGCCTGGACACTCGCAACGACTCCCTCGTCTTCGAAGCAGTAATTGGAGGCTCTCTTGAACACCTCTGCAATCGCCTCAAACAAATGACTGAAGTCGCTCGCCACCTTGAAGTCATCAATCTCTTTCCCGGAATCGCATACGATCTCATCGCCGGCCTGGAATTCCTGCACGACAATGGAGTCGTGCACGCAGATATCAAGTCTGCAAACATCCTCTTGGACATCTCCTCGCCATACCATCATGCAACAACATCTCATTCTTCTCATCATCATGAATACCAACCCCCCATCATCCGCGCGCGATACATCGACTTCTCCGCATCTTTCGTACCCTCAGGAGACGCAGAAGATACGATACCACCAACCGCCGGCGCCGGCACCTGGGACTTCATGGCCCCCGAACAACTCCGTCTCCAAAAAGACCTCTCAACACCCACTCCCGCAAGCGATATCTGGAGCCTCGGAATCACCCTCTTGACCATTCTCGTCGGAGGCTCACCCTACACGGCAGCATGCGGCGGAAGCAATTTCTTGTTGCGGGAAGCGATCAAAAGCGGAGATCCATTGGGATTTGCGAGAATGGATCCTGTGCCGAGGAAGAGGTTAGCGGCGTGTCAGAATTTGGTGGATTGTTGTCGCTTGGCGTTGAAGAAGGCTCGAGAGAATCGAATTACGGCGAGGGCGTGGATGGGTTGGTTGGATGAATGTGAGTGGATTGATGGGGTGTTGTGTAGTGGTAGTGGTACCTAGCGGCTGCGGTGGTGGTGGGTCGTTGGAATGTATGTTTTGGGAAGGTACCTTACCTTACCTTACCTCGTCAGGTACGGAAGGTAGGTAGTCATGTGGTCGCAGAGGAATACTTAACTGTACCTACCTTAGGTACTTGACCTCACGGTAACCGTGAAAACGCAGAGTTTCGAGAATCGGTCTTCATTCATGCACTCTCTCCGTTAGCTGCTATATCCAGTCTACTGTTGATCTTAGTGAAGTCGTAGCGAGCCAAATCATGCTGGACCAGCTGAGTTACCAGCAGATGCGATGCTCTCCTGAGAGCGCGCGGCACCATCCAAATCCTTATTTCCAATAATCACGCGGGAGCACCATGAGCACCAGCTCCTGTTCACGCCTGTCTGCTCTCGTTCGAGGAACTTTTCACTAATTCGTTCGTCTTCGTACTCCTTCACAATGGCGCCCACAGGCACCATCTTTCGCACTTTGGTCTTCACTCGCCCACCAATGCCGACCATTTCCTGGGTGCTGTAGCTACTACCGTTCCAACACCGGCCTTCGGATTCGGCCTTGGCCGTTTCGAGCTCGAGAGCCGCCAGCTCTTCAGCGTCACATTCGACGTCTTTCTGGACCATGCGTGCGCCGAGGCAGTCAGAAGTTCGCCCACACTCGACCCCTTCGTTGCCTTCTCCGAGACCGGCGCCAATGCCTCCGCAGTGACTATAGCGTCCTCGCCACTTCCATCCGCGTTCATATGTCGTATCGGCTGTCCGCATTGCATGGCCACACGGAGAACAGATCCAGACCACGTCGGAGCAGGTGCAAGGATCTCTGGCGTACTTACGATACTCGCGAGCTGATATGCTTTGGGAGCTGGTGGGCGTCAACCATGATACGGGCTTTGTTGGCAGCCCCCATGACTTACCTCACGTGCACGCCAGCCTCATCGAACGCACAGATTGTGCTGGTCAATTCGCTCAGGGGCGCTTTCATGCAGGTCCGACATAGCCTTCGATGTCGAAGCTTCACTGCAGAGGACGGCGGGGCTTTGATGACACAATTCTGCTCACGGCGTGAGTATCGATCGTTGTCCAACACTGCTCAGCGCAGGACGAATAGGAAATGCGTACTCTGCATAAAGTTCTACCGCAGCTGCGGCAGTCACTGACCATATCTCTCGCACAAGCTCCCACTCTGCCCGATGTGATTCGTTCCACCTTGATACCATGGCGGCCGTAGGTAGTCCAGGCATCACGGCTGGCCAGAAGTGCAGCCCCCAGTCGTTCCCCCGGACTGGAGTCTTCATTATGGCAACGCAGAGTCTTCTTCACAAGCATCGCACGATACTGGAGCAGGTTGGCCCGCACTTGACGACATGTTTGCGCCAGGTCACTCAGAGTGGTGAGATCGATGTAGCTTGCCAGAGACGAGGCAATACTGCTCTCGCGTCAGATTGCCACTGGTAGAAGAGAAGCTTCACGCAACTTACGGATAGCACGATAACGCCGCGGTAAAGGTGTTCAAGTTCGGATTGGGCCTACTATTGTCGTCTCCGACCATGACTGGAAGTATGGCGGCGACATGCTGATATTGACGTAATTGTGGTGTCTGGGCCTCATCCAGATCTAACATGCGCATGGCGGGGACAGAAGGCCGCCGGACGCATCTGACGCCAAGAGTTTGATATTCTATACGAATGTTGATTGAAGAGAGGAGATGTGCGGTAGGTAGGAATGTAGGTAAGGTACAGTGCAACTTATGTAGGGCTACATGTATGTAGGTAAGGACTAGGTAGACCGTTGGAAACAACCTGAATCCATGGTCCCGGGCACGGTCGAGCTCCAAAGCTGGATCAGGAAGTCGAGACACGGAAGCTACGACTTGTGGCAGTGTCCCTCTCTCCCCCGTCCCGTCCCGTTCTTCCTCCACTTTCCCGCTCTTCCCGTCTCTCTTCCGTCTCTCTCCCGTTCTTCCCGTCCCTGCTCCAGCGATCATGACTTGCCAAGGCTTGCTGCGATATGACCACGAATCTGGACTGGAACGAGACTCGGAAACCCTCTTGACGGTACCCACAAGGCTTGCAGTTCAATGGACATATGTGCTAGGAGGTAGGAGTCAGGAGGTGATTGTAATTCGAAAAGGGAACGCAGTCTAAAGCCACTGGCCCTTGACCAAAATAGCATCAAAGGATTCAACGCCAAACAACCTTCTATCACGCGGCACTAGGACAAACACCTCCCCTTCCTTCTTCTTCCAACCCCCCAGAAAGTATTCCGGAATACAGAAGCACAACAGAAATCTCTCTCTCACACACACACAGGGCACCAGAATGTCGCTCAAACTCGTCGCTCTAGCCTCCCTGATCGAATACGTCTTCGTCAAGCCCTACCTCATCCCCAATCAAGACAACACAGACTTTATCGGCTACTGTCTCTGCATGGCATTTCTCGCCTTCTTTGGACAAATTTTCACAAACCGCCTCACAGCAGCTCAATGGGAGAAGACCAAATGGAGTGGAATCTACAGTGGCGTTCTGGGCTACGCTTGGCTTCTACTAGGGGTGAAGCACGAGAATAGGCAAATTCACCATCTTCTGGTCGCAAAGCTTGCGATTTTGGGAGGTGTGCTTGTGGGCGCTTATACTCAAAAGGGCAAGAAGGACAAGTACCATGGTGGAGGTAGACTGTGAGTATCTCCGCTTTCCCCAGTGCCGTAGATTTTGATGATACTAACAGGCTGTTCAGGCAAGCTGGAGGCGGAAGCGGTCCTCGAGTTCGAACCTCAAAAGACATCGACTCTGTCCGGTTTATTAAACCTGGTCAAAGTGGTTGCTGTGGGATGCAGAATGGGTTTCCTGTAGACAACTAGGAAGCCGACACCACCAGGCCGAGAAAAACAATTAGTGGCCGGCCTCTCCGTGGTATTGCGGACTCTCGTGACGAACAATTCAATCGATCTGTGCTGGGCATCGGTGGAAGCAGAGCTTATTAGCATGAATAAGGCTTAGTCCCAGACTGCATATCCAGAAAGGTTCAGGTGGTGATGTCCTCTGCCTGGACCGGAGGAACAGCAGCTGTAGCAAGCATCACAATTTGGCATGATAGTAGTAGCGGGTCTACAGTCAAGCTAGATGTACGTGTAGCTACCTCCTAGTACGTTGTATGCGTTGTCAAAAAAAGGGTTCGAAACAGCCAAACATTGCCGACTTCTCGGCGCCGAACTTCATCTGAAGCTTCGGAATACTTCCACTTTCCACCTCCACTCCCACAACAACAACCACCACCATTGCTTGCAACAACAACCATTCCCAGAGCTGATCCATTTGTCCACCACCACCACCACCACCACCATGCCTTCCTCCTCCACCGACCTCCCCCTCACCTCCGAACCCCCGCTCTCCGAAACCCTCAAACACCAACGTCAAGATTTCGACTGCACCTCCTGTCGCATAATGGGTATGTAACGTCCAACCCCATCCCATCTCGGCCTCCCCCCTCTCTCTCCTCAAACCTCACCCCAACAACCCTAAGGTAGGTAACCTCCCACCACTGACATGTTCTTTTTCACAGGCTCAACAGTCTTCGTCTCCCTCGGCGCATACACATACTACTCCGGAATGAAGCAACTCCGAGAACAATCGGGGACGATAATACGTTCGGGGTCGAGGTTTGGGGTGTTTCCGAGAAAAGTTGCCGTCGTGGGGACGAGTGTGGTTTGTGCGGGGTTGGGGATGTGGAGGTTGGTGAATTGAATTTTTGAATTTGGAATTTGAATTTGGATTGAAAGGATGGGGATGGGGATGAGAGAAAGAGAAAGAGAGGTTTTGGTTGGGGGGTGCTTGGATTGGAGGAGTGGGAGGATGATGAGAGAAGAGGAAGACAGAGGAAAGGAAAGAGGGACAGAGGAGGAAAGTTGCAGGCCAAAAAAAATTCTTCTTCTTCTGGTCTCTCCATCCAAGTTTCCTCTTGCTCGAGCGCGAACGTGCTGAGATGGAGGTCTACAAAGTGCCTTTTTGGGAGATGGCAGTGATGAAGAAAGAGCCTGAAAGTAGCTTTTGGTGAATGAAATAAGCATCTAACTGCCCAGTCAGGCAGCGTGTACGGAGAACAGGAGAGCTGGACATGACCATATATTCTGGTTGCAGAGGATGGCGAAGCAGAGCAGGCATCAGGACATCTGGTATCACGGGAATAGTGGACCTCGGAATGAAGAGAGAGAGAGAGGGTGAGGGTTTGTGAGGGAAAACAATTCGCTGCGTTGCATGATATGTCATGGTATCTATCAATCATCATCTATGCCGGGCAAAAGCATCACTTCATCGGACGTGGACCACCCACTCGATAGGTACCCGCAGGCGAGGTGATCTGCCTCTTTCCTCCAATATTGATCCCACTTCCAACACTGGAGCCTTTGTTCTGGGAATCTCCTCCCAGGTATCCATACTGGTGCACATCCCAGCTCTGTGCGGGTCCACTGCCCTGAGTAAGATCTCGAGGCGCGTTCTGAGACTCCTCTTGCGCAGCCTCCCACTCCTTCTGGCGTTCACGCTCTCGTTCCATCTCACGTTCCAGGAGTGACTTACTCGCCCATCCGCCAGCTTTGGTCTTTTGCTGCGAAGCCACACGAGAATCACGTAGCCTTTGCTGCTCGAGAGAGGTGTCTCCAGCCTCTTGTGCCGAGGATATGCGTGGTCCTGTGGTAGTCGGTGCGGCATTGGAGGAGAGAAATGCCTCCGTCCGATTCGGCTTGCGCTGTTCCGGCTCAAAGGGCTCGGGTTTTGGTTGGTTGGCGAGAGTGGGAAGTGGTCTACTAAAGGGTGATTTGTTAAAAGGCGATGGCTGACCTCTAAAGGGCAATGCCGGCGGGTTCGTGGCAGGTGCCTGAACACGTTCTGGCTCTTGCTCTGGCTCTGGCTCTGGCACCGGCTCTGGCTCATCAGGGGTGGGTTCTGGTAAAGGTCGGGCTGGTAGAGCAGGTTGCTCCTCTTTGGGCGGTGGCAGAGGTCGCGTGGCACCAAACTGGGCTGGTCTCGACGGAGCCCCATCATGACCAGTATGCAACTGCTTGCGCTGGAAGTTACGTTCATCGCCTGCCCAGCTGACATCGCTCTGCTGCGGACTTGCTGGTCGTGCTGTTTCTGCAGTGCTCGGTCGTGATCTATCGCCCGTTGCATCTCGTTTCAGTCGCTCTTCACGTTCTGCCTGGTATTGTCTTTCCCTCTCGCGAGCCTCTGCTAGCTGTTGCTCCAACTCCTTCACCCGTCGTTGCTCTGGGGTCTCTGCCACCTCTACTGGAGGAATATTGCCAGATGCTGTTCTCTCCTTGTGGTATTGTGCCAGCGTCTGGCCTCGCAGAATACCCGAGCTGGGCACACGAGGCTTCTCGGGCGGCTTTTTGATACTCATCTTCGATTGTAATACCGCGTCCTCTCGTTTCCGCACCTCTTCTTCTTCCTGCCACTCCCGCTCCTGCTGCTCCCATTCGCGTTTCTGTTGCTCGAGCCGTTGGCGCTCTTCCTCTCGATGTCTCTTCGTCTCTTCCTCCCACCTGCGTTCCTCTTCGATCCGAGCCCTCTCCTCGTCCTCCTGCACCTTTCGAGCTCTCCTCTCTCGCTCTTCCTGTGCCAATTGTCGCTGCCGCTCCTCGGCCTCTTCCTTTTCCCTGCGCGCTTTCTGCTTCTCGGCCAAGCTGGGCACTCCAGGAGCCTGACTAGTAATCTGGCGCCGGCTTCCGAAGCTGATGCCTTGATTGCCTTGTGACGCTCCTCCCATGAAGCCATACTGATGAATGTTCCATGCGGGGGCAGTACTCCCCTCGTCGCTCTTCTTACTCCAGCTACTAACAGGGCCTGTCGGTGATATTGTACCTCCGGCTGATTTCTGCGATCCAGCAGAGCCTCCCGTCAAAGCCGGGCTCATAGCGCGGTTGGAGGAAGGGTAGGGGCCAGTGGTTGTTTTCGTCGGGCTTACGGGTCGTCTGAAGCCATTTCCCGTGGTAGTAGGCGACATTGCGGCTGCTGCTCCCGTCTTCTTCGGACCTATCGTGGTGGGAAATCGCGTAGGGTTAATCTTATGGGCCTGCCTGCTCAAGGCTCCAATAGTTTGCAGCACTTGAGCGGGATCTTTGTGCTCGTACAAGTCGACAGTCAAGAAGCGATCGTGTGCCGGCATGTTCAGCGGCGGCAGCTCGCAAGCTCGCAGGAAGTGGCTGATGTTCTCCATCTGCACAAAGGGCATTGCGCTGGCCTTGTACTTGATGGCACCGGCATGGCCCTGCACGGCCAGATTGACCAGTTTGCACAGCGCAACGCCATCTTTGAGCGCGTCGAGCAGATCGCCTGCTGGTAGAGAATGTCCGAGGGTGGTCTCGATCCATTGTCGGGCTTCGTTGGCAGCCTGCGGGGTGTATCGCGACAGTCGCAGATTGCGCATGTCCTGGTCCAGCGATGTCACCGAAGCCATTGTCGTCGTCGTTCTTGTTGTTGTTGTCGTTGTTGCTGTTGGTGTCGATTTCCAGACAATAGGATACTCGTGTCTATGCTATGCTGTACGCATGACGGTTCTCAAGAGGAGGCGAATTGCAGTTGTTCCAAGTGCATCCGAGTCAGATGGATGTGACAAGGAAGTACGTGTACAGGTACATGTAGGTGCCTAATGTGTGTAGGTGGTCTAAGTTAGGGAGAAGGCCCAAGGCCGTCCAGCAGGTGCCCGACCATGACATGTATTAAGAGATGACGCAGCACCCGACAGCACCACCTACTACATGTACTGTACGGTACATTACCTCCTACATAACCCTGTCGCCGTCGTGGTCATCGTCGTCCCGCCCCGCCCCGCCTCGCTCTTCTCTCGCTCTGAGTCTGCTGGCCCCGCCGCTGTGCCTGTGGCCCTGTGCGTCTTTCAACGTGGCTCAGCCTCATACAACCAACCCGGGCAAAGTACATGTAGTGCGGGCTACGGAAGATACATGATACCGGCAACAAAGGAGTCTAGACAACCACAACAACAACAACACTATGCCGTTCGCGTTCGCATTATCATCACGTGTCTCGTCATGCCACCTGAGTTTTACATACCTGTAACCTGATATGTCATTATACCGCATTCACTACTACTAATGTCCCCCCGACTGTACTGTATCATGACTTCACCGCCTGCCAAGTGAGCGCAGAAGAGAAACAGCACAGAAGATTCCACCTGCGCCACTTGGGCCGCACCCTAGTTCGACTTCTCCCGTTAGTCCCTGCACGCAAAGTCCCAGTTCCAGTCTTGCCAGTCAGCGGACCACAAATCCACTCCAGTCGTTGGCCTGGCTCTGTTGTCACAGCTTGTTTCCCACTTCCAGTCTTCCTTCCACCCCCACCCAACACACACACACACACCACCACCCGCACTCTCGCACCTCTCGACCCGACACCTACGCACCGCCGGCCACACTCGCTATGGATTCGATGCAGAGACTCTCGACGTCTCTGCCGCGGAACCGCCGCGATGTGCCCAACGACCTGCTCACTGACTTCAAGGCGGCGGCAAGGTCGGTGACCGATCTGTATAGGATGGCCGTTACTTCGCAAAAGCAGGCACGGCATGCAGGCTACCAGGATGCCTTGGATGATTTGTTGCTCTTCTTGGATAAGGAGAACATGGGCCTCATGGACGGGGAGGGGTGGAGGGTGAGACAATGGGCCACTGAGCGCCTGGAGGGCGCTGGCATCGTCCCAGCACCTGCCACCACAGACGACGATGAGGAGGACAGATCGTCTGTAAAGGAGGAAGAGAAGGACGACACCAGGAGCTCGAGCCCAGAAATACAACGACGCCCAATTCCCCCCGGAGCTACGAGCGAAATTACTGTTGAAGACGATGCACCACTGCCGAGACGAGTCGTTTCAGAGCCACCACAAGAGACCACCACTACTGTCCACTCAGCAACACCGCACCATTCGCTTCCCCAGACAGACTTTACCTATCAGTCTACGCACGCATACCCATCTGGCAACCACGATAGAGACATGGAAATTGATGTCGGCAACAATCCTCTTGTACAGGCCTACACACCAACATCTGCACCATCAAGCACCGAAACCGTACGCCTAATACCACGTTCTTCACGCTCCAATCGTCGCTCCAACCACAACCGGCGAACGGGTAATGAGAATCGCGCTCCATTAAATTTCAATCTCGGATCTGCTTCTGGCACGAAACGAAAAATTCCTTTTCCAGACTTTTTTGACATCTCCGGCATCAACGACAATGGAGATAGAAGAGATGACGGTGGCCGAGGAGGTGCAGGGAAACGAAGGCATGTGTGAAGGTGTAGATATCATGATGGTGCATGCATTTTATCTTGTTGCAATTGAAGGACGAAATAGGATTTGATATTGTAGCGAGGGAGCGAGCGAGCAATACTGTTTTATGCATCTGTTGCTGGTAAACTTGTGGATGACAGGAGAGAATGAGAGGCGGCACCCTTTTGAGGATGATCAGATGCGATGAACGTCGAGGCATAGAGTGGAATGGAGTGCGGTGGAGTCTTTGACGTGTGTTATCATGAGATACCCCCCCTGGGATGTTATACGCAAAGACGGCGATACCCCAAGCAGAGTTCAATTCGACGACAAAGTATACTTAGTGGCATTGTAGATGCCGAGCCTTTACATGTAAGGGCAAGAAATCGATACATCAGCAAGATGACTACATAACTTTTCAGCTGCTGCAATCGAGATACAACATTCTTTCACTCACACCTCTTTCGAATTGAAAAAAAAAGACGTCTTGGCATTGCACAAGAATCAACAAAATGCCAAGATACCAATGTACCTAGGATATAAAGCAATCTCCTATCCCTCTTTCCCTTAACTCCTTCGATCTGTCGATCGATTAACCAACCAATAACATACTTAACAAGTCAACTCCCAATCCATTCAGCAAACAGATCTTTCATATCCCATCCCATTCTATGCCCCCTCGCCCATCACCCGTATGGAGGAAAATGAGGACATTCATCATCATCATCATCATCACCCGTACCAATCAATCAATCAACGACATGAATGCTGATAGGTAATGATTGCCAAACCACCCTTTCTTTACTCGGCGCACAAGATAACGCCACCATCATAGCATCCTCCCAAACCTGCATCCTCTGTGTACTATAATAGAAGTTAGTGAAAAAATTGCAGGGGAAAGAAAAGAATTGGAAAAAGAAAACCCTCAACTTACAAATTTCGAGTTTTCAAAGTTTCCACCTGCTTTTGAAGAGCAGCAGAAAGTCCCTAAAGGGTCATTCATTAGTATCAATTCATCAATTAATCTATCACACGCACAGACACAAACAAATGATTATGGGAAAGATTGTTAAACAGGAAAAAAAAGAAAAAGAAAAATGGGGGTATTCTCACATTTTCCCTTGGCTTCACAACCTCCGTTGCCAGTCCAGCCATAGTTGCAATACGTGACAGGCTTGGACCATCCGGTGATCAGACCTGCGCCTTTGACGGGTTGGGCATTGGGGGCCGCGAGGGAGGTGCTGGTGTGAAGGAGAAGGGTGGCGAGGGTGGTGGTGAAGATGGTGGACTTCATGATTGCAGGTGGTTGGTATTGATGTAATTCGTTCTTGAGAGATTTGATTTGGTGGGTCCTTCGGGAGTTGTCTGCTTGGAATGGGTGGTTGTGAATGAGATGTGGCTGTTTGTAGTCGTTCCTCTTGCTACTTATACATGTTCCTTCCCTACCTACTGTGGTGTCGCTATGCGATAGAGCGTCCGGGTATAAACAGACGAATGTTTCATTCGTTTACCTACTATTTCCCGTTCCTGTAGTCGCGGGATTGTAGTTGGTGTTTTCCTATCAAGGAGAAGTTTGGAGAGTCTCGGCATATTCGATTCGGCGAAGTCGTTTTAGAATAGGCGCTAAGCTGTTCAGACACCTCCACTTCACCTTTGTTACATATAAGCTAGTTCCTGACACTATGGTTCGCCGGACATGAGGATGAAAGATGATCAATGATGATCTGGGAGATCGACCCGGCGCTGGGAACTGATTTGTCCGCAGTGCATCAGCGTCCTCCTCTGGCCTGAGCTGGAGCCCAGCCAAGTCTGGGGGGTGGTTCACAACTTGTGTTCAGGGCCACTATACGCACTTTAGCATGCTCGCTAACCTGAAAGCATGGTATTTTGCAGCGGTGTATTCGCGAGGCTGTCCCGCCAATACAACCCAAGTCGAGTTATTGATATTGACAATTGTAGAGGCCGTCTGTTTCCCATGACTGCACTCTTGGCCGGCATATCTGCGGCGCCCACACGGTTCGAGCGGGCGGATGTAGCCTCCGACCCTTTGTACCTGTGAAGGTCATGTTTCCCTTCCGAGGAGTATCACTCGCTCCAGACTGACCCGATTTCTCTTCAGCCATATTATCTATACTGCGAGCAAGCGAAATTTGTACAAGCGGATTGCACTTCAGGCGTGGTGAGATCCTGTACAACTTCCAGGGTTGTAACAAATGTCGCCTCTTCCGCCCTTCGGACTCGTCCGCTGACGGAAGCAAGTATGCTGAGCACTTTCGCAAGTACTCGCCTCGCGAATTCGGACATCGAATCGTGTCGTTCTAACTAGCGAGGTTGTGGTTGTGGGCCCGCACGCCAGCATATTGGCGAAATCGCCTATTCCACAGATCACCCCGGGCTGAGCTACTAGTCTTGGTGCTTCAAAGATCCGGTTATCTTGAATGAAGAAAGCACGTGTCATCGTCTTCGCACCTCGAAGTGGGATGCTAGACTCCAGCAGCTTCTAACACTCATGCAACTCGTCCGTATAGGACATCCTATTGGCCATGGACCTGGAAGTTCTTCAAAATCAGCTAGTGCTCTCCAACTCCTACGCCTCGAGATGCTGTGGAGATAGTGATTATGGAGCAGTGAAGCTGCCCCTTGGCACCTGGAATTCCAATGATACCACGGCGCATTCGAATCCAGACCACATTCCCCTGCATTGCATTGCTACACTACAGTTGATGTCCGAGAGTCATCGACTCCCTTCTTCACACCGGCATAAGTGCAGCACATCTGAAGCTCTGGAACTCAGCCGGAAGTGTTAAGCATCGGAGAACACAAAAGCTGTCCACCCGTCGATGTTCAATATGACCTTAGCTGAATCCCGGCGCGCTTCAGTCTTCATGATACTGCTGATAGTATATAATGGAGACCTGCCACTCGTGCATATCCCAAGCAGTTGTTTGAGAGCATTATGTTTCAGCAGACGTCCTTCTGCCTCGATACCGACGCCACTGGATGATAATTCGCCCTCACCAGTCGCGAGGTCCACAAGAACCTTCGCCAGACTAGGCGTCGGCATAAGAAAGCTCTTCCATACCGTGTCAAGGATGCCACCGAGGCACAGGGGCAGCTGACCTGAAGGCTAGGACTTCTCGCAGCCAACTACATGTACTGCCCTCGAGAGTTGTTGGCAGCGGGTTTCGTGTTGCAAACATTGAGGTTCGCACTTTCGCTACCCAGCTTCAGGGCCGCCTTCTCGGCTTATCATTTGACGAGGCCAAGCATCATACCGCTTCCTTCTATATTCGCACCTTTTCCAGACGCGTAGACGGTATTCGTTTGCGATCCCAAACGTAACAGGGCATTTGCCGCCGACACTGGATAGTCGTAGGAGATGCGGCTCCTAATGCGTTGTGCCCAGACACATCCTGTCGCTCCTTTCAGTCATTCTAGGAGGCTGGTTGGACACTGCTCAAAGTCCTTGTGAATTATGAAATGTGCGTTGGGCTGCTGATTAGCAAGCTTGGCGGTTCGACGCGACAAGACCGAGCGTGAAGGGAAGTGATACATGTAGTGAAGTGAAGTGATGCATGCGGTGGCGACAAGTGGCAGCTGCGGTGATTAAGCACGTGCCTCCCATGGAATGACGCAGAACATCAGCGTTCGAAACCAACAGCGACGACTCACTTTCGGGCTCTCCACCAGCAAATACCACTACCTCTCTTAAATCTGCCTCTCACCCTCATATTCTCACCTCATACCACTCGACACCACCCCCGCGAACAACTTGCCCTTTCAACAACGTCCGTCCATTCGACAAACTCCCAACAGATCAAATCAGCCCCACCATCAGTACCATGTCGGACGACTGGGAGAGCACCACCAAGATTGGCAGCAAGGTCCGCGGACCCGGCACTGCTCAGCGCGAGGTTACCATCAAAGGCAAAAGCGCACTCAATGCAGCCCAGCGCAGCGGAGCTATCCTAGCCACCGAGAAGAAGTTCTCTACCGCAAACGTAAGCCTCACCATGCCCTCCCACTCGATCAAGCATATTCTAACGTCGCGCGCTCCACCAGGCCTCAGGGAACCCAGAGGGACAGCGACTGACCAAAGTCGACCGCGCCGATGGACCCGTCGCCACGAAGAAGGTTCCCGACGAAGTTGCCAAAGCTCTCCAACAAGCCCGCACACAGCTCAAGAACCAAAAAGGCACGACTATGACGCAGAAGGATCTCTCGAGTAAAGCCAACGTCGATGTCGCTGTTGTGGCTGCGTTGGAAAGGGTCGGAGCAGATTTCCCGCCTATGGATGCAGTGCTGAAGATCCAGAAGGCGGCAAATGTGAGGCTGACCGGGTCGAACATTGGACAGCCGATGTTGGGGCCGAAGAAGAAGTAGACTGGTCATGATGATCACAAAGGAAAAGCAGCAGAAAAAGACTCGAATAAAGTGGTGAAGGCGTGTTAGCATTTCTTCTTCGTGGAGGTGGAAGATATAAGACCTGTCGGTTGCATTCTCTCCTTCTGTCTGACTCGACATTAATGCGAGCAGATGGTCACGCGCGAAGAAGGGTGGCACATGGCACAATTGAATTAGCGAATAGCGGTCAGGCATGAGGATAACGAGACATGCCCAGACGGTCATGTATCATGAAGTACATTTCTACGACCTACTCCAGTCTCTTCGTTCCTGTTGGCTGATTGACCTGTGACGGTACGTTGCCACGTCGTACGGCAACATCTCTAGTACCAGGTAACTCTGGTAATTGGAAAGAGGCCCGCGGCATTCTCTTCTGCTTCCGAGATTTATACCTCTCTCAACACCTTTACGAATGCTCTCACTACGTGCCCTGAAATCCCACGGCGTGGTGACCAGCTCGCACACGGAGATCGTAAGCACTATATGCCGACGTGGGACTAGTCAGCGCGAGACACTTAGGCCACAACTGCAATGTTGAACAGTACCACCGTACCTATGTAATATATATATATATATATATGATCTCCTGTGTCTACTCCAGGCCAACGAACTCAGCCCATAGTACCATACTCGACTCTCCAAGTGGGGGGAGGGGAGGGGATCCACTATTTAATGGGTCGGTCGCATTGGCTGCTCAATCCAGTTCTACGCGTGTTTGTCGATGTGGATGCGCGTTCGGCAGAGGAGGGATGAAGGGAGAGTTTGTATCAATTCTGTACATTATATATTACCAGATACACTTCTTTTACATCATCTACTAAAATCCCTAGCTCCCTACTGTTATCGCTGTGCTCATTCGCTAGGGCTGAGAAGATGGACAAGTCGCGTTGGATCTTGGCTTCGGCCCTTAGCTACCACATGGCACCTATAGCCGTCCGGTAGACTTACTTCCGTAAGAGTGGATGCTGAGGTCGCAAAGACACCCCGATGCAACTGCTGAACTCATGCAGTAAAGAGTTGCTGCAACAAAATTCTTCCTGGACTTCGGTCAGACAAATGCAGGCCCATGTAAGCAGCCCTTATGCCGAGTTTTGGTCAGATCTATGGCTTTCTGTCTCTGCCTCGGAAAATCATGCCTGTCGTAACCGTGATGGAACCTCCCACTTTCGGAATCTGGTGAAGTCTCCTGACTTCATGGGCACTCTGGTACCATCCAACATGACAGTTTCGAGAATTCCATATTCGGCGCTGGACGGAACTATTTGGCTCGCAGCCCTGCCGATACCACGTTCGTGCCAACTTAGATCTTTCTTCCAAGCCTGTTCGAGCAGATCTGTAAGAGGATGCACAGGCTTGCACCTCCCCGCTTCTTCGAGATCGTCCTGGACTAGACGTTTCATTTCATGGACCCTTGCTTTTGACTCTGCAGACCCCTTTTCGAGTCCATGTTGGCAACCAAGCTCGAGAAGCCGGCGTTCGTCGTCACCCAACGTACCCGTAGTGTGAGGGGTCAGATCGCGGGATACACCTATTGCGAATTTGGCTGCCCAGGCTTTGAATACCAAAGACGGGTTAACTACGCCTGCGTTCATAGGCGAATACTTGTACAAGCTGCGGATCATTCGCTCTCGCATGTCGTAAGGAACCTGCCCAGCTACACAGGCGTAACGCCAGACCACTCTCAGCATGTTGTAGTACTTTCTGCGCCAGGCAATCATGAACAAAATCATGTAGGTAATTCGATCTGGCATTACAGCACCATCTTTGCCGACGTGAAACATCTTCAGTGTAGCTATGGCTGATCCCGCATCGAAGTCGTCGCTTGTCGAACTCAGGAAAGTGTTGAGTGTACCAGTCTCCAGCGGTCCGAGCCCCTCCCTCCGGAAGCGCCTTAGCAGCACCACAGCCTCGTCAGTCCGACCGAGACTGATCAGCACGCGAAGCATGCGATTCAGGACATCGATTCCCAGCCATTTGAAATCAGGCCGGTCGTATATGACATGGACTCGTGTGCTATAAGTCTGCAAGAAGCCGGCGGTGTCGCCACCCCTTTGAATATGCGCGAGGAGATGCTGTCGCACTTCGTTCCTGATGACCGCGACTAAGGCACTATTGTCGCGGAGCAGCCCTTTGTCGCGCATCAGTATCGGAATGGCATCTGCCTCAGCTGGCATGCGTCGACATATCAAGTTATGTATTGAGGCCCACGTCAATGATCCAGGCGCGATATCACGACGTCTCATCAACGCCAGCACCCGCTCGAAATGGTGGACATCGCCTGCCTCGGCAACTACAGACAGCATTGCATTGAAGCCGGTAATGCCAATTTCGCGATTTCCCTCATCCAAGCTCTGCATGATCTGGCGGAGTGCAAAAAAATTCTGATGCTTGGCTAGAAACTCGAATGAACGGCCTATGGACTCAGTCGTGCATAGATGAGAAGTGGCTGGATCCTTGAACAATGAGACAAGCGTATCCACGACAGTGTCCACTCGCCGCCTCGTCCGGTTACCGGTTTGTTGTGCGCGATCCTCCCTAGAAAGCACGCCCATGCGCATTGAGGTCAGATCATCAACATACGCGGTGAATTCTGTAGCATTCCGTAGTGACGGTAGATCAAGCTTGCATGATGAGCCTGGTTGCTGCACATTTCCCTTGGTACGGTCCCTACTCCAAACAGACCTGACAATTGCGCCTGACTGGAGACGTTTGTCTGCGTCGAAGTCCTTACTGCTTGATAAGTCCGCAGTGCTCTCGTCATCATAGGTCGCCCAGTGCTCAGGGTCTGTTGTGCCCCCCTCTCCGTCAGCGTGTAACGTCCTGTGAATATCGTGCCTCGTAAGACGTGCTCTGGTCTCCGTACTCTCGAGAGACGAGGCTTTTATGTAGCTGGGTAGCAATGACAAGGCTGAGTCATTCTGCGCATATGTTCCCTGCAAAGCGACGCCCGTGAAGGCCTTTGGACTTCCCTCGACAGCATACTCGGGCGCCATTTGGATGTGACATCCGGTTCGCTGCATGATTTCTAGGATAGCGAGCTCCGTGTTGGGCTCGAAAACAGCAGCGACGCCCTTAGGTAGCTTAGCGAATTCGACTATTCGTTTGTACCGAGAGTGCTTCGTGGGTGTAGCCTTGTACAGGTCTGCTAACATGCGCTTCCACAAATCGCCATCACGCTGCTTGTGCTGGACAGTGTATCTCCAGGCAGCTTTTGCCAGTTCTGCCTTGTGGCGGCGAAGCTGTCTGTGGAAGTAATTCGGCCCAAAGTCACTGGGAAGCTTGATGCCAAGCTCCTGAATGCTTTTGTCATCAGCGCCATCATCCACAGCAACTTCGTCCACAGCACCATTCTCGACCGCACCACCATCCACAGTGACAGCAGCATCGCTCCCAGCATGGATGGCCGAGCGTGTGAGGCAATCAGCATCGCCCTCGCTGGCAGCGGGAGCAGCAGCATCATTGGCGGGCGCTTCGAAGGGCAGGTATCTCGCAGTAGAGGTATAGGCTCGCGCCGTCATCCCACGGGCATTCTGACGTTGGTAAGTCGTGTGGAACGAGTCGCTGGGGAGCCCATGACCGTGACCGTGACCGCGAGCGCTCGACAGTGGGCGTACAACTCCAATGCTAGCTGATACATATGGCAAGGCGGCGCTGTAACGAAGCTGGTGGTGGCAGGAGTTCGCACATGATGCGGAGGAGAGCGAGAGCCTGAGTGCGGATGCGGGTGGTGAGTGTGGTGAGGGTGATGAGGTGGTGTGCTTGTCGATGTGTCCGATGCTCTTGATGATGTCTCGTAGTGGCCTTCTCAGGGCGCCTTTGCATTGCATCTAAATCCGGTGCATCGTTTGCCGCCGTCAAGAAGGTGGTCTGAGACTGGTGCTTCGTGTCTGGCGGAGGTAATCATCAGGATTGGAATGGCAGATCGAGAAACGATATTTCTCTCCCGCGGCCCGTCTTCCGCACGGGCTTATCCGAACTAGCTCCGAGAGATTTCCCTTCGACGCGTCCTTGCGTTGCGTTTCGCATCGCGTCTTCATGTCGCGTTTGCCAATCCTTGTGGAATATTACATGTATCATCGCAACCTCCCTCACATTGCTGTGTAATATACCACTACAAACACACTCCGCCCTCAGCACTGGACATCATATCCATGGCCACGGCTTCTTAAACACCCACTGCACTCCTACGCAGCAGTGTCGCAGCACCACCGCGGAATAAACGCGTATACAGCAGATACATACACCTCCCACCAGGACAATGGCACACTCGCCAGGACGAGAAGACGCGCTGGTCTCGACGCGTCCAGCCATTGCCAGACTGATGTTCCAAGAAAGCGATTCGCCCACGCCATCACCCGTCCGAAGTTCCGATTTCGACGTCTTTTCGCGACACGCGTCGAGCCAGGAGGACGGAAAGGCCATGGCGACCAGCTCTAGTCCTGCAGCCTCGGACGATGAGGAATCAGATGACGAGGTTCGAAAGCCCATGGGCCGGGCTGCCAGGCGGATGCTTGGTGCCGATGAGAGCCCAGTACGAGGCCTGGAGCAGAGACCCAGCATGTCACCTGGGAAAGTGCAGCAAAGTGCTTCGGGGGATTCTGAAGATGAGCTGTACACAGTCACGCCGAAACTGGACAGGCGCTTCCAAAGCCAGCCCCCTTTCGTGCCAGCAAGTGCCGCGCGGTCGACATTGTTCGTTAGTCCTGCCAGGACTGCACAGAACGACAGCGACGATGAACTACCTACCCGACCCACAGGAATGAAGTCGAAGCTGGCCGCCTTGGTCGCTGAGAAACGAGCTGAAAGATTGGAGAGGGAAGCCGAAGCCGAAGCAGAACGCAGGCTCACGTCGTCCGACTTGCCCGACGAGCTTGTCGAAGGACCCGAAGAGCCTGCCAACGCAGAGATCGACCGCATTCTGTCAGATGCCGCAAAGCCAACACGTAAGGCTAGTAAGAAGGCCTTGCTGGAAATGGACCGCGAGACGCAGCGACTGGCACGTCAGCAAGCACTGGCTCATCAGATGAAGACGAAGAAGACATTTTCCAAAAATGATCTGTTTGCAAGTTTCAACTTTCGACAAAATGTTGGCGCAGCTGCACAGCAAGCCCGAGATAGTTCGGGATCGTCTGCGCCAAACAGTGATGCTATCGAGGGTCCTGGGCGAGAGCCACCCAGTACTCCTCCATCAAGCCCACCCACTCCCCTGGACCGTCAGCGGGCATTGGTCGAGCTGGGCGCATTGAGTAAGATGAAACCAGTGCGAGAGGACAGTCTTCAAAGTCTTGCCGAGATTGAGGATGATGAGGAGTTGCCAGATCTGAGCAGTATCATGAACTCTTCTCGCAGGGCAAAGGCCGCCGAGCTTGAGTCTGCCTTGGCGCAGGTTGCGTCTTCGCCGGGTGTGCCAAAAAGAGGCCTCAGACTTGCAAGGCTTGGTAAGAAGGCCATGGCTCCTTCACAGGAGGATAGCAGCGATGACGACCTGGAGATTGTGCAGAGCATGCCTAAGCACTTGCGTGTGTTTGATAAAGCCAAGGGAAACATGAAAAAGCACAACACAGACTCAAGAGCTATCCACAGACTAAAGCATCTAGCGCATCTTGGTGGAGATGATGGCCAGACTGGCCGTCGCAAGCATGGCAAATCGCGGCCTTCCATCAATCCTAACGCACTGGAGGCCCAATTGCGCATGCGCGCCAAGGAGCAGGCGCGTGCACTGCAGCTGGAGCGCATCGCTGAGCTCAGAGCCAAAGGCATTGAAGTTCAGACCGCCGAAGAGCGGGAACGCGAGCAAGAAGCGTTTGAGAGCCTGCTGGAGAAGGCGAGGCTAGACGCTGTCGAGATCCGCAAGGCCGAGAAGGCTGCTGCAAAGGCCGAGAACGGTGGAGTCGACGTCAGCGCAGACGAGAGTGAAGATGAAGACTATGTGGACGTGTCTGGTAGTGAGGACGGCCTGGCCAATGACGAGAACGAAAGTAATGACATGGTCGATGACGCTGCGGAAGACGAGGAGGAAGGAGAAGAGAACGAGATGGACGAGGAGGAGTTGGAGGGTGAGGAATTGGGCGAGCGTGACGAGATACCGCCCCCGAATGGCTCTCAAGATGCGGCTGAAACGGAGGCAGTCGAGCCTACGCCCACCAGACCCGCCGAAGCCGTGGACCAGCTCGGCCCATCGCAGACGCCCGTCGTCGGGCGAAGATCTCGAAAGTCGCGACTAATCGTGGATGAGGAGGATGATGAAGATGCAAGTGATGCTCAGGGCTCGCACCATCTTCCGGTCACCGCGCACACTCCTGCGCAATCACAAATTGATGACCCATTTGCTGCGTTCAACTTTGGAGGAGCAGGCCCAGGAAGTTCGCTGATGAGTCCCACGCAAATGTTCAATGCCACCATGCAAACCCCATCGCAAGACATCCAGCAAGACTCGATGGATGTATTGAATCGCCTCGTCCCAACAAGCTCGTTGGTACGACCTTCACCCACATTCGCTGTTCAGCCACAATCTACTCAAAATTGGGACAGCCAACACAACAATATTCCCAGCAGTCAGTTGCCAGAGAGTCAGCAGGTTCAGCTTGCTTGGGAAACTCAGGCTCCGGAAACGCCTGTTCAAGGCACCCATCGAATCACATCCGCATCTGCGACAGCAACGCCTGGCTGGGAACCTTCTCAAGACCCTGGTCTCCCTAATGCGTGGCAAGCAATGCCGGATTTGACTCGGGAAGATAGCCTACAAACGCTTCCAGACAGAGACACGCAGTCCACTGAGCCTTTGCGAATCAGTGAGTCACCTGCAATGGTACCGAAGAGAACTCGTTTAGCACGCGGACGTCGTCCTGCAGTAGTCGAAAGCGATGACGATGACGCCGAGCGTATACAGCCTGGCAAGGACGAGAAAAAAGATGCATTCCGAGAAATGGCCCGTAAGCGCAAGGAAGCTCTGAGTGCTGAAGAGATGGCCGATGCTGAGCGTGAAGCCAAGCAAATGATGGATGAGCAGGCCGAGGAATCTGAAGACGAGTACACTGGCCTTGGAGGCGACGATTTCGTGGCGCCGGAGACAGAGGAGGATCGTGAAATGATTGACTCCAGCTTGATAGATGTCGATGAACGGCAGATCGCTGCCCACTACGCAGAGGAGCAGCGCATTGCTGATGAAGCCGATCATCAGAGGTTGTACAAAGATTTGATGACGGGAGCACTGCGAAGGAAGCAGGCGAACATGTTCGACCTTGATGAAGATGAAGACGACCTCGCGGCGCGTCGCCGGCAAATAAAACAGCGCGAAGAAGCTCGAAAGCGGAAGCTGCTGCTGCAAGACGAGAGTATTGCCAGCCTGGCAGAGGGTCGGCACAGCAAGGGCAAAGACGCTTTCTTGAAGGCGATTGCCGACGATGATGAGCGGGACGACGATGTCCTGGACCTGTCTGATATCGAGGACGACTCTCAAGTGCCTGACTCGCAGTCAGACAGTCAATACTCCCAGCAAACGTTGCCTCGCGCAGCTCCTTTGCGAGAAGCGAGCGGCAACAAGCGACGTATGGAAGAAGCGCCAGAAGAGCGACCTCCTGCCAAGCAACGTCGCACCCAGCCGTCCGCTTTCAGGGCACCGGTGTCCATGCTCGAGGTCCAGGAATCTGTCAGCTTTCTTCTCGAAGAGCCAAATATGCTTCTGGATGGTCCTTCAGCCGTCGATCTCAACTCCGACTCCGAGCACGACGATGACGTGGCTGAACAAGAAGAAGTTGATGAACATGAGGATGATATTGACGAAGAGCTTCGTGAAGAAGTTGCTCGCCAGAACGATGGCGGCTTCGCCCCCGATCGAGTCACCATGCCTCCTCCTCGATTCCCCGCGTCTCAGCGGCGGACCACGACAACGACAGTATCTGTCGTAGATCGCCTTAGCCTCAAACGTGCTAGCAGCGCATCTGAGCACACTGCAGCAGGATCACGTACAGCATGGGGATCGGGCTCTCAAGGAAGCGGCTTCCGAGCCCCTTCTCTCCTTCGCAGAGCAACCACAAACGGCGGTGCTTCTCGCGGCGCGAACGAGCGTGGCGTGAGCACGAGCAACGGCGTCTCTCGGCAGGATAGTGGTAGTAATAATACTGCCAGTGGAGTCAAAATGGGAGGGACCAAAAAGAGCTCACTGGCCTACCAAGCGAGAGACGCGGAGAGGAAAGCCATTGTGGAACAAAGTGCTCGACGTCGCGCAGACAATACTGCCAAGATTGCTCAGTTGCGGAGAAACGCTAGCAGCGGCTTCGGAAAGGGGCTCGGTGGCACGTTTGAGTGAAAGAAAAAAACAAAAAGGTAGACGGGAAGATTGACGGTCTCTTATCAAGGGAGAGTGCTGCAAGCTGCCTGCAGTTTTGTGGTTGAGATTGTTCATTCAGTAATGAACAGCTAGCTACCTACCTGGCTAAGTATATACATAGCGACCAACAGATATGATGGACGGCTGGAATTAATGAAAAAAAAAGCATTATTGACCGCGTCGTGTTGTATTCCCGCTTACTTCCTACTTGTTTGTATACCTCTCTCTTTCCACAATAAAAACTCAACCTACCTGCAATCACTCCTCAGTATCTCGATACAGGTATTCATTCCCCTATGTCGCCCGTGACGATGGCATATCGCCCGCCAGTGGACTCTGGGTACTAAGGTAAGGTAGGTAAGGTAGGTACTCATGGGCGCTCCTTCCCAGCAGGAGAAGACCCCGAACTTCTCAATCTATAAGGCGCAATCACGAGACAACCAGGGGGGAGGGGTATTATCTGTCTGAATGAAGCACACCTCACTACGAGATGGCATTATTGTATAGGTAACTAAACTTATATAGTAATTGAAAATGTCTAGGTAAGTACCTAGGTATTAGGTATTAGGTAATCAACAACATGGCAGAGAAACAAACTCACGGCAGCAAAGCAGGTAGATATACAGGTAAGATGCATACGCGTGCCCATTACTTTGGAGCGGGGAGGGGATTCTCTTTTTTTCCCCCTTCGGGCTTTCTTCAAAATCCTCAACAAGCCAGGTTCATGACGGATACCAACAACGCAAATGTGCAGAATCAGGATCGACGGCGACTTCGGGCTTTCTTTCTTCGAAGAAGTTCTCTCGTACATTCAAGAGACGGTCTGGTATTGCTATGCTTCCATGGTAATAATTCAGCAGCTCTGCTCAAAACATCTCGGTTTGCAGTACTTCTGTCGAGGCGTATTTCCAGAGATTGTGGCGGAGCACCGTTTTACTCATCGCTGGACATTGATAAGCCGAATGTATGCGCTTCCTTATCACGTCGCCGCTGGGCTTATAATGATAGTCGTCTTGGTCTTCACTCTCGGGATACTCGTCTTCGTCTTCGCTCTCGGAGTGCTCGTCTTCGTCTTCACTCTCGGGGTGTATAACCTCGACTTCCGACCAAGTGGTACTGTCGATGGGAACGCCTTCTGCTCGTAAAGTGAACTCGTATATAATGTCTACAAGCTCGGTTGGGAGACGATGGCTTACTGCCAGCACACAAGAGCGACGTGTCTCAGCATGGGCCTGGCGAAGCAGATGACTCAGGAGGCCAAAATTCTGTCTGTGTATACAACGTATTGGTGCCCTTGGGCAAGCCGTTGTGCTGCTGTTGTAGATTTCCCACAGCTCTCGCCAGGCGGCTGCAGTATTCCAATACACAAAGAGCTTTTGTTTCCCGGGTTGGCACTTCTTCGTCCACATCAGAGAGTCTCTCTCTAAGACCTGCTTTATCTCATTGGTCCTTGCCTCGGGTGGCATTTGACAATCGCGCCCCTTGATTTCGTCCTCAACCTTGAGGAATTCCCTTGACCAGACCAGGCAATGGTTCAAGAAGAAGTCGTCGACTTCGTCTGCCTCTCTTATGATTCTTTCCCTTTGAACTTGTGCTTCTTCGCCCTTCGGTAGCGGAATGGATGAATCCTGTTGTTGTGCCCGAAGAAAACACAAGAGTGCGAAGAAGGAACGCCGAGTTTCATCATCTTCCACTTTGAAGATTTGCGTAAAGCACATATAGATCTTACTCATCCAGTCGAAGTTGTGCCACCAATGCGTAAACTTTGCAACAACTGCAGTGATGATTTGCCGCAGATATTGCACGAAGTCGAGCATGCTATCTGCTGTGAAGCTGAAGAGAATAGCGGACAGTTGATTGCGGCTGAGGTCTAATGTCTGGCGTCAGCGTCTGGCAATGGACTTTGGAGTGAAACATACCGAGTATATTCCCACGTCGGTACCACTGGGGCCCAGATGAAACCGCACGCGGGAGCTCATAGTTCTCGATAGCGTCTAACTCCTCGTGCACGGAAAAGGTCATCTCAAAGACATGAGCCAGTGCCTGCTCCAGGCGTCGCTCATTGTTGACTATCTTAGCATGGAATTTTCGGAACTCCGTATTATCTTCAGAAGCGAAGGCCAGGAGCGTGTTGTAGCGTTCCTTTCTATCCCTCATCATTCCCATATAGCGTCCAACAAACGTGTGCACTGGATTATCCAAATCCTCGTCAGGGTGGAATGACGAGAGACGAGGGAGCTTGCTAGGGCCATGACTGCTGCTGTCACGACTGCGCTTGAGATCTGCCATGAGATCATGTGGTGGAATCTGTTGGAGTGAAGCTGTCGGGTCCTGAGGTTTGCTGATGTTTTTTCCCCTAGGAAGGTGTACACTGTACACCAAGACAAAACACCAAGACCAACAAATGGAGTGCCAGGCTGCCAGCGCGACACACGAAACTCTCGCGCTCGAACACGCCAAGCAATTGTGTAGCAATAATAGAAATGCTCCGCACCTACCTCGGTACCTCCTACTTCTCGTCTCTACACATGTCTATACGTGCCTAGGTACCTTACCTTACCTTACCTGTACCTACCATGCGCCTTAGGTATGCAGCAACGCGGCCGGTATATTTGCATTGGACGGGAAGCTGAACGAGAAATGCCAAGCAAGAAAGCCAGATCCACAAAAGACCAAGCAGGCAGCATAGACATGGATGGCAGTTCACTTCCGACAGGATGCGGCTAGCTTTGCACGCTGGCGACAGCTGCAAAACAAGTTAACTCACTGCACTCCCACCCAGGCTCGCCAGTCGTCGTGCTCTTACAATGCATGAAACGAAATGTCTTCCATGAAATCCAGCCACTTTGCAAGATCGAAAAGGCTCAAGTTCTTGGCGGAAGTATAGATCAGTAGGAGCTACGTCAGTTCCCCGGAGCCGGGGACAATCAACCTGTGCATCATAAAGCCAAATCCTGGACGCATTAATAGGTAATGAATGTACCTTACCTGACTTCCAACATGTTGTCACGTCAATTCTCTCGTCAGCCATGAAATCCCCCATTCCAGACTACCTCGAGAGAGTGCTCGACAATGCTCGTCCAGACGACTCCGGCGCTCCAGCGGGCTATATTGATGTTCTCGCCAAAGCCGATACCTCCAAGCTAGCTGTAGCCATTGCCATGGTCGATGGGAATGTGTACAGCGCAGGTGACGACGAAGTCGAGTTCTCGATACAGTCCATTTCCAAGGTACACAGCAGGACTGGTCGGCCGACCCTTTTCCCCAAATGTCTAACATCTCACTGGATTCAAGTTTACGACGGTGTCAAGTCAAGAGACAGGCTTCTCCAGATGGAGGGGTTATACTAGTCAGAGATACTTGCTTACGCTCGACCCATTGCTTTGTAGGCTTTCGTATACGCCCTCGCCATCGAAGATGCCGGTCTCGATGCGGTGCTGGCCAAGATTGGAGTCGAGCCCTCAGGCGATGCATTCAATGAGCTCTCTCTTCATGAAGGCTCCAATCGTCCAATGAATCCAATGATCAATGCTGGCGCTATCACCGCCCATTCTCTGGTTGTGGGTAAGTAGTAATAACGCAGGATCCCCCAATTTGCTCCCCAAGCTTGAGACTCTCGAAGACAAGCTTGAAAGCAAGCATATTAAAACAAATCCGTGGGTTCCAGATCTACTCACTCGCAACTGACTTGTTCATGTGTAGGACCTGATGCCACTGCGGAACAGCGAACAGATCGAATCTTGAAAGTCATGTCGAAGCTTGCAGGCAGAGAGCTGAAAGTGTGCGAAGAAGTGTACGAAGCTGAGATGAAAGTAAGTGCCAAGTTCGCATGTTCAGAAATGCGTGCTGATCTGATTCTCTGTAGGACTGGGATCGCAATATGGGTCTGGCCCATATGCTCAAAGCAGCTGGTATTTTCCGTTGCGATCCTCGCGAGGTAGTCAAAGGTTACATTCGTCAATGCTCGATCAACGTCACTGTTCGAGACCTGGCCCTGATGGCTGCGACGCTGAGTAATGCAGGCTACCATCCTGTGACCGGAGAAAAGATTTTTCCACATTACAGCGTGCGGCAGGTGTTGTCAGTCATGACGACTTGTGGTATGTACGATGCAGCGGGAGACTGGGTGTCGAACGTCGGCATTCCAGCCAAGAGTGGAGTGGCGGGCGGCATCCTCGGTGCACTCCCAGGCCAAGTCGGCCTAGCAGCTTTCTCTCCCAAGCTCGATGACAAAGGCAATAGTGTCCGGGGTGTTGCCATTTGTGAAAAACTATCACGAGATATGGGTTTACACATGATGGACGTCAGCCAAATTGCTCGCTCGACCGTAGAGACGACAATCACAACTCTCCAGACGGCTGATGACCATCATCCGAACTGTAAAGGGCGTGTTGCAATCTTTCACATGCGTGGAGCAGTCCGGTTTGCAGGATCAGAGATCTTGACGCGTGCGTTGACGAGGGAACTTGGGGAGGCAGATCCTGATGATCCTGGTTCGGGAGCGTATGCAGACGCTTGTGCAGTTGTGCTGTCCTTTCGTGATGTGTTTTCACTGAACAAGGTAGCGAGGCGGATTGTTCACGAAAATATCAGTCGTCTGCTCGTAGATGAGAGAAGTGTCGTCGTGATCGATCCAACAGGGGTGTTGCGGTGGGAACACGAGGGCAAAGAGAGACATCCAGAGGTTGTCCAGAATCAGGATCAGGCGCGAGAGTAAGTATTTCCCCCTTCTGCTCTACGAAGTCGGTGCCTAATGGTGCTTTTAGATTCATCGGCGGTGCAGGCTGCTCGGCATCAGTAGAGCAGAGTTGGTGATTGTGCTCGTCGTGGATGGGGTTCGACTAGCCGATATCGTTCGCAAAGTTGTCGCCTACCTGTGTAGTGGATTGTCTGAAGATCTGATGCCGCTCAGTTCTCGTTCTTTCCTGCAGCTGCCCCGTGTGAGTTGAGCAGGAACGTGATTACGTGAAGTGGAGCGGAGATGTGCAGGTGAGGTGTCACCGTGTCATGCTCGGTGGTAGGCCACATATCCCGATAAGGACAGCGCCAAACCCGATCAGAGTTTTCCCGTCTGTAGAGTGCAGTACCTTACGAAATATATTACATATACATAATACAACCGCATCAGTTCACCTATCCCAGTCATCATCACCTATACACATACAGAGTAGTAGTACCAAAAAGGAAATGCCTTCTAAACCCCAACAACCTCCCAAAAACAAAAACAAGGTCAAGGACACTCCCACTACTACAACTTCTACGAAACCTACCCCTCCAAACTGGCCCCCCCTCAAACCTCTTCTCCCCTCTTCTACCCTCTCCCTCACGCCTCTCCTCCCCAATTATCAAATCCTTACCATCTCCCACTTCTGGACGTCAACGCTCTGTAAAGCTTATATTTCTTTTCTGTCATCTTCTTCTTCCAACCTCACATTCACAACGACGCCTTCTAAGCCGAAAAAAGGGGAAGCGGTGCGCGTGAACGATCGGTTGCAAGTTGATGATGCGGGGTTTGCGGAGAGGTTGTGGTCGGGAACGGGGTTGAAGGGGCTCGTGATGGGGGATAATGGATTTGAGGGGGATGGGGATGAGGAGAAGGAGAAGGACCGGGGACTGTGGGGGGGAGAGGTGTTGGGATTGAGTTCGAATATTCGGGTATATCGATATGGGAAGGGACAATTCTTTGGGAGGCATTGTGAGTTTCATCTTTTGATTGATAACTGATTTATCTTTTTTAGGTACTTGATCTTTTGGTTTTCTCGTATCTTTTTAGGCTTTGGCTTTGTGGGGGGCCGTTTTTGCCTTTTTCCTTTTTTGCTTTTTTTCGTATCTTTGCCTTTTCTGCTTATACAGTTGTACTATGTCTTCTGTCTGCTTATTTCCTGATTCTCATCTAATCTATTTACAGATGATGAAAGTAATCACATCATGTTCCCATCCGATGACGCTCCGGATGCTGTTCCCGCCAAGACGACGTGGACATTTCTGCTCTATCTCACTTCGCCAGCGACGGGTTGTCAAGGTGGCGAAACGGTGTTCTATCCGGAAGCGGTGAGTAAGCGGGAAGCTGCACCTGCACCGGTGGTTGTCAACTTGGAAGTCGGAATGGCGTTGCTGCATCGACATGGAAAGGAATGTATGTTGCATGAGGGGAAAGAGGTGACGGAGGGCGAGAAATGGGTGATTCGAAGCGATGTTTGTGTCAAGCGTTGAGAGGGGGTTGTTTGTTTGTTTGTGAACCTGCACTCTTCAGACTACTGCGGTGCGGGCGAGGATGTGATGGGAAGTGCATCCAGGGATGTCTACGAGAAGACATGTCAGCTGCTGGAGAAGAGTTGCCGTTGGAGCAATGGAGAGAGAGCAAGGATCGGGTACTGCAGGTCATGTCCGACGCAGCAGCATTGGTGCAATGTGCTTACATTCGGTCAGCAGTAACATGGACGCAGCTACAACTGCTGCTCACAAGGCACGTTCGAAATAGATTGTCGCCATTTCGCATCTGCTTCGGCGGTGATTGTGTAGAGACACCGGTAGATGTAATACCTGAGGTATCATTTCCGGTCCCCTACCTGAGGTACTCTATCCGCCATAATGCCGAAGTCCGGAGATAGCAAACCATCCTTCTATAGCAGGGCTGCATCCTTTAAAGTTCTATAACTTCTCTTGATGACAGGGAGCCTGGAGGTAGGTTAGTAGAATTTCAGTTACTGAGGCGCCGACAGACAGGTCACAGACTTACAGCACTGACCCTAGGTACCTGACCTACTGAGCAGTGGAGTGAGCTTTTCATATCGCATCATGGCCCAGGGCATGCGCTAAAAGCTAGGGAGACACGCCAAGACGGGGTATTGCTGTTGGCCTTGCTTCCAAGGTTAATTCGTGCCGATTCAACTCTCATCTCCTTCTGATTGATTCATCACAACATCCCTCATTCTATGATTCTACAGACTGGGCGCGGCGCCAGATGGATACGATAGGTACACCGCATCGCTGCTCTGCATCCTGGTCTGCTGTATAGGTGTGTATCAGGACACGCAAAATCGCATGGTCCGTATGGTCACTTCGCCCTACTCTCATACCATGCCGGCCATGCCATGCCATGCATCACGAAAAGCTTAAAATGGCACCTTATCCACTACGTCTCGACGCGCTGATGGGACTGGTCGCGTCACATTTATCGGGGCGCTGCATCTCCCTATGGACAAGTTTCGGGAGTGCATGTTCATAGGCTGCGTATGGATAGGCGGTGGTAGTGGTAGGAGCCTAGAGGAGGTCTTGGCTTTTGTAGGAGGGGACGGGGAAGACGGTTGGAAATACTTAATACACCCACAATTTCCAAAAAGGACACCGCTGGCCGCCATCCATGTGCCCCGTGCCGCGGTGGTGGTTGAGGCTACTTCAAGCATTTAGGCGAAGCTAGGGATCCACAGCAAACACTGCCGATAAGTTTTTTTTCTACGGTAATGAGGTCATGTTGTGGACTTGTGGTCATGGTGATTGCAGCGCTTCCACATGCAAATACCTATCCCACCGTAAACGCCGTCTTGTCTCCGCGCCCGTCTCGCAAATCAACAGCGGGCCCGCGGCATCTAACAGCATCGCAAAGCCTATCCTGCCTCATCGGGAATCATGGCGGCCTCTAGTGTAGCACCTGTCGCACCAGCCCGCAGCCAACGTCGCTCTCCTGCGCGACTCCATACAATATTGCTGTGGCCCCCCGTCATTTTCACTCTTATTCGCCCCAGGTCCACCTGCTGCTTGGTCAGCTAGCTTAACTGCCATCACTCCACGCGTTCGGCTTCAAAATTCGCGTGGCGACCGCTGGTCTGACACACACACACACACTCTCTCTCTCTCCCTCTCTCATTGTCAACATCAGTGCCGACGACCAACCGCAACCTCAATCACATCCGCATACACCGCACCTTTGAACGCCGCCTAGTGTGACCGGGGCCCTGGTAGACGACGCACGATTCACTTCGTCCAGGATGTGGGGATCTGGGGTCGACGAGCGCAAGCTCAACACCTCGTCCCATTCGCTAAACCAATGGCATCGGGGCGACCCTCACAGCGACTCCGACCGCGCCCATACACCTCTTCACCCCACGGAAGAAGTCGAAGATGGCACTCGTGGCCAGGATGGAACTTGGGGCGAATGTAAGGCTTGCATGCCGTATCATGT
Source organism: Sphaerulina musiva SO2202 (assembly GCF_000320565.1). Lineage (NCBI taxonomy): Eukaryota > Fungi > Ascomycota > Dothideomycetes > Mycosphaerellales > Mycosphaerellaceae > Sphaerulina > Sphaerulina musiva. The sequence continues at coordinate 2,118,316 of NW_016017385.1, read as the reverse complement.
CTGATGATGTCGCCAAATAGCTGACCGATCTTTGCAGCCGACGTGGGCGGTTGGACCACAGAAAGCGCCATGGCAGACTATGAGAACCTGCGGAGGAATCTCACGACCATGGAGCGCACACGGTCCAAGGAGGCTGCCCAAGACGGCAATGCCTTGACCAGGACGACCACGGCACAAAGCAAGAGGAGCCAGGGCGGTCGTCGGCGAGCGTCGCTGCTTACCATGTCCACACAAGCAGATCACACAGCGACACGCCAACCCACGAGGGAAGAAGCGGAAGCAGAAGTCGAAGCTGGTCCTGACGACGACGACGACGAGGAAGAACGAGAAGAGTTTGAACTCGAAAAGTTCATGCGAGACGGCCATTTCGAACGTCGAGAGGATGGCAAACCACAGAAGAAAGTGGGTGTCATCTACAAAGATTTGACCGTCAAGGGTGTTGGATCGACTGCTTCATTCGTCAGGACCTTGCCGGATGCTATACTGGGCACATTTGGTCCAGATTTGTGGCACATCATCACTCGCTTCGTACCAGCTCTAGGCCGCCGAAGCGGCGAGACCAGGACTTTGCTGCATGGTTTCAGTGGATGCGTTCGAGACGGAGAAATGCTGCTGGTTCTTGGTCGTCCAGGCGCTGGCTGCACCACTTTTCTCAAAGCTATCAGCAATAACCGCGAGCCGTATGCTGAAGTGACGGGAGAAGTGACGTATGGCGGCATATCGGCGGACAAGCAGAAGAAGATGTATCGTGGTGAGGTGAATTACAATCCCGAAGATGATATCCATTTTGCCTCCCTCAACGTGTGGCAAACCTTCACCTTCGCACTGTACACCAAGACAAAGAAGAAAGCGCAGGAGGATATCCCTGTTATTGCCAATGCCCTGATGCGTATGTTCGGCATCAGCCACACGAAATACACTCTCGTTGGTGATGAATACACGCGAGGAGTCAGTGGTGGTGAACGAAAACGTGTATCGATCGCCGAGACTCTCGCATCGAAGAGCACAGTCACCTGTTGGGACAACAGCACCCGTGGTCTCGACGCCAGCACAGCACTGGACTACGCACGATCTCTGCGCATTATGACCGACGTCACGAACCGAACAACACTTGTGACCCTCTACCAGGCGGGAGAAGGAATCTACGATGTCATGGACAAAGTCCTTGTGATTGACCAAGGCCATGAGATCTATATGGGACCTGCCTCTGACGCGAAGCAGTACTTCATCGATCTCGGCTACCACTGTCCCGAGCGTCAGACGACAGCCGATTTCTTGACTGCTGTGACCGATCCCGTGGAGCGCCAATTCCGCGAGGGATATGAAGCCAAAGCGCCCAAGACGCCCGAAGAGCTTGAAAAGGCATTCCGAGCGTCACCAGCGTACCAACGTGTCCTGGAGGACATGCGCGACTACGAAGCCTATCTGAAGGAGAGCGGTTATGCAGATGCCGAGCGCTTCGAGAATGCTGTTCAAAGTAAGTCTGGTCTTCTCCTTGTGGTACTAGTGTGTCATCAGAACTAACAATGCGATAGCTGGCAAGTCGAAGAATGTCCGCAAGAAGAGTCCATACACCGTGAGCTTCCCACGACAGGTAACGGCATGTGTCAAGCGTGAGTTCTGGCTGCTCTGGGGAGACAAAACCACACTCTACACCAAGGTTTTCATCATCATTTCCAATGGTCTGATTGTCGGATCTCTCTTCTATGGCCAGCCAGAAAACACCGAAGGTGCATTCAGTCGTGGCGGTGCTTTGTTCTTCTCCATCCTCTTCCTTGGATGGCTGCAGCTCACGGAACTTATGAAGGCCGTTTCGGGACGTGCGGTCGTGGCTCGGCACAAGGACTACGCATATTATCGCCCCAGCGCTGTTTCCATCGCACGTGTGGTTGCCGATCTACCTGTGATTTTCGTGCAAGTGGTCCTATTCGGAATTATCATGTACTTCATGACAAACCTTACGGTCACGGCCAGCAGGTTCTTCATCTACCTGCTGTTCGTCTACGTTACGACCATCATGCTTACGGCCCTCTATCGACTCTTCGCCTCGGTCTCACCGGAGATCGACACCGCAGTCCGTTTCTCTGGAATCGCCCTCAACTTGCTCGTGATCTACACCGGATATGTGATACCCAAGACTCAGCTACTGTCCAAGTACATCTGGTTCGGATGGATGTATTGGATTAATCCCATCGCGTATTCCTTCGAGGCAGTGCTCTCCAACGAATTTGCGGGCAGAACGATGCAGTGCGCACCTGAACAGCTTGTACCTCAAGGTTCTGGAATCGATCCCGCATACCAAGGCTGTCCTATCGCGGGAGCTCAAATTGGCTCGACCGAAGTCTCTGGGTCGGACTACATTGGCACGCAGTACAACTATTCTCGGTCCCATCTGTGGCGTAACTTTGGGGTTGTCATCGCTTTCACTGTCCTGTACATTCTGCTTGCCGTGATCGCTACCGAGCTGTTCGACTTCTCTGCCGGCGGTGGCGGTGCTCTGGCATTCAAGAAGTCGAAACGCGCAAAGAACCAGGTCAAGGAAGCAGCTCCAGCCGACGAGGAGAAGGCTGGTATCGCCGAAGATAGCTCCAGCTCTACCAAGAAGGAAGCTGGCATGGGAGAGTCTGGTGACTCTGACAAGGAGAACGAGGCGCTCGAGCAGATCACCAAGTCAGAGAGCATCTTCACTTGGCGAGATGTTGAGTACACTGTCCCATACTTGGGTGGTGAAAAGAAGCTCTTGAACAAGGTCAATGGCTATGCCAAACCGGGTGTCATGGTCGCATTGATGGGAGCAAGTGGAGCCGGCAAGACGACTTTGCTGAACACACTTGCTCAGCGTCAGTCGATGGGAGTCGTGTCTGGCGAGATGTTCGTTGACGGGCGTGAGCTTGACGGCGCATTTCAGCGCAACACCGGCTTCTGTCTTCAAGGAGACCTTCACGACGGCACAGCCACGATCCGCGAAGCACTGGAGTTCTCTGCCATCTTGCGACAAGACGCGAGCGTGCCGCGCTCCGAGAAGATTGCGTATGTGGACAAGATCATCGATTTGCTCGAATTAAACGACCTACAAGATGCCATCATCAGCAGTCTTGGTGTTGAGCAGAGAAAGCGCCTGACAATTGGTGTTGAGTTGGCTGCCAAGCCTTCGCTGCTCCTCTTCCTGGACGAGCCAACGTCTGGACTCGATTCTCAGAGCGCCTACTCCATTGTTCGATTCTTGAAGAAGCTGGCTCACGCCGGTCAGGCAATCGTGTGCACCATCCATCAGCCGTCTTCTGTGCTCATTCAGCAATTCGACATGATTCTCGCTCTCAACCCAGGTGGCAACACTTTCTACTTCGGTCCCGTAGGGGAAAACGGCAAGGACGTGATCAAGTACTTCAGCGAGCGAGGCGTCGACTGTCCACCCAGCAAGAACGTTGCCGAATTTATCCTCGAGACTGCAGCCCGACCCGTGCAGGGCAAGGATGGCAAAAAGATCAACTGGAACCAGGAATGGCGAAACAGCCAGCAAGCCAAGGATGTCATCCAGGAGATTGAAGGACTCAAACTGAGCCGCAGCAAGACCCAGCCAGAAGGCAAGCGCAAGGAGCAAGAAAAGGAGTACGCCGCTCCGGTTGGAGTCCAATGCACTGAACTCCTGAAGCGAACCTTCAAGCAATACTGGAGAGATCCATCTTATCTCTACGGTGAGTCAAGTGACAGTTTGAAGACTTCCCGTATCTTTGATGTCTCAAGAAGCACGCACTCTGTTGAGCTGCGGAGCTTGACACAGACATTGTCCCATCACCTCCCCATTAGGAGCTACACTTGCTGACCTTTTGATTTCTAACTTTCAGGCAAGCTCTTCGTCTCAGTAGTCATCGGCATCTTCAACGGCTTCACCTTCTGGCAGCTTGGCAACACGATTCAGGACATGCAGAACCGCATGTTCACGGCATTCTTGATCTTGACTTTGCCTCCCACGATTGTCAACGCTGTCGTGCCGAAGTTCTTCACCAATATGGCTTTGTGGCAGGCCCGAGAGTATCCATCCAGGATTTATGGCTGGTTCGCGTTTTGCACTGCGCAAGTGGTCGCAGAGATCCCGGCTGCAATCATTGGTGCTGTGGTGTACTGGGTACTGTGGTACTTTGCCACAGGTTTGCCGACAGAAGCTTCTGTTTCTGGCTATGTCTTCCTCATGGCAAGTTCTATGCGCACTACTTGTACTCGGTTCATGACTAACAGATCTCGCAGACCATGCTCTTCTTCCTCTTCCAGGCTAGCTGGGGTCAGTGGATCTGTGCCTTTGCACCCTCGTTCACTGTCATTTCGAACGTCATGCCATTCTTCTTCGTCATGTTCTCGCTGTTTAACGGTGTGGTGCGACCGTATTCCATGATACCCGTCTTTTGGCGATACTGGATGTACTGGTAAGTCAATCCAATGTCCCCGCCGAACAGTAGGCGCTAACAGAGACATCAGGGTCAACCCATCTACCTGGTGGATCAGCGGTGTCCTTGCGGCGACCCTTCACAACATTCCAGTGCAATGTGCCGAATCCGAGACTGCCATGTTCAATCCTCCACCCGGTCAGACCTGCTCGCAATATGCGGGATCTTTCGCCCAATCTGCCGGTGGATATCTCTTGAATGGAGATGCCACGTCAACGTGCATGTACTGCCCATACTCTTCTGGAGACCAATACCTGTCGACTTTGAACATTCACGCCTCGCAGAAATGGAGAGACTTTGGCATCTTTTTGGTATTCGTCTTCACCAACTGGTTCCTGTAAGTTTTATATCCTATTGCCCTTTTTTACATGAAAGGGTAATGTAACAATCGCTAACATTTTCACCCTAGCGTCTACTTCTTCATTTGGTCTGTACGTGTCAAGGGCTGGTCATTTGGTATGGGATACTTGTTCGGCGGCCTTGGCAAGCTCGTTTCATTAATCACGAAGCCTTTTGCCCGCATCTTCGACAAGAAGAAGAAGAACAAGGAATCCCAGGAATAGAAAGAGACTCAGCAATTACGTTTTTAGGGACGTGACTTTAGCAAGGCGTTAACTCTAGACCGGTACCACAGTACCACTATAGAACAAGAGCTGAATAGTCTACCAGAGCTTACAATTACAGCTAGTTTTTTTCTTTTTCATTGATGATATGCTGCACTCCCTCCTGCCAAGACAACAGCGTTCGTGCACTGTAAAGCTGAGATCATCTTATCTATCTAGGTACCTTGTCTACTCTTACACCACCAAGAAACGGTTCCTGTTGTTTTGGTTTTCCTTTCTGGTGACACAACATATACCTACCTGGCTGCTGTTCGCATGCCGCTGGAGGGTAGGGTGACACGACAGCATACGGCAGCGGCAAGCAACACGGGAAGCCAGCGGGTCGTGAAGTTCATGAACATCATCATCATCATCGGATCGGATAGCTGCTTCGGGGCCTGGTTCTGGCGTCTGTATCTACAGGTAGTCAGGTACCTAGGTAGTTTGTTGTTTTTCGGTAAGGTAGTAGCTATGTAACTAGAAGTTTGAGTAGTTCAAGGGAAGAGATGGTATTGGTTTTTTCTTTTCTTTTCTTGTTAATGTGGTTTAATAAAGGTAGGTGGGTTTGAGTATATGTTTGTGTGTATTGTTACTACTACCTACTAGATGTGGATTTTTGTTCTTGTTCGTTCTGACTGTATGGGCATGGTATGGGCGTGGTATGGCATGGGCATGGTAAAGCAGGATGGATGGGATGGTATGGGATGGTATGGGATGGTATGAAGACGCGATACGTCCATGGGTGTGTGCTCGGACGGCTCTTTGCAGATGGGGAAATTTGGAGACACCGACAGACAGAACATCCAAACAACACTTCTTTTTTTTCCTATCTGAACTTTGCGTCTTCTTCTCGTGAAGATACAGCCGAGTCTCTTTCGAGATAGCAAGCAAGCAGGCAAAGCAAAGCAAGCAATCAAGGAGATGATGATGATGATGATGGATAATTGATGATTGATGGTGGACAAAAACGGAGACAATCAATTGACAGCAATTATGTAGCTTTCTTTGTACGCTTGTTGGAATGGCTGGGCAGAATCTACCCACCTACAGTACTTACCGTAGTTTGTTACCACCAGATTCCCAAGCGCTGCGAGAACCCGGACAGGCATACTGCTGCCACATGGCTGGATGCCCTGTCCGGTTGTCATGATGTATGTAGTGGTCCTCCTCCATACCTGATGCTTGCTCCATGGGTACTTTGGTATAACTGCAAATCTTCTCTTTTCTGAGGATGTACAATGTTTCACTTACATCTCTCAAGTCAAAGGTTTGCTCTCTGAGTAAATGAAGAGAACCTCGTAACTCCGGATCGTGCCAACTGCCGCACGAACGAACGAACATGTGGCGAGTGTGTCGGAACGTGCATCCTGCTTTGATAGACGGGACCCGCCGCTCCCATATACACTTGAGACAACCACCACGAGCCAGGGTATTGATCCCCCCGGTGGACATGCCCCCCAACCAACCACGCGGGAGAGGCTGAATACTATCCACCTCACTCTTCGGGTATCGCGCCATAGAGCCTTCACTGCAAGTGGTCTGTTCCGCTTCAGACAAGACAACCTCAGGCTCGAGCGCCTCAGAACCAGCCTCGAGGGATAGGGATGTCGTTTGCTCAATCAATATCGCTCCTTAGCAACTCCCACTTGTAGTTGACGAGGCTGGTCCCTTAATTCTTCTCCTCGTGTATTCCCCCATTCTCTCATCTTGTTGTCGTCGCAACAGCACCGACGCTGATAGTGCTCGCGGTGTATACGGCTGCGTCGTCTTTTAAAGGACTCTCCCACCACCTGCACAAACGACGGCGTGCATGACCTCTGCATAGGCCAGTGCAGAAGCCCATCTGAGACCTATGCATTGTCCCTCACCGCAAACTTGACCTGAGATTCTTTTGTGTGCATGTGTGTGTCTGTATGTGTGAATGGCCCGGCCTGGCTCGTACGAGAAAGAGCAAATAGATGGAGGCTTCGATCGATCCCTTGTTACATGTATCTCGCGCGCGCGGCAAACTGTACAGTCAACCAACCACCCTCTCTCCAATCCCCTTGTTAACGGCTTGCCTCTGGACTTCTTTGACGTGCCATCGAGAGCGAGACATAGTGGGCCGTGTTGAGATTCCCGTCAGCCAATGTAACCCCGAAGCTTGTGTTCCAAGGATCTGGCATATCGTCCGCATATCTGATGTACTCACCATAGAAAGCCTTCGTCCTCGCCCTTGGGAATTGCTTCACCGCTCGTGAGCTACACCGACACACACTTCTTTCGCCTGTCGTTCGATTGTTTCCCTCAGTTGTCCTGCCACCTCCCCCTTCCACCGCCTCACTATGGCGAACAGTTACCACCACCATATGCCTTCGCCTTCACCAGAAGAGTCATCTCGAGGTGGACAGTTCTCATATCATCACCACCACCAACGTCAACCAGCTGCTACGATGTTGAAGATACACTCGCTCCTCAATCCCACCTCCGACTACAGATACCCGGGTCACCACACGAACACACCTCCACCGACTCCCGCGTACACTACGCACGGCTACTCCCAAGCCGGAACACCTCAGCCGGAAACACCCAACACTCCATCACCTTCGAAACGCCAAAAGCTCATCAAGGACGCAGCGGTGTTTCTTCGAGGCGGTGCCATCAAAGGCAACATCAACTATCCGCCCTTCGAGTGCACTGAAGACAGTCTGTGTCTGGACTCGTATCAGCGTCAAGAACTCGCCCGGGAGCATGAACGCTTTCAGATCTTTCCGTGCGGCCGCGGCGATGAGGGGCTGATCTCAGACTACGTCCGACACATACCCTACTCGAGCGAGAAGAAAAGCTTCTTGAACAAGACGGGACGAGATGCTTTTGATGGTAAGTAAGCAGGACATGAACTGTTTGTGAGGATACAGGGCATAATGTTGACAACATTCTGATATGGGGCAGTATTCCAATACACGTTCAACGTACCTTGGGATCCTACCAACCGTACTCACGTCGTCATGTGGGATTACCAGATCGGCCTCGTGAGAATCACTCCATTCTTCAAAGCTTGCGATTACTCCAAAGTGGGTGGTGCCTTCCTTCGATATGACCTTACCTAGGTACCTATATGAACTGACCGGAAGCACAGACGATTCCCGCCAAGGCCCTCAATACCAACCCGGGCCTGAAGGAGCTGGCACACTCCATCACTGGCGGTGCTCTTGCTGCGCAAGGCTATTGGATGCCATATGCGTGTGCTCGAGCCGTCTGTCTGACCTTCTGCTATCCCATCCGATGGGCTCTGACGCCCATCTTTGGCGCTTCATTCATCAAGGAGTGCTTGAGACGAGACGACCCCGGCTTTGGCCGCTTCAAGATTGATCCCGAAGTCGTCCGATGTGCCTCTCTGGAAGCAGAGGGCTGGCGGCCAGACAACTACTATGAAGGTCATATGCCAACCATCGGCCCGTCGTCGTATGGCCAGGCGATGCCACGCAGCCAACCTGCAGTCTCTCTTCCACCGCCACGGCATCGAGCAGGTCCTTCGCAATTCCGCATGGACTCTCCTTTTGGCTTGGAAGCTGATCATGCTATGGATCAGAGCTACACTTACGGCTCACCAGACAGAGTATCCCCAGCGCTCTCACCCAAGTCCAGCACACTTCAACAAGATTACGAGACTCCAGGCTGGACAAGTATCAACCAAGGACAGAGTCTTGGCAGCGTGCCACTGCCACCACATCCTGAGTCTGTAATACCACCAACATCCTCCTCCCTGATGGACGAGCCACGTTACACTCCAAGGACCACATGGCGGGCAGCAGAAGTGTCCCCGGAATCGGCCGTCCCAGCTCAGCGGCACCAGAGACAGGACAGCAGGCATGGAGCAAAGCGACGGCACAGTGATGTCTCTCAATCATCAGACGGTCTTCCGGATGAGGAGCCAGAGGCTGTCCTGAGCACGTCGAGCGAGAGTGACGAGGCCGACATCTCTCTATCGCCACCTTCAAAGCGCGCTTCCGAGGCTGAGCACGCGCCGCGAACACGCGTCACCCGCAGCAGCAAGCGTACAAAGGCAGGGAAGGTCGCGAGCAAGAAATTCACACCCGCCGACGCTCGAGCGGCGCGGTGGTTGCTCAATTTGAGTCAGAGAGACTCTCACTTGGCGGAGACCCAGATGCCGTTGCCCCGACATAATCGCCAGTCGGAAGAGAAATAAGATCTAGGTTGTACTGGATCAATGTATACTATACTACGGATATGAATTACTTGGACGACTTGAATGACTTACGCTGTGAACAACTGGTTGATCCTCTTGCCATGATGAAGACAGGACATGCACGTGAATAGTACCCGGGCATGTGAATGTGGCGTGCAGACCTGTTGCCCAGTTGCCCTGGGGTCCTGAAAGCCAATGCGGATTTCGTGAAGTGGGAAAGTTGGACGCAAGTCAACACCGGAATAACATTTGCGTAGTGACCAGGAGACGGTGCTCCCAAATGCTTTTCACTACTACGTTCCACAGCAGATTGAGCTGGACTCTCGATACCTCCTACCAGCACCCGTGTAAGCTGTGGTTCTACCCAATCCAGCAATGAATCCGTGGCGTGCCGGTAGAAAACGAGTACCTCCTAGTCAGGCAAACTGAGGACTTGAGAGAGCGTGAGAATATTTCCTCAGAAAAGGCCGCAAACTCCTGGCGCTGCAGTTACACCTGCCTCCTATGTGCCGCCCACGGGATGGAGCGCCGGTCAGTATTTACCTAGCTAGTACCTTAGTGGTTAGGTAAGGTAAGGTAGTCCTGAGCAGTGCATGTACAATTGTACATTGTAGGTGGTATCTCACCACTGGTGACTGACTGCACTACCTCTACTTCGGGGGATTTCTTTGACAGCCTTTCCCATCACACTACAAGGGCGTCCAGTCATGTCCATGCTGGTCAGTCGCAACCGTGTTGTACCTCCGGAAAAGTACCGTAGGAGGTATGCGCAGTGTCGCAGCATGCAACCGGCAGCATTTCCATCGATCACCACCTGGAGGATATAGCGCACGCCGCACAGGATGCCGCGCTCATTTCGAACGGGCGCCGAGCCTCCGTTCCTCTCGAGTCTCGAACTTCTGGTCCCGGTCCCCTGAGCGTCTGCGTGACGTTCTCAGAAACGCGCGGCTGTGCTGTGCTGCCAAGACCTTGGACAGATGAACGCGGCAGGGAGGGACGGGACGGGACGTGATCCAGAGGCACCAGGCACCTGCGCGCAGAACGACGCGCACATTCCGGAATGTGAAGCTTTCACTACGCGGCCTTTTGAAGTGCATCTGATGCATGCATACCTGTATACACAATCATCGTTATCTACCTGTACTAATCAGGTATCTACTTTATACTGGGTCACCTCGCCAAAAGAGCCGTTGAACGTTCGGATTTATTCGTGGTGGATAACAAGATCCCTGCAGGAAATTACTTGACGCCATCAATGTGCCAGCGTGGCTGAAATGGCGCCAAACTTTCCTGTACCTATGTCCACACTAGCATCCTTCCCAACAAGGTACATATAGGAGAGCCGTGTCGCCCGCCAGCTGGACCTCCGCTATTGAATATACCACCTCTCCGCCTCTTCCGCCCGCATCCTTATCCTTCCACTCCCATCTGCACCGCCGCCTCTCCATCAGCGACTTTGATGGCCGTCATCGAGTTTGAGACCGAGAAGGTCGCGGTGGGGGAGGACGGGCCGCGTACACCCCAGGAGCCGTTTCGTGACCTCCGTTCGAGCACAGAATCAAGCGCATCTTCTTCGACAGAGGATTCCATCACGAGGCTGAAGGAATCCCGAGACCTCGAGTCACAGTCTCCCCAGGCGACTCCAGTGGCCGAGCACTATGTGTCCGTTCGTTCAAAACTGGTGTTCCTGGCAGCCTACTTCTTTCTCAACCTATTCTTAACTCTGTCGAATAAGTCTGTGCTGGGCACGGTATGCTTCTAGAAGAAGAGCCTCTCCAAGAACAATCTGCTGACGGCATGACAGGCAAAGTTTCCGTGGCTCCTGACTGCAGTGCACTGTTCTGCGACTTCGATCGGATGTTTCGCCATGCTCGGCCTCGGCGCTCTCAAGCTGTCTACGCTCGGAACGCGTGAGCATTGGACCTTGGTCGCCTTCTCGTTTCTTTTCACCATCAATATCGCCATCTCGAACGTTTCCTTGTCGATGGTGTCGGTGCCGTTTCATCAAATCGTGCGGTCGACGACACCCGTTATCACGATCCTTATTTATCGATTTGCATACGCCAGGACCTACGCAAGCCAGACCTATCTTACCATGATTCCGCTCATCTCCGGCGTGGCTCTGGCAACTGTTGGCGATTACTATGCGACTCTTGCCGGTTTCACAATGACCTTGCTCGGAGTGTTTTTGGTACGCGTTAACATTGCTGGCAAGACGGCAATCGAGACTGACTTTTCTTCGCAGGCATCGGTAAAGACCGTAGCTACGAACAGGCTTATGACCGGCTCTCTCAAACTTTCTGCGCTCGAAGTGCTACTACGAATGTCCCCGTTGGCGGCTATTCAGTGCGTGTTCTACGGCTATCTCACTGGAGAAGCAGACCAGTTCCGGATAGCCTTCGCTGAAGGCCAGTTCTCGGGCACTTTCGGCGCTGCGCTGCTCGTCAACGCAATGACCGCATTCCTGCTGAATATCGTGGGATTCCAAGCGAACAAAATGGCCGGAGCGCTCACAATCACCGTTTGCGGCAACGTGAAGCAGGCGCTGACGATATTGTTGGGCATTGTGTTATTCCATGTGCAGGTGGGAATGCTGAATGCAGTAGGCATGCTTATTACAATAGCCGGCGCAGCTTGGTATAGCCAAGTGGAATTGTCATCGCGAGCGAAACGGTAGCGCGCGGCAGTTGACCATCTTTTGCATAGCATTTAGCGCGAAGATACCCCAGCAAATCGAGTAACCCTCCAGTACATCATGGTTCCTATATTATTCTGCCTTTCTCATTATGCTTCTCGAACTATGCAGACACCGACAATGCTGGACGTTTGAAGTCGGCATAGAGAGAGAGAGATACTACCTCCTACAAGAGGGAAGAATTGCAACAATCTGCGCCCCAATCCAGCTCGGCTGTAACCGAGTACATCCATGATGACTGTGAAATGCATCCTGCGTCGCTACTGTATCCTCCCAGTACATAGCATGCTGTTTCACGTCCAAAGTCAAGGTTGTGAGAATACATGTCAGATACTACTGGTGCTTCCAAGTCGATTCGGCATGATCGAGTAGACGGGACTGACTGAGGAGTGGATCGTGTGACCCAAATGGCGAGCTACGAATGTAGCTGCGCTTAGTTGTGATGGAATCGGGCTCAAGCGATGGACGAATTTATGCATAGGTCGGTTTTGACAATGTAGAGGAGCGCTCGTATTTCTCGCGATTCTCTTCAAGGGACTGGAAGTGAAAGGTGCCCGGGGCCCGGGTAGAAAGATGCAGTGGAGAATTGGAGACGATCCGCAGCTTAGTCATCAAACCTTCAAAGAATTCTGGTCCCCCAAGAAAAAAACTGTGATATTTTGCCAAAGAGAAAAGAGCCCCCAACCCACTCTTGATCCAACATGGCCCAGGAAAGCGCAGCAGCAGAAAAGAAGCAGCCGAAATCTTTCGAGGCGCTGACGCCTGAACTTTCGCAATGGATTCTGGACTTTACGAGAGGGATGGGTTTTGCCCGAACGACTCCCGTCCAGGCCATGGCGATACCACTTCTTCTGGGCAACAAAGATTTGGTTGTGGAGGCTGTCACGGGAAGCGGAAAGACGCTCAGTTTTCTGATTCCGTTAGTCGAGCGCATTCTGAAGGCTGAGGAGCCGAACAAAAAGGGTCATGTGCGATCTATTGTGGTGGCGCCCACGAAGGAACTGGCGAGTCAAATCTATGATGTTCTCATCGGTCTGTTGGATTTTCACAAGCCTTCTGCGGCTTTTCTGAGGCAGGCGGCGAAGCCCGAGCGGGATAGTGAAGATGAAGATATGGACGGCATCGACGACGACGAGGTCGATGATGAGGTTCCGCCGGGACCATATGCTGTGCCGCAGCTTCTGGTGGGTGGTATGAATAAGTTGGCGGAAGACCTGGCGACGTTTGCTCAGCTGGGCCCGAATATCCTGGTGGGGACACCGAAGCGACTGGTCGAGGTGCTGCATTCGTCGAAAGTGGTCGTGAAACGACACTGGTTCGATTTGCTCGTCCTTGACGAGGCAGATCGTCTGCTCGATCCCAATTTTCAACCGGATCTGCAGCGTATTCTCGACATTGTACCCAAGGAGAGACGAACGGGACTGTTTAGCGCATCCGTCTCGGAGGCAGTCGATGAGCTGGTCCGAGTCGGTATGCGCTATCCTTTCAAAATCAGCGCGAAAGTGCGAAGCAAAACTGGCGCGCTGGATAAGCGTACACCGGAAAGTCTGAAGCTGTATCACTTGATCACGAAGCCTTCACTGCGAATACCACATCTGAAGCTTATACTACAGCAAAGTCACGCCGAGAAATCGATCATCTATGTATCTACACGTGCAGGCGTAGACTATTGGAATCACATCCTGCAAGCACTGCTCGGCATGCCAGTGTATCCCCTTCACGGCGATCACAAAGCTGCCATTCGGATGAAGAATTTGCAGCGATTCCGGGATGCGACGTCCTCGGCAATACTCCTCACTACGGATGTGCTCGCGCGAGGGATTGATATACCCGACATAGATCTGGTCGTACAACTGGATCCGCCGAAACAGCCCAAGGACTTCATCCACCGATGCGGACGTTCCGGTAGAGCAGGTAAACGAGGCATGGCTGTCACGTTCTTGAGCGAAGGCGGAGAAGAAGATTACGTGAAGTACTTGAGTCTGCAGGGCACGCCGCTCGAGCCATATCCTGATGCTCCGACATTGACAGCCAGCGATGCCAGAGAAGCCACGAATGCTATCCGTAACGTGCTACAACAAAAGCGAGAGCTCCACGATCGGTCGCAGAAGGCCTTTGTCAGCTGGATACAGGCGTACAGCAAAACTCTGCCCACAGATATCTTCGGTGTGCGAAAATTGGACTGGGCTGAGACAGGCAGAGCGTGGGGACTATTACGCTGGCCCAAGATGCCGGAGTTAAAGCGCCACTTCCCCGAGGCTGTGGAAGACAGAAAATACAGTCTCGAACTGCCAACCGACTTTGAACTCAATGCAGTCGCGTATGCAGACAAAGTGCACGAAGCACAACGTCTTGCAGACAACGCCGCTCGAGCGCGTGGCGAGAAGCCGCAATTATCGTCTCAGTTGAGAGGTAAGCTTGCCGAGCAGAAGCAGCGGAAAGAGCGCGCATGGACAAAGCAGAAAGGGGCCAAAGTGGTGAAGGAAGAGCGACGGGAACGGAAAGAGGTGCGAAGGAAGGCGGAAAGCCATGCCAAGATGAGTGATGCCGACAAGGCGAAGGAGAGAGAATTGGAAGACTTGATCAGTAAAGTCCGGGCGCAGAATGCCGAAGCGGGAGATGACTTTGAGGGTTTTGATGATTGAAGCACTTACTGGTCTCCTGTAGTTTCTACCATTGCACGAGTTTGCTACTTCCGTCAGTGACCCCGTCATCTTCGGTCATGTCCGCCCAATACATGTACGCTTGCAGTGATCGACGATGTGTACCAATCGATCACAGACCCACACCGAAGATGTGAAGTGCCGTATGCGAGGCCTTCCGTGGATAATCTAAGGTACTTTTCCACATGGCCGGGCTGTTGTGTTGTTGGTTGCCAGGGCATCACGATGATCACATGATGATTATAGCCTGGCGCGGCGCAAAAACGTCTTCTTTCCCCGATTCGATTATGCGACCTTTGCGAAAGTGCCTTAACGTGCCTCAATGCTGCATGTCAGTCTAACCTTAATGGAATATTCATGGCTGGGGAAGCTTGGAACTAGCGCGCGGATCGACCCATCCGCCCTGGCCTTTGAATGGTGTCTGCAACTGAGACGTTCCTTCCACTCCGATTGACTTGAGCAGCTTCTCTTTCCATCTCACCTCTACATCCTCACACATTCACCCAATTTCACCACTTTTCGCAACGTCACGTCAATTTTTTTGTTGCGGAATCAGCTCACGCGACCATCTTCGCCTACACTGCATCAGCTTGCGACCACATTCTTCTTCACCACCGCCACCACCGCCACCACCACCACGTTCGCAACCTCGTTGACGTTCCTCGACCCTACGATCAGCTCACAACTCAATTCGCAAGAGCTCTCGACCTCACTTCGATATTCACCACACCAACAATACCATATCCACAGTCGCCATCATAGGTGTATCTCAGGCTCTCGTGGAGCTGGTGCACAGGTTACAGCAGGATAAGCAGCAACTGATGTTGATTGATACTGACCACATAGCCACCGACATGTCTTCGAACAGTTTTTTCGGCAACTCTCCCACGGTTGTGCTACCGTCTATGCCATCGAACCAGTACTTCGCCAATGGTCACTACGCCGAACAGCACAACAGTAATGCACACATGCTCAACGGAATCTCTCCTAACGCCATCACGCCCAATGGCATCGTGGACGCCAGCGCACTCCAATCAAATGTCACAACTCCAGGCTCGATCGCAGGTCGCAAGCGCTCTCGCGGTGACATTTTCTCTCCAGAAGACGGAGAGGAGCTGTTTGAAGACGGCTCGCGTTTCACTCCCACTGCCGACGAGTCCATTAAGCCGCGAGGCAAGCCGGTCTATGGGCCGGGTATGACGGTTCTCTATCCTGACGACCCAGGCTACCAGGCCTGTGCCGAATCGCAATCCGGAACCTGGAAAGAAGAGCAAGATGCTCGACGACCATTCGCACTCGCGCACACCAAGCGACCCAGTGTGACTTCGCGCAAGTCGCAGCGCATGGACTCCAAAGCAATCGGACCGGATGACCTCGCACAGCTCGTCCTTCCTTCTACCATTCGCGAAGCCACCACCGAGCCGCTCATTGACGAGGTTACCCGGCGTCTGGGTATCAGTTGGACTCGTATGGACTCTACAGAAGTGCGCCAGATCAATCAGAGATCGTACTCCAAGTGGATATCCAATCACTATCCTCAGCTCCGAGACGTGGCCATATGGTTCGAGAACAGCGCTCTCGACATCTACCTCGTCTCATGCCTCAATGCCTACAACGGACAGCACGAGTATTACATCTTCTCCGAGGATCTGACAGAGGCTCGCCTAGTCACAACCGATCCCAGTCAGCTCATCCCACGCCTTCAGATGCTGCCAGCGCTACACCTAGCGGCTCCCGCCGGCTTCCTCAGAGCGGAGACTGATCCGATCACTGCTGCTCAGAACGAAGCTACTGCTGCAATGGTGGCAGCACACAGTCCGGTGAATGGA
This sequence comes from Sphaerulina musiva SO2202, assembly GCF_000320565.1. Lineage (NCBI taxonomy): Eukaryota > Fungi > Ascomycota > Dothideomycetes > Mycosphaerellales > Mycosphaerellaceae > Sphaerulina > Sphaerulina musiva. The sequence continues at coordinate 2,101,896 of NW_016017385.1, read as the reverse complement.
TGTGCCGCACATGCCATGGAGCTGGATTGATAGTACTGAAGAGGTCCTTTGCTTTGCTTTTCAATTACTGTACTTTATCTTTAAAAAATGGAATAAATCAAAAGAAGGCGTCTCTGGAAACGTCGAGTCCGGCGACTGGTTTAACGAGAAATGGACTTGCGCTCGAGCGCTGGAGTTGAGGTTGCTTTGCTATGGTTTGCGTAGCGCTCGATGACCCATGGAGGCTCGTTCGGGTTTGATTCTATGGGTCTGTTGTATTGCTGCTGCTGCTGCTGCTAGACGTATTACATAGCTCTCTCAGACTCATGAATTTTGAAATGCATCATGAACATTCTCTTCTCAATATGCGACAGCAATGTGAGCCTTTGATACTGTTGTACATGGCAGCAGAAGACCAGGTTGTCTTTTCAATGATGTTTTAGTGGCGCATTTGAAAGGCTTTGGTCCCATGTTCAGTTTGGCCGAGCTCGAGACACCTCCAGGCCCTCCAGACTAGCACAGCACCAGCACAACGACACCACCACTTCCACCCTCATCTCAGTCGCATAGTCCCCTCCCTCAACACCGCAAATATGGCCGAGGGAATGTTCTACGTGAGTCACAACTGCACGCGCGACGACTTTGGCTGACCGCGGCGTCCGTGAGACAGAATGCGACCAACGGCTACGTCGAAGGCGTGGTGCGTGGCTACCGAAACGCACTGCTCACGAACCAGAACTACGGCAACTTGACCCAATGCGAGAATATCGACGGTAGGCGTGGCGAAGGTAGCAGAACGGGCGGGAGGACATCAAGATGGCTAAGGATGTGGAAACAGACGTCAAGCTGCAACTCGGACCTGCGTACGGCGACTACCTCGCCTCCCTCCCCCCAAACCCATCCACATCCGCTCTCGCCGACAAGACGCTCGACAAGCTCGTCGCCGAGTTCCGCTATGTCCAGGCGCAGGCCACAGGGAGTCTCGCCAAGTTCATGGAATACTTGACTTATGCCTACATGATCGACAATGTGGCGCTCCTCATCACCGGCACACTGCACGAACGCGACACGAAAGAGCTGCTGGAGCGCTGTCATCCGCTCGGCTGGTTCGAGACCATGCCCGTACTCTGCGTCGCGACAAACATCGAGGAGCTCTACAACTCCGTCCTGATCGAGACTCCGCTGGCGCCGTACTTCAAGGGCAGCATCAGTCACCAGGATTTAGACGAGCTGAACATTGAGATTATTCGCAATACGCTCTACAAGAATTACCTGGAAGACTTCTATCGATTTGTGAATGAGGAGGCTGGAATCAGTGGGACGCCTACAGCATCTGTGATGAGCGAAATATTGGAATTCGAGGCAGATCGCAGGTCCATCAACATCACCATTAACTCATTTGGCACAGAGCTGTCGAAGCAGGACAGGAGAAAGCTGTATCCCAACTTTGGAAGACTGCACCCTGAAGGAACCTTGATGCTGAGCAGAGCGGACGATGTGGAGGGCGTGCGAATAGCAGTCGACGGTGTTCACGACTACCGAACTATGCTGGACCAGACTGGCATGGGAGGCAACTCTTTGGGTAACCAGTCCGGCGGCATTGGTGGAGACGAGGGCAAGAGTCTGGAAGATTTGTTCTACCAGAAGGAGATGGAAATCGCAAAACTGGCCTTCACATATCAGTTCACGCACGCGGTTGTGTACGCGTGGGTCAAGCTGAGGGAGCAGGTAAGCCGACGACACTTTCTCTTTCGGAAGTATCGCATCATTCCAGTGAGATCAGAGCTAACGCTGGTGACAGGAAATCCGAAATATCACATGGATATCAGAATGCATTGCGCAGAACCAAAAGGACCGAGTCAATAATTACATCAGCGTGTTTTGAGCATAGCAAGCGATACTAGCTCGCGTGCTCGGAGCCTAGGAGTCGGGATGGATATCGTAGCATAAGGTAGAAGGATGCACATTAACAGAAATGTATCAACATCTTGCAGCAACGAGCCAGCCATTCCCATGTGACGATGACTTCTAAGAACGCGTGGGATATGCACAGCGATCGATACTACCTTACCTGTACCTTTCGAGACATAGTACATGACATTTAGTGATCAACTCTTGGTCGGCATTACTTCCTAGGTGGTAGTACCTTACCGAACAGGCGGCCTGCAGTTGCCTTGTGGGTGAGAGATGATTGTACGGTGACGAGGTGAACAGTAAGGTAGTGCCTACCCCCGGAATAGAGTTCTGAGAGCTAGAAGCCCGAACTAGAAATTCCAGTCGTGACCTCCATTCATTCGCACTTTGTTCTTCCTTCTTCACCACCCAACACTGCCACCAAAACACCTCCTCACTGGCAATCATGTCTCGCACAAAATACAGAGGCGGAGCGCGAGCACGAGGGCGTGCACGTGGTGGAGGCGGCGGGGGAGGTGGTGGTGGATCGAGAAACCAATTTCAGGACAACCGAGTCTCATTTGATAAAATCGAAAAGACCAACGAGAAATTCGAACGATTCTACAACACCATTGCCCTCGTGCCCGAAGGCCCCGAGCGCACCGCATTCTGGACACACTTACGCAAAGAATTGCCGAATTCGTGGCGCTTCACGGGATCGAAGGGACATGCTCTCTCGGTCAGAGACAATTTGGTCACTCGCTTCTTTCCCGTTCTGAGGGGAATTAAGCATGAAGGCAGGCCAGTGGATTTGCCAGAGCCCATTGGTTGGTATCCCAATGGGTTGGCATATTCCATGACTACACCGAAGAATGTCGTGAGGAAATATGAGCCCTTCAAGGACTTTCAGAGGTTCTTGGTCAGCGAGACTGGCGTGGGCAACATCAGTCGTCAAGAGGAGGTCAGCATGATTCCGCCGCTCTTGTTGGATGTCGAGCCACACCACACCGTGCTTGATCTGTGCGCTGCACCGGGCAGTAAGAGTGCGCAATTGGTAGAGCTATTGCATGCGGGTGAGGAGGATAGGGTTGCAAAAGCGATTGAGCAGGTCAAGCGTGGAGAGGTGAATGGAGAGGCCAGTGAAGATCACGGCCGTGCCACAGGCATTCTCATGGCCAATGATGTGAACTACCAACGCGCGCAAATGTTGGTGCATCAGGTCAAGCGCCTCAACTCGCCCAATCTGATTGTCACTAATCACGATGCGACCATGTTCCCTTCCATCGCGATGCCGTCGGGCAAGGATGGCTCAGGGAACAAGACGGGTAAGTGGCTCAAGTTTGACCGCATCCTGGCAGATGTCCCATGCAGTGGAGATGGTACATGCAGAAAGAACCCAGGCATTTGGAAAGACTGGACACCACAGAACGGTCTTGGACTATACATCACCCAAGTGAGGATCCTGACGAGAGCGTTGCAAATGCTAAAGGTGGGTGGCAGAGTCGTCTACAGTACCTGCAGTTTGAACCCAGTCGAGAACGAGGCGGTCATTGCATCCGCCATCGAGAGGTGCGGTGGATCTTCCAATATCAGACTTGTCGACTCGTCAGACAGATTACCCGAGCTTAAGCGAACACCCGGTCTGAAGGACTGGAGTATCATGAATCGCAATGGCACAATCTATGAGTCCTGGGCTGAAGCGGCGGGATTCGAGCAAGAGGGTAGTAAGATTGTTCCCGGCATGTTCCCTCCTGAAGCCGAAGAGGACATTCCACTCGAGAACTGCTGGCGTGTGTACCCACACCAGCAGAACACGGGCGGGTTCTTCATTGCTGCTCTTGAGAAATTGAGCGAAGTCCGTGCTAAGCCAGAAGACGAGAGCAAATCGCAGAACAGAAACTGGACATTCAACAAAGATGCCGTCCCTGAGAAGACTGCTTTCACCGAAACGATGGCAGAGATTGAGAAGGGACATCTCGACGAACCAAAACGTGTTGATGACGTGCCTACTGTCACTGCAGCCCCTCTGCAAAACAGCTCCACTGGAGACGCCCCTACTGTTTCCGGTGCGAAACGAGCAGCACCAGAAGAGTCTCCAGAGTCTCCAGCAAAGAAACAGCGGATCGGTGAGGCGGCGGCAGCTCCAGATACTGCCATGGCCGAGAATGGCCACAAGGTTGGTGTGACAGGCGAGGTCAAAGATGCAGTCCAAGAAGCGCCTTTCGAGAAGACTGTCCCTCCAGAATCTGCGCATCAGTCGAAGCGACGAGGTGCCGAGGCCAACGAGGAGGCTTTCAAATATCTCGACTCACAACACCCGGAACTGGTAGGTATTTACAACTTTTACGAACTTCACTCCGCATTCCCGCGCGATCGATTCTTGGTCCGAAATCCTGCTGGAGACCCGGTCAAGGGCATTTACTATACTGCAGAGTTGATCAAACAGATACTCGTGTCGAACGAGAATCGCGGGATGAAGTTTGTCCACGCTGGCGTCAAGATGTTTATGAAGCAGGATGCCCAGGGTCAAGACATTTGCAGATGGAGAATCCAAACCGAAGGGCTTCCCATCATCGAAGGCTGGGTTGGAGAAGGTCGAGTGGTGACATTGAAGAAGCGCAGCACGCTGAGAAAGCTCCTCGTGGAAATGTTTCCCAAGGTCGCCACTGACAAGCATGAAGACGGCACCGAGACAGGGGGTTGGAAGGAGTTGGGAGAAGTCGGCGAGGCGCTCAATGCTTTGGGCGGAGGCTGTTGCGTTCTCAGAGTCGAGGCAACTCCTGATGCAGGCGAGGATGAGTTCAAGGAGGGCTTGACGCTACCGCTCTGGAGGAGTAGAGCCAGTGTGAATCTCATGCTGCCCAAGGAGGATCGCAGGGCAATGCTTCTGCGCATCTACAACGAAGATGTCGAGCTGATCAACCACTCGGATCCTAAGCAGAATGGTGGAAAGGACTTCAAGGGCGAGGCCCAGTCCGAGCAGGAGAAGAAGAAGGAAGAAGCAGAAGTCCAGCAAGAGCCACAAGGGAGTGTATCGGGTCAGGCTGATGCGGAAGAGGTACAAGAGCGCATCAAGAAGGCAGATGATGAGGATGATGATGAGGCAATGGGAGGTGTAGCAGTCGATCAAGTTACAGGACTGCCAGCTACGGACTTGGGCGCTATTGCTCTTGAGCAGGACGCAATGACTGGTACCGACCAGATTGAGACACAGCGTCTCGCAGTCATGGAAGACGAGGACAGGAAGGTCGCTGAGGCGATGCCGGAGAGAGCGGGCGATGCAAATGCTGACACGTCGAACACGACTGTGTAAGAAAAGCAAGGCAGCTGACTGTGTCTGTGACGCGGTGTTCTTGGCCATTATCTGTGTGCCAGCATATATCTCCTACATGGTAGACTGCAGTTCACACACGAAAAAAGTATGTAGAATAGGAGGTAGCACGTAGCAGTCATTCCATGCCACATTGATGTTTATGACCTGCACGGTAGTAGGTAGGCAAGGTACATGTAGTTGGGGAATGGGGATGATAGTTGCAGTCTGCATATAGGAAGCTGACGGGCACAGCGGCCACAGCCACTCTTTGACAAAAAAAGGACGACGACCGATAATAGTTCCTATCAAGGGTGCAGGTGAGAGACTAGGGGTTTACAGTGGGTAAGTTCTTGATAGGCACTCCCCCGCGTCTAGATCTAACACCTCAGGTAGGAGGTAGCGTCTGCTGTAACAAAATGGAACAATTCCGCATCGAAACTTGCGCCCAAGTCTTGTTGCACTTCGTTTTAGGCACAATTGAATCTTGTTTGAATCTTCTTCAACAAGGTTGTTCTTCTTCTTCTTCTTCACAAGGTTGTTCTTCTTTTCCAGCCGCCCGTATATAGATAGGTAGATAAGGTACCGAGGCATCTACAGTATCTCATCCTGACAGCCAAGGGTCCAAGACCTCTCTTTTTCTTCCTACCTGGTAGTTAGAGGCTCCGACTCATTCTAGGGCTGGGCTGGCCGAGGCTGGGCTGGCCTGAGTCGATCAATCATGCTTTCTCTCTCTCTAGAGGAGGAGGATGGGGAGGATGGAAGTGAGACTTAGTGAGTACGAAGAGGGCACTGGGCAGGAGTGGATTAATCTATCGGATCTTGCCTGAAGGCTGATTTACCTATCATTTATGCCTGATTGCAAGCTGAATGATATGCCGAGCGCTAGTCTAGGTACACTTAGTACACTACTGTACACGCCCCCCCCCCCGTCCCCCTCTTCAATCCTGCTTGCCTGCCTGTCTGCCTGCCTGTCTGCAGAGCTACCCACTCACCCACCTACCCACCAATTTATTCATCTACTCATATCTCTCTCATTGCCAGAGTAGAGAGGTCTAAGTTAGATATCTAGGTAGGTAGGCGGAGGAGAGCGACATTTGGTCCCTGCTTGCTTGCTTTTTTTTTTCTCTTTTTGTTCGTCTGGGGGGATAGAGAGAGAGGCTTTTTTCGTTCTGACGGCTTTTAGGATGAACAACCTGGAAATCCTTCTTATGGTGATACGAGCCTTTTTTCCCCCATCAGCACATCACTGTCATCACTGTCATCATCGTCATCATCATCATCATCATCACACTGGCGCACGCCGTGTGAGATGTCCACTAATTCTTGTGTGTGTGTAATTGTGTATGTTTGTGAATTTCTCACCACTACGATAATGTAAAGTAGTAGACCAGTAGGTAGGAGGTAGACCGTAGGAGGTAGTAGATGGGAAAATCTTCTGCAGGCTAATAAGGTAGAGGGAATCGCCATCGGCCATCCCGCTGCCACGCGGCGGACGAGGGAGTGAGGGGGGGCACGTCGCCTACTAAGTTAAAGTGTAAGGGCCGTAAGGTACATGTACTCTGTAACTGTACCTGTGCACTACTGGAGATTCTAGGAAGTACTAACTTCTTCCAGCCGACACCTTTTTTCTCTTATCGCTCTGCCCTTGTCTGGACTCTGGAAGGATCGCGCGCGTGCGAATGAGAGAGAATGAGGAAGAGTGAGAGAGTGAGAGAGTGAGGAGTGAGGAGTGAGTGTGTGAGAGAGTGAGTGTGGCGCATCCGCATCCGCATCCACCATCCACACACTGCATACAGACAGCCTGGAGGTCAGGTAGGTCAGTATCGCTGCTGTCCGATCATGTGTCATCCTTCTTCTGCTCCTTCTCCTTCCTCCTCCTCCTCCTCCTCCTCCTCCTCTTCTTCTTCTCTCTTCTTTCTTCTTCTTCTTTCTTCTCGAATATATTCCCTTATTTAACCATTATTAAAAATACACCACTTTTCTTTGGGGGGAGAGAGGCAGAGGCAAATCTCTCTCTCACTCACTCTCCCACTCTCTCTCGTCCTTTGTTGCCCCCCCTCCACTGCCGCTGCCGCTGCTGCGCCTCTTGGCCCCCTCTTGAAAAAACAGAGGTGCCTTGCGCGCGATTGAATTTCCCTTCTTGCCCATGATGATCCGTAGGCGATTCCCGACATCTCTCGCGCCTTGGGATTCGCTGCGGCAATCAACTTCTACTACGAGCCCGGAATCACACCACCGGGACTGAGGAGACCTCGGGTTTTTCTCACTCTCACTCTCACCCTCTCCCTCTCTCCCGACCAGCAGCAGACCACCGTATCATCTGTGTTCTTTACTCTCCTCTTCTGCTCATACGCTCTTCTGGTGCTCGCCCTTCGCGGGCTGAGCCTGGGAAAATAATGTCTCTACAGCAGCGAGCTTTGTGGGGCACCGCGCCTCCGGAGCCTCGGAGGTAGGTAATCGAACATGAAGACTTTCCTGACATGTTGGGCTGGATTGTTGACTAGATTCATGTGCTAGTGTCTCTGCCAACTGGCCCACGGTTCTGTTCTCATGGTACGGATGGAGTTTTTTCCTCAAAAGAGGGTTCTTTTTTCTTTTCTAAAAAGAAAAAAAGAACAGCGATGCGTGTACACGAGAGAAAAAGTCATGTATGCTAATATGAAAGTGTGAGAATAATACAGGTGGTGCACTTGCTTCGCGGCCTTCATCATCGTGACGAGAGTTCTGGGCCGAAAAGTCCGAAGCAACAAGCTCTTTCGGGAAGATTGGACGATGCTAGCTTCGATTGTGCCTCTGTTCATTCGAATGATCTTGATTCACTTCGTTCTGACATATGGCACCAACAATGTCGAAACTGTGGGACAGCAGTTCACCGAGCGGCAATTACATCTGCGGAAGATCGGATCGATGCTCGTCTTACCTGCGAGGATCTTTTACGCGCTCTACATTTGGGTCTCCAAGTACACCATTTCCGAGTTTCTCAAGCGTATCACCGGCCGGATCTGGCGGAAACGATATGAATGGGTCCTGCAATGCATCCGGGTGTTTCTGGTGCTGACCTTCATTGCGGTCGTGATTGCGACCTTGAGTGAGTGTACACCGTTCGAACACTATTGGCAGGTCGAGCCGGACCCAGGGCCGCATTGCAGACAGGGCTTCGTGCAACTCCTCGTGATGGGATCGTGCGATGTGGTGACGGATATTCTTCTCGTGGCGTTTCCCATCCCCGTGGTTCTCAGCTCCGGTCAAACGTGGAAACGAAAGCTGCAAATGATTGCCCTCTTTGGCTTCTCGATTCTGATGATCGGCATCACTGCGACTCGCATGCCCAAGGTCATCATCCACGGAGGCAGACAGCAGTATCGGTCGGTGTGGGCATCCGGCGAGATCCTCGCTTCGGCGTTTGTCTCGAACGCGGTCATTCTCGGGTCATTCCTGCGGGACAAGGGCGAGAAGAAGAATAAGTTCCGCAAATACAGTGTCACGGAAAGTATCGAGCGGGCCGCCGTCAAGAGGCCGAAGTTGACACGATTGCAATCCAATGAGAGCGACGAGGAACTGTTCTATGCTCTGGGCTGCAGACCTCCTGAGCATTTACGATCCCCACCCAACTACTCTGCTCGACCTGCACCTCCTGCACTTTCGGCATGTGAGACGGCAGCAAACGGTACGCTCCATGAGCGAGCGGACACCTCCCTCGGGGCGCTCATTGATGGGGACGAGAGCGACGAGGACAATGACGGAGACGTGTCGCCTGCACAGATGAGACTCGCGCAAGTATTGCCCTCCCCCGCACCTTCGACGGCGCCTGGATCTCACGACGTCGACGATCAATCCTGGGCCAGCAGATCGAGAAAGGCCAGCAACACGAGCTCGGCGGGACCAGGAATTTCTGCATACGACTTTGCACACGGACCTGACAGTTTCGATGGACACGCTCGGTCTGCCTCTGCATTCTTGCGCAATGTCGGCGGCCGCTTCCACGTGCGCGACCATGCACACGACAATCGAGATCGTGGCTCATCGCCCCATCACCATCACCGACACGCTCACCGCATGCCGACTGCAGCATCGGCCCCGATTGGGGTGTTGGGTCCTATGCTCGAAAGACACGAGACGGATGTGACGCTGCAGGATGCGGGAGGACTGTTAATGTCCAGTCCGTTCAGCGCGAATCCACCAGAATTGCACGCGCCGGCATGGTCCAGCCCTGCCCGACGAGTTCGAGTTGATGCGGAAGACATTGAGCTGGAAGACATTGGCGGACTCCTATCCGACGACCGAGAAGCCAGTGCTGCGGCGTTGCGTCGAGTGATGGAACGTCGAGAATCTCGACAGGACGGAGGGAGTGCTGCCGGCCCATCTCAGCAGCAGCAGCAGCCGGGCGGATTTGATGACATGGTATTGCACGATCTAGGAGGGCTGATCGGCGGCGGCAGGTGAAGATGAGGTTTTTGTTGGGCGGATTGGTTGGTTGGTTGGTTGGCATTGTTGACTTGTTGTGGTTTGAGATACCCCCGCGCGTTACCTTTTTGTAAAGAAGACTTCATTATGATGATGATGATCATTATTATTATTACTATTACTATTACTATTGTCCATATATTACAATCCCTTCTTGGTCTCTCTTTTTGCATAACCTATGCATAGGTAGGTAAGGTAAGATTGGGTACATTACCTACCTCCTCCTAAGGTCACAAAAGGGTCTTCTTCCTCTGCCTCAGGCCAAAAACAACACAGTCTCCGACTGATAGCTTGATACCTGCAGGATCTACAGTACTTTAGTGAGTTCTAGTAGCTACCTACATAAGCTAGCCTACCTTACTGCTCTAATCTTATCTTTTCTTTTCTTTTTTTGCAAATGCGATCGAGTAAGAAACGATTTCCCCGTATTCCCTGCCCTATATAGTACAAGCATGTAAGCAAGTAAGCAAGTACATGTAGGTCTAGGTAGGTAAGCAAGTAAGCCAAGGGGATATATAGGGCAAAGCATACGCTCGAGAGAGAGAGAGAGACAGACCGAGGTATTTTCAGCTGTAGTAGTAGTAGTAGTAGTAGTGATAGTGGTAGTACTTGTGTACTATGTAGTTTAGTTACCGTACCTAGGTAGATACTAGGTAGATAGATACCTCAAGGCATGTAGTCTGAGTCCGGATTTCGGAGGTTTGCATCCCGTCTTTTTCCTCTTACCGACTTGCTACTAGACTACTACGAGGCAAGGTGTGGTACTAGTCACTGAGGTGTGGATTGGACTTTTGGATTTTCAAAAAATGATACAATATAGAGAGGATGGACTTTCGCATCTCGCCGACGACATGAGGTTGCCGTGTGTGCCTTCCATGACTTTTGGCTGCCCCTCGTGACTTGCCTGACTCGACCGACCGCCCCGACCGACGATGCCGCTGTCTGGCTCTGGCTCTGGATCTGGTTCTGGCTCTGGTTCTGGTGTTGCTGCTGCTGCCGGTAATCATAATATCAAGAAGAGGCCACTCACCCCGGACGACGCTGTCTCCACCACCTCCTCCTCCGCCGCTGCCAATACCACCGCTGCCACCTCCACCTCCACCTCCTCCACCAACACCAATACCACCACCGCCACCGCCACCGGCGCGTCGACGACTAATTTTCGAAATGTCTCGGCGTGCAATCGGTGTCGGAATCGCAAGGTAAGTCCCGATCCCCGCCCCCCCGACCTACGGTATACATGTATCTATGCATCATCATCCATTAACGGTGCATGAACAACTGTGGCACATGCTTGTTTCTCTGCGGCTGATGATGTATGGATGGCTGCGTGTAGAATCGATGCGATCAAAAACTGCCCAAGTGCACCAACTGCGAAAAAGTCAACGTGAGATGCGTCGGCTTCGATCCCGTCAGCAAGCGTGAGATTCCTCGAAGCTATGTCTATTATCTCGAAACCAGAGTCCACAATCTCGAGGCTCTCCTCAATACCCATGCCATTCCCTACCCGCCCCCAAGCCAGGACTTCGCCATTAGCGATACCATCAAACCGGGCATCAATGTTCCCTTTCCCGTGCAAGAAGACGCCACTCCACACGTGTCTTCTGAGCCCGCCCAAGTCCAGCCCGCCCAGTCGACTCTCGATCCCGCGCTGAGGGATCAGGAAGAGGGCGAACGGCTGGAGAAGCTGGTCAACGATGTCGGCATGGTCTCCGTGCAGGGCGCGGGTGATGCACGCCTGCTGGGCTCTGCCACCTCGGGCATCTCTTTTGCCCGTGTGGTCTTCGCTGCTGTGAAGAGGTCGGTGAACCAAACGCCCACGCCTGCCGAGCACGCAGGCGCGAAACCGGCCACTAAGCTGTCTGCTTCCGAGACTGCGGGCGGCGCGACCACGATGCGAGATTCATTCTTTGGCCTCCATACTAAGCCAACCATCAAGCCAGCTCCCTTTCCAGACAGGGAACTGGGTCTCCGCCTGACTGAACTCTACTTTGAGCACGCGAACCCACAGATACCCGTGCTCCATCGAGGAGAGTTCATGATTCTCTTCGATCGCGTCTATGCCGCAGATGCGAAGAAGAGAACTCCTCGAGAGCTGTACATATTGAACATCGTCTTTGCCATTGGATCCGGTATCATCGTGGACACATCGATCCATGAACCGCCCGTGGCCGCCACCGACTCGACCACGGACTCCGGACCACCGAATAAGAAGAGACAGAGGGTCGCAAATCACCAACACCAGCCCGAGGAATATCACAGCTCTGCCATTATCCATCTCGAAAGTTTCCTGGGCTCTGCCTCTGCGGGTGAGGGAGTGGGCGGTGGTCTCGAGGAGCTACAGGCCGTCTTACTGCTGGCAGGGCTGGCTCTGCTGCGGCCTGTGGCACCAGGACTGTGGTACATCATCGGCGTGGCGGTACGTCTGAGTATTGATTTGGGCCTGCACATCGAAGACATTGATCATGATCTCGACAACAGAGCGACGCATCCGGATGTCGATCTTTCCAACGATGGCTTAGGTCGCAAGCAGTGGACTCGAGACCTGCGTCGGAGACTCTGGTGGTGCGTCTTCAACCTCGACAGGCTGGTGTCGTCATGTGTGGGACGACCAGTGTCTGTCAGTGAGGCAGTCGTCACGACGGAATTCCCAAGTATGCTGGACGACAAATACATCACACCGGCGGGCTTTTTCAAGCCCCCCAACTATGTGGAGCGCCCGAGCTACAAACTCGTCACGCGCCATTATATTCGGCTGAGACTGCTGCAATCCGAGATCCTCCAAGTGTTGCAGCAGCGCCAAGCAGACCAAGCGCGCAGACTGGGTGCGAACAGTGGCAACGATTTTATCTTGACGGGACTCGAGTCGCCCTTCCTCCGGCCTTTCCACTCCTTCCGAGATTGGCGTGCCAATGTCGACCGGAGACTGCTCGACTGGAAAGAGACATCACCCCCGCAGTACGACACTGGCGTCGGCTTCAATCCGTTGTTTCTGGACTTGAATTATTGGCAAACGGTCATCATGCTGTACAGACAGTCTTTGTCGGTGCCCGAGCAGCTTGCAAACGAGCTGAGTCCTGCGACGGGAGACGATGTACAGAGCCCCGGCAACGTGAACTTCGAGCACGAAGAAGACAAGCAGATGGTCTTTCTCAAGGTTGCGGAGGCAGGACAGATGGTATTGCGGATATACCGACAACTTCACCGGCTGAAGCTGGTCAACTATACCTTCTTGGCAACCCATCATTTGTTCATCAGTGGTAAGTGGGGCGGCTGCAGCAGCAACAGTGAGGCTGTGAGAGGGAGAGAGGGAGAGGCTGCTTGTGCTGACACCGTCAGGGATATCATTCCTCTACGCCATTTGGCACTCCACACTAGTGCGATCACAAATGACGATCGACGACGTGGATTTTACCGTCTTGGCCGCCACTTCTGTCCTAGGCGACCTCATACCCATGTGCCCTCCGGCAGAGGCATGTCGAGATTCATTTGTGCGCATGAGCAAGGCCACGATATCCATGGTGATGAGCACCACAGGATTTGGAAATCGCTCCACTCTGGGCACACAGGGGCTCAACAGTTCGGAAGGATACTTGGGAGGAGGGTTCCTCGAAGCGAACCGAGTCAAGCAGGAAGCACAACAGACCTTGTCCAATCCCACCAGTCGGCGGCAACTGCCCAAATTCGACATGAATCTCAGAGAGCTGTTCTCTGAAGAAGAAATCGCGAGCCGCCCACTCCATCACCAGGCTAAACTACAGGGATTCTTACGACACATCCCCCCGCAGCAGCCTGCGATTTCTCCACAGCCCCCCACCACTACCAGTCCACGAAACAGTGATACTGCATCGCAATCTTCACAGATGCAGGCGCGCCCACCAGGGGGTTCACCTGGCGGTGGCGGCGCACCATTCCCACAACCGCCTCCTGGCCCACCCACTACTGCCTATCGACCCTTTACCGCGGACACGCTCTCGGGTGCCAGCTCGACGGAACAGGACTACTCGCTTGACCATCTGGATTTCCTCGGCGACTTCCCCAGCACAGATGCCAGCAGTTCCCACAATCATTTCTGGGGTCATGCAAGCGATGGCGCCGATCTCGGATTTGGGAACGGTGGTGGATTTGACGCCAGTGGAGCATGGGAGGCATCGGGAGAAGTGTTTGATACCTTTTTCTTTGGAAATGTATGATTCATCCAAGGCTATTTTATTCTTACCCAAGCCTCTCTCTCTCTCTCTGTGTGTGTGACGACCGAGTTCTGTCTGCTTGATCTCTCTGTTATATATATATAGCTAAGGGTAGGGTGAGGCGGGATAGCATATACATTAGGTACTTACCTACATAGGTATCCGCCTACCAGACCCAGGTTCAGGTTCAGGTTCAGGTTCAGTACTGTAGTAGTACCCAGGTAGTACCAAACTTAGGTACATGTACAGTAGGTAGGTATATACATGTACCTACCTAACTAGGTAGTTTCTATTCCTGTCCCCTCTTCTGCAATATATACCATTTACCGCCCTAAGCGATGGGAAAAAAAAAAGAATTATACGAGAAATTCGAAACTAATAAGGTACCTAACCTACCAAGCTAATATGTACCTGTAGTCTCCTAGTTTGGTATTTGCATGTACCTACCTACAGGCTACCTCCATGTGTACCGTACTTACTTGCCTAAGGTATTGTACCTACATATATCTACCCAAGTCTGGTAACTACATGTACATGTGGGTCTGTCTAGCTTCGTATACAAGCGAGGTATGTATGTATGTAGGTATGTTCCTGGTATGTATATCGAATAAGGAATGGGAAATGACTATCTGCATGTTACATGTTACATGTACATGTACCTTACCTATATCGATATAGACCTGAACAGTTGGAGGAGGAGGAGGAGGAAGAGAGAATAAAACGCCGATTTGTTTTGTTCAATCGATGGATTGATAAAGGGAAGGAAGGGAGGGAGGAAGGAAAGAGGAAAAGGAAGGAAAGAGGAAAAGGAAGGAAAGGAAGGAAGAGAAGGAAGGGAGGAAAGAAAGGAGAGCATGGAAAGGAAAGTACCTAGGAAGGAAAGAAAGAAAGAAAGAAAAGACGAAAGGAACGAGTAGAATACATCTGTGTGGGTGGGTATTGCATGATTAAATTATGCTCATGAGCATTTCACTCGGAATTTTGAAAATGCCACCTCCCTGTTCCTCCTCCTTCTTAACCACTTTCCTGTGCTTCCTCCCTCCTCCTCCTCCAATGCTGTTTTCGTGCCGTATCATGCCAGAGAAAAAGAAAGAGCCCGCTCTCTGGAGCTATTTACTTACAAAGGGTATCATAGAGCGCCTGGTCCCATGCCGAGAGTGAAAGGTTCACCAAAAAGCCCAATACCGAAATACAATCCTCCGAAAAAGAAAGAAAAAGAGTTCCAATTCTCCATCCAAAAGTAACACCCATTTCCAATCCAACCCTTTTTCCAAGTCGGTGGCACCCATGCCCCTGTGTTGATGCTCAATGTAGGTAATATCAAGTCGCTCAAAAATCCTCCAAAAGAGTCGTTTATTAACAAAAATAGTAGATTTGCGTCAAGCATGTGAGTGAGTGAGTGAGTGTGTGTGTGTGTGTGTGTGTGTGTGAGAGAGTGTGTGTGCGAGCGCGAATCAATCGAGCTGGCGCGCCTATGTGCTGCTGTGGGAGCGGCCGTGAAGATTTCGTCGAACATCGAGGGAGAATCGATCCAGGAGGGGCGAATTGGGTGCACCAAACAGGTCCTCGTCCTCGGCAACAGCCATACCGGATCCGTATTCCGCGGACCCAGCAATGTCTGACGCGGTGGGCGGCGGTGCGAGGACCACCTTCTCCGACTCAAAGGTACGTCGTCTCTCCTCAACCATGAACAGGCTGATGGTGACACCCATGGTGGCGACAAGAACGTTGACCCACCAGGGCAGAACGAGTGTGCCTATCGAGAGCCCAGCCGACTGGAGAAGACCAGACACGGTGGGACCAAAGGCTCGACACGCGCTAGCAGCTGATGCAGCGGCACCGTTCAATGATCCAAGGACTTTTGCAGATGGCGCTGCGTTGGCCAGCATGATGCTGCTGGATGGGAAAGCGAATGCCTGTGCGGTCACTTTCCAGACCAGGGCCATGTATATGCATGGTAGCTTGAGCGAGTCGGGAACCAGCGAAATGTACGGCACCAGCAGGTAGAGAAAAGGATAGGTGAAAACCACACTGCGGTAGGTCCAGAGGCTGCCCAGTTTGCGATTGACAATGGGAAAGACCAGGATCGTGGCAAGCATCTGTATGATGCCTTGTATGGACAAAATCCCTCCGATTGTCTTGGTGGAGAGCTCGAAACCTCCCGTGAACTTGAATGGCAGTTGAGGCGGGGTATCGGATTTGGGCATACTGAGCAGGACCGGAAGGAGTTGCTCTGCGGAAATGGTGTGACTGTGACTGGCATTAGCTGCAATCATCCTGCAAATATACGTGTGCACTCGGACATACTATGCCAGAATGCCATATCCGGCAATATTCAACATTACTTGTTTCGTGAACGCGTTGGAAATGGCGAATTTCGTCTTTTGCTGTTCCTCGCGAAGGGCCTCTTCGACATCTCGTTGCGCATTCAGTTCGTCGTCGTCGTTGAGAGAAGTGCGAGGCGATCCATCGATAGAGCGATATGCTGGGGGCGGAAGCCCTGCCAGGTTGGTCGGGGCGAGTTCGGGAGACGAGGCGGCGCTGCTGTAATCCGGGGGCAGGTCATCGACCAACACCATCGTCTCTTCGGACATGTCGTTCTTGCAGGTCGAGAGCCATGCAACTGGCTTGCGCTGCACCTTTGCAATGATCCAGTTGCCGATCTCGATCCCACAATCTCTGCGATGCTTGTGATCTTCATGCGTCTCTTGCAGAAACAACACTCCAACCACCATGCTGAACACCACGACTCCAGTACACACCAGATTCGTGAGGAGATACGGGAACGCGGCGAAGATGGAACCTTCATGGAAGGCACCAGGATAATTCTTCACCGGATCGGCCAAGGAACCTCCTAGGGCAGCTCCTACCATGGCACCCAGACACCACACAGTGGGCATGATGGCATATGCACGGGCTTGGTGGGCTTCCACTTTCACAACCTCGTTGACCGTCGTCTGCAACACCCCAATGTTTCCATTCAGAGCGCCGCCCACAGCGCGAGCGAACAATGCGAGTGGGAGATTGCGCGCAAAGCCGAACATCAGCATGCTGATACCGGTGCCAGCCAGTCCAGTCAGCAGGATGGGCTTGCGTCCGAGCCGATCACTCAGACTCCCCCAGAAACCGGCGCCCACGCATTCTGCAGCGGCGAAGACGGATGTAACGAGACCAGCGTAGAGAGCGGTTCGAGTGTGATCGTCGGTAACGTCGAACGATTCGATCATGTAATAGATGTATG
Organism: Sphaerulina musiva SO2202; assembly: GCF_000320565.1. Classification (NCBI taxonomy): domain Eukaryota; kingdom Fungi; phylum Ascomycota; class Dothideomycetes; order Mycosphaerellales; family Mycosphaerellaceae; genus Sphaerulina; species Sphaerulina musiva. The sequence goes on along the minus strand of NW_016017385.1, from coordinate 2,084,816 downwards.
GGAAGATGGACATGAAGGCAATGGGCTCGCATATCCGACATATTCCTAGTACACAATGTCAGCGACGGGGGGTCGATGATCGATCATGGACGTTATGAAGAGGGAGCGAAGCATGCATACATACCCAATACTGCGAGCTGCTTGTAGGGGAACGCCTTGGAGACCGGAGAGGTAGTGCTGTAGCCGGGAGAGGAAGACATGGCGAAGAAGGGTGCACTGCAAGTGCCTTAGGCGTAGATGGCGGTTGTGCCAAGCGGATGCCAGGCGCAGGAGTAGAATGCTCAGGTGGACAAGCAGGCAGGTAGGTTAAGCCAGGCAGGTAGGTAAGGTAGGTACAGTAGCTAGGTCGGTACCTTAGGTAGCTAGGTAGGGTAGGTGGGTAGGTGGGTGAGTGGGCAGGCAGGCAGGCGGGTAGACGAAGGCGCAGGGCGGTATATGTCTAATAGGTGTCTGGTGGCGGAAGCGGTCAAGGACACTCGGTGAATGATGATGAGTGATGTGATCCCCGGGAAGCTCGCATCAAATAGAGTGGGCTCGTAACGCAGGAACGGCACAGCTTGTCGCACCGAAGAAAGAAGACTTGGTTTGCCTGCAGGCGAGCAAGCGTGCGTGGGTGTGTGGGTGCGTGTGTGTGTGCGTGCGTGTGAACGAGGACCCGGACAGGAAAGAAGCAGACAGAACAGGACAAGACGAGACGAGACGAATCGAAACGAAACGAAGCGGAACGAGACAGGATAGGATAGGACAGGTCGGACAGGATGGGATAGGATAGGAGGGAATGGGATGGGGTGAAATGGGATGAAATGGGATGGAATGGGAATGGGAATAGGATATTCGATAGGGATAGGGATAGGGATAGGGATAGGATAGGACGAAGAGAATGATGGAAGGTCTCACTTGCTTGGGGGCAATCGATAAGGCCAGGCCGATGCTGCTGTTCCATTATTTTTCAGCGCGTACCTTAATTCGTGCGGCACGAGAGGACAAACAGAGTCACAGTCGTTCATCTTGCGAGATCCAAGGCGCACGGAGGGACCAGGGCAGCCCCTGAAGCCGCCAGAGCTTGCGGATGCACCTGCTTGGGAGCCGGTTTGGGCCCCGGGATCGACGGCGCGTGGGTGCCATGGCCACACAAGACCATCGTCAGACTGGGACATCATATACAGTGTCAAATGGCACCGAGCGTCGAGCGACACGCGCAGCGTAGCGCAGCGAAAGTTACGTGGAGAGGGAAGAGCTAAAACAGCTGTGCTGTGCCGCGATCATGCAGTGTACAAGGCTCAGCCCCTAGCGGATCGCTCAGCGGCACGGCGCCTGCTGGCACCAGTTCCGGCACCGGGGCTCTGGGAATCTTAGCCATCGCCTGTCATTCGCTGCGAGCCTCGCGGGGAAGACGGATGAGGCGAAACCTGCCTCAGTAGTGCGTCCGGCAGTCAGCCTGCCGGCAGCAGCAGCCACGGTGGACGGAGCGGCGGCGTGCAGAAGGTGTATGCTGAGCTAACCACCCATGATTCGTCCCGTCGTTCTAGGTAACTGTACGTACCTCCTACAGTACTCGCGTTCCCATCCATTATAGGTACCTGGACAATGTATATTCTGGATTTCTGATGATGATGCTGAATATGATGCGGTGCCTGCTGTGCCGCTGCAACGTCTGCCCAAATAACGATGTCTAGGCCCTTCAGCCTTATGCGGCACGGTCTGCGTCGCGCTTGCTTGGTGCATGTCAGCACCTCAGAATCGCATATACAGGTACGTTTGTCTCGTCGTCTCATCACCGCCATGACGCGTTGCCTGCCATCACCAGTGATAGTGTAGGTACATACATGTACGGGCGCGTGTGTGAATGCTGGCACCAGCTGCTACATCCACACGCAAGCCGTGTGACAGCGGAGTGTGCGACCGAACGAGTCAAAACATTGGCACAACACTGCGACAGTAACCGTCAGCTCAAAGAGAAAAGCATAAATGGCGGTGTAAAAAATCTCGTCGAATCCCCTGAGAGAGAGCAGAAACAAGTGCATGGGGGTGATGGCCCTGGATAGGTCACCGACAAGAAGGTCTGCAGCTGTATCGAGCAGAACAGCCGGCTAGTCTGTACCAGTCTACCAGACCGGCTTCGTGGTAACACCTCCCGAGGCCCTAGCGCCATACCCTCCAGCAATGCGATATGATCACCCCTCCCCGTCGCCCTCTTCCTCCTCCGCCGCCGCCGCCTCCGTGGCCTCGTCGCACTGTCGCACAATCGAGCCGCAGGAGGCTGCTCCAAGAGTCGTGTCACTCGTGTGAGCGGTTGGCTTGCCATGGCGGGCATGACATGGTTCTTTGCGGCCCTGCTACCGCGCTATCGGCACCCAAGCTACCTTGACTCGGCTCCTGGAAAATCGGTCACAGTTTGGCTGTCTGAGAGAGAGGGGTCGGCAGGACCACGCGAAAGTGAGCCGACGAGCCTAATACTAGCGCCTGCCCCCGACAGCGGGCAGGCTTGCTTGCAAATCAGGTACAGGCATCGTGATTGGAGCATAGCCGCGAGCGCGTTTCGAGAGCTTCTCCTGATGAATCGCTGGTGCGGGACTGGACAAGACAGGATATCTTTTTGGGCCGCTGCATGTTTCTCACTAATGTATGGATGTGGTAGGTTCGGTTCCTGGAGAGATACCAAACGTCATGGTATCGTCGCACGCTGCATAGCAATTGGCTTCCCGATTACCGTTGTGCAGCCTGTGCAATCACATCTCGAGCGCTTGTGCTGTTATCCGAGAGGACCACTCTGGTGTCACGAATCTGGCAGGGATGACTCTGCAACGGCGATGTGCACGACAGCAGATGGGGTCGTTCATGGGAAATTATGCACGATGCAGACAGCCAGGGCTGCGGAAATCAAAAATGCAACTGATGTCACACACCAAGGCGCAGAATTAATTGCTTTGGCGAGGATATAAATCCACACCTCCATCACGCGATCGGTCAGTTTTCAGCTGAGCTTCCTCTTCCCATGGCCCGATGCAGTACTGATGATGATGGATGACGGTCATCAGTCCGTTGGACAACATGTTCGGAGTCACGGACCGACATAGCTGCTGCTGCTGTTCCTTCTGCTACCAATGGCAATATCACTACCACTACGAAATGTGACGGTGCCAACGCATATTCCAGCCGGCCGCCGGCACCCGCATACCTGAGATGGGGTTGCCATTTCGTCGTCGGACAGAGCGCCGGCCGCGGACCTAGCCCCTTGGACAAGGTCCGATGAAATGCCGCCAGATTCACTACCTCCCTCTCTTGTTGTTGGAACAGGTACAGGCCATCCAAACACACCTCGCTTCACACTTTTTACGTCAGCTGGACACTTTTCGTACCAGGAAGAGCAACTCTCTTTCGCGAGACGACCACTAGCGTTCTGGTTGTTGTCCTGGGGGGAGCTCTGCAGAGCTGCCAGAGCACAACAACAATAATAATAATAGGATGTACGAGTGTGTGACAGCAGCTGTGCTTGGTCATCATCACATTTTCGGTGACTTTTTTTGCCACTATCACTAGCAGCGCGTGTGCACTGTGGGGGGTCGCAGACCAGAGATTGCAACTCATCAAAATTACTGGTCACAACTTCACACACACGCGCGACACATGATCAATTCATCACCTTTCTTCCGCTGCCCAGGTCTTGTTAGCAAGGTGAGGCGGTGTGAGGTGGCTGCAAAGGACAGGCAGCACATCGGCCACACATGTAGGCGCGCTGACATGGCCAAATCTGTAATTACTATTCGTGAATCGCGCGCCGCTGTTCATTTTCGCAAAATTGGTCGCAGGGGGTGGCAGCAGCAAGGCGGGCCCGGAATACGAGCCTGGAGCACAACTGCCTTCACGAATATTCTAATATAACATTATCCACCAGCTGCCGCCTGCAGGCCAGGCTGCCCTCGGGGCCACGATAGATTGTTCAGCCAGCTAGCGCGCGCACATTCTTCAGATCGTGGCTGTTGGTGGACACATCGTTCTGGATCTGTCGCAAGGGCATTATTAGGGCACCTCCAATGCTGCAGTCCCAGTGCGGTGTTGCGGCTAAACCTGGTATAGGATTTTGGTGGGGTAGGCGGAAATTCGCGTGTGTGTATCCTCCTCCTCATTCGGCCATACCACACTACCTCCCAAGGTACTTGATGACCAACAGCATCACCACCATGTCTCTCACGTCGCCCGCCTTGACGCGACAGAAGCTCTGCGTCGATTTGTACGCATATCGCGATCCTGCCTCGGTGCACATTCCACAGCTGATGGTGGCAACAGCGGCAGTCTGAAGCACGCCTGCCCGAAAGGCATCTACGTGGCACCAGTCCCCGAGGAGCCGCTTCTATGGACGGGTGTGCTCTTCGTGCGCAAAGGTGAGAAAGAAGGCAATTGAATGAAGGCCCTTATGCAAGCCTGCATCCTCATGCCCGGCCTACAGGTCCCTACGCCAACGCCGTGCTACGATTCCAGATGGTGTTTCCGGACGACTATCCGCAGCGGCCGCCCGTGGTCGTGTTCCTGAGCGACCTTTTTCATCCGCTCGTGACACCGCTCACCGCTTACACGTACTCTACCAGGGATGCCGGTGCTGATACACAGAGCGCTATAGATGAGCAGCGCTTGCCACCGGGCGGGCTCAGTCTCCGCCACGGCTTTCCTGAGTGGTTTGATAAGACTGATGGTGAACCGGCGAACAGTGTGACTGCATCAGACGGCGGCGACTCTGCAACTACGCAGCATGCGCCTAGTGCTACCACGCAAGGCACATCGAGCACATGCGACCATGAGCGGTGGCCACATGTCGTTGAGTTGTGCCAATACATGCGCATCGTGTTCGACACAGAGGATGTGCTGGACACGATCCCATTGACTGCCGCTGCTAACGCCGGCGCGTGGCATGCCTGGAAAAGTTTTCGTGATAAAGGCGCAGGCAGAGCTGCCCCAGTGCCAGGCGACGTCCGTCAATCTGGCCAGGAGCGAAGTCTATCCCCACGCCAACAGCCTGGTGGTGCCCGCCGACCCGGCGAATGGAACTGGCAAGGTGTATGGGAGGATAGAGTAAAGAGAAGTGTGCAAAGTACCTTGTCTGAGCCAGTACTTTTTGGCGGTGACAGCAAAGATGTGGTATGAGATATCGTCGCCAGCTTTTTGAGCAGTCGACTGACCATCATACAGATCAGCTTCCAGAAGCTCGAAGTAGTTGCGATCAACGAGCTCTTCCAGCAACTCCAGACGTAATGGGTGTCCCTGCAGTGGGAGTAGGAACCGTGGTGTAATAGTTGTTGTTGAAGGTAGGAGGCGAACATATCGCCGCAGCAGCTGCTCGATATGCGTCACGCCTGCTATGAGATTGCACCATGCTGGTACCGTACTTTCATACACGAGTTGCGCATGCACACAGACATGTAATTCATCTACCACAGGCTCCAAGCACAACGATCTGGTGAGCATGGCGACCAAGGAGGTGAGATTCCTGCTGGCATGCGCCAGGCTCTCAAGCTGACATTAGTCAAGAATCTGCCGCCCAGGACTGAAGGATACCTTCCTCGTGATGATGACAAATCAACACCTCCTGGCAACGTTCCCGCAACTCTGGGAATCAGGCATTGGCAGCGAGCTGGATATACGTCGCCCCCATTTGGATTGCTATCACCTAACAGCAAGCCATCGCTAGCCCGGCAACGAGACCACTCAGCATGTCGAAGAACAGACTCGCCACTCAAAGTGCGCAAAACTCGCGAGAACCTCAAGCAATCCAGCATCTATGGAGATGTACCTCCACCGTGCATGCATGTTCCGATGCTTGATCCTGGCGATACTGTTCTACCACCGACCCTCAGCTTCACGAGTGCAACCACAATCGACAGCAAGTGTGATTGTACCGTTGGCAGCAGCCATGATACGGGAACCGAATTGACTGGATCGACTCTGCATCCGGCCAGTCCGCATAAGGCAGACCAGTTGCCGCTTCCTCTTTCACCGCCACCACAGATCCTCGGCATGCCACTCCGACACAAATCCGTCAGCCGACGGATGCTATCTCGAGTCAAGGAAGGCATTTCTCATCGCTCCCGGAGCTCCCACGCAACCAAGTCGCCCGATGCCGAGAGCCTCATCAAAAGACGGCTTTCTGGTAAACAGAAAATTATCGATGATGAGCAAAGGCGCATGCGGAGCTTCGAAATCAGTAGACACAGTAGCATTGGCAGTGAGGCCGATGCTGCAGGCGATGCTTCTGGTTCTCAACGTTCTTTCACTGACTCCAGTATCACTACCGACGACCTAATGGCTACTGGCGTTACGCTGACTCCGCCATCGGCCATCAGGAAAGGCTCTGGACAAAGGTCCATGCATTTGCTGTCACCAACTCCGGGCAAGCAGTCTCCGTATGGTGGACCAACTCCAAAGGCGAGTGCGAGGGAATCGTTGGTATTCCAACCTCGAAACCAGCCCATGCTACAGGCTTGCCTACCATATATCGATATGAAAGTCTCTCTGGAAAGAGAGGCTGTCGACGTTGGAGTCTCCAAGGATATTTGGATCGCCGTGGAAGCTGTTGTACGCAGCCGCATAGTCCAAGCTTCTGCCAGAAATGAGTCCCCTACCGTGCTGAATCGGCACTCGATCGATGCCGTCGTCGTCGTGTGCCGAGACACACTGGCGAAAGCTGCTGGCCTGGTTCAGCAGTGTGTTGTTGAGCTTTGCTGTCGTCTCGATGTTGCTGATGATCGTCTTGCACTTTTGGTTACAACGTCACGACAGATCGACACCTCTACGATCAGCTGCATATGCACCGAGATTCACTCCCTCCAAGCGCCCAAGACTTCAGCCCTTCTAGAGAGACTGGGTCTGGCAGCCTCTAAATCGCGAAACAGTCTGCCTGATGTGGATGAGGAATACCCTATACAACTAGCATTGAAGTCTATCGCCACACAGGCCAACAGCCAGGAACCTGTACATGCATTCGTACTGTCGGACAGGCCAGCACACGTGGCGCAGGCTATCGAGCAGTCGATGAATTGGCCAGCTCATCTGATGAAAATCGGGCTGTGTGCACCCGAGCGTTTGGTGCCGCCTGACCGCAGTCATCACAGTTGGCTACTGGAAATCAGAGGTGAAGGAGACATCTGTACAACTACTCTCGACAACTTATTCAGAGATATTCGGCACGGGTATTGCGTAGGTGGCATCCCAAGTTTGCGCCTTTGCTACAAAGCCATGGACCGGTCCCGAATTGTAGAAGTCGTTGGAGAGAAGGCCACGAAGGATTTGAGGCTGGGCCAACGCTGTTCACTTTTCGTAAAAGTGTGCATTCCCAAGATTGATGCAGTCGTAACTACGAAAACGGAAAGCGATCAGGACTCATTACTTGCCGAACTAGAAAGCATTGTTGGCACCCTTGAAAGTAACTTTCTCCATGTAGAAGCACGCTACCGCCACACCGTACTCCCAACGGACAACGTCGTGACCGTCCGCCATATCTGCAGCATACGGCGGCCAAAGACAGACTCTCGCTGGAGCCTCATCACATCGGCTGTGGCGGGGCTGTCCTCTGAACACGTGAATATTCAGCTTGCGCGCTTTTTGGCCCTTCACTACGCGCCCTCCAAAGCTTTGCAAGCCATCATCCGTTGGAATCTGGATGGTCCGCATGCTGTGCAGCAGCTGTGCACAGCACTGCGGGCACAAGTTGCCTCGACTACTCGCTCAGAAGCAGAACCCGGATGTGCAGCTCCAAGCCCTGCTGTCATCGTCACCGACACCACACAGCTTGCTACAAGCGCATCACCTATACCACATCATGTTACAAGGACCACTTCAGCTGCAACACTCTCTCCAGTGCAAGTGCAACGTGGTAATGAGTTGCCTCACTCTGCGTCCACTTCAGCGATGATTGCCACGCGCATCATTTCAGCTCCGAAGGGCACGACTGCTATCAGCACATATGGCCCAAGAACGGACGATAGTCGCGAGGGTACACCGAGTGATTCCCAAGACACTGCGCATCAGCTGTGGCAGCACTTGCGCCGCGACTCGTTGTCTACAAAGCAGATTTTGGCACTCTCGACCGAGAAGATGGAGGAGATCGAGGACGAAGAGCTCAAAACTCTTCATGACCAGGCTTTGGCTAACAAACGCAGCGTTGGAGCTGAGACACTGAATGCGTGGAAGTGGGAGGAGGACAATATTCAGTCTCGGGCAGCACCATGGCTGTGACGAGACGCGCACCCTTGATTTCTGCAGACCATTTCGCAGTTTTGGGTAGGCGGACTCTCGCTCGGCTGATGACACGCACAACAACATATCATCCTCGAGCATCACGCGTGTGCAGGTAGTAGGGCATTATGGTAGCATGTCAATGATATAGTACGAATACATGCAAATGTTACATATGGAATCAAACAGGGACTTCCTTTGATGAATACTCCCCTTCACCCACCCACCTAGGGCACTCACGCATTCAGATACATGCTACATCACACGGAAACAGTAAAGAGTAAAAGTAGGTAGTGCGAGATATCCAAGAGCCCGGTTGGGTAGATATCTGATGTAGAGGTAGATGTAGATATGGTATTATGGTATCATGATATATGACATGGGTACATGTGGGACCAAATACCTACTAAAGTCGTCGTGTTACATGTGTAGGTATGTAACGTCAGTAATGTCATATGTACATACTAAGATCTCTGTACGAGGATGAATAATGAATGGATGGATACCTGGTACATAAGGTAAGGTAGGTATACAAACACAAATGTCACGGTATGGTTACACGCGTGCATGTATTTTCTTTTTCCGTATAGTACTGCTTTCTTGCAGGAAGGAGGAACATGATCAAATTAGGCAGGGTTTCTTGAGTGTTGGGAGCGGGAGTAACGGTCGATGATGTGCTTGCTGGTTACCTTACTGGTGCTCGGGGAGGAGAGAGGTAGGTAGGTAGTTGTTACATGTGATATCGTTGCGTTTTACAGTTTTCTGTACTTGAGAGGTACATGTACATGTATATACCTAGGGTAGGACACACAAGTGGCCGGTCATACGGGCAGAGCTGGTTGTTCTGTATCACTCACACTCCGTCACCTTTCGACAGCCGCTCATCTCGGTTGGAAGGAGCACGACAGGAGACAGGTGATGTTGGCGGTGTCACTCGCTGGGTTCCCGTCATTTGGGACCGATAGTGCTGATGCCCCCAACCTGACTCGACTGAACAGCACAGCACAGCACAGCTTGGAAGCAGTAAAGCTGAGGGCAGCGAGGATTTGCTCTAACATTCCTACACTCTCATGCCCCTCCATTATTTCGCTCGATGCATTTCATGCCGCCAGGCATATACGCTCGAAGTACTTCGGGCACAACTACCGCTCCTTTCTCTTCATCCCAATGATTCTCCAGTATGCAAGCTAGAACTCTCGGAATAGCCATTGCGGTCCCGTTGACTGTGTGCGGCCACAGCAGCCGTCCCGTTGCACCTTTCAATCGCGTCCCCAGTCGTCTGGTTTGGTAGTCAGTGCAGATGGATGCAGATGTAAGCTCTCCATAGCCATCATTGATCGACGATCTTGAAGGAAAGAAAGCTTCAATATCAACCTTCCTTGTAGCGCTCGCACCAAGATCTGTACTAGGCATCTCCAGCACTTTTCCATATAGGCCGAGTGATGTGAGGATTTCCGTTTGGATCTCGAGCATTTCTGCAAAGATTTCTTCGGCTTGAGGAGTCTCCACATCTCCGAAGCGATCTGCCTCATGGTCAGATGGCGGGAGAGTCCAAGCGAACATTTCGACTTTGGTGAATTCGTGCACACGGTACAATCCTTTCGTGTCTACACCTCGAGCGCCAGCCTCTGCGCGATAACAGCGAGAAGGACCTATAACTTTGAGAGGCATATCTTCTGCGCGCAATGTCCTGTTGGCCTGTGAGCCAGCGAAGGGGATCTCCGCGGTGCCCGCCAGGACGAGGGAAGGCCGATCGTCGTTCTTGTTCTGCACGTGCTGCTGCTCAATGTTGTAGATTTGTGTCTCGCCATGCTGGTCTCTCGGCATGAACCCACATGCGCTGGCGATGTGGGAGTAGACTAGGCTAGGTGGTGTCATGACCTTCCAGCCGCGCTTCATGGCGACTGAGAGAGCATATTGAATCAGAGCTTGCTCAAGCAGAGCGGCCTCATTCTGGAGAAAGTACCAGCCCCATCCGCTCGTTGTCGCGCTGGCTTCGAAGTCGAGGAGATCGAGCTCCTTACCGATGTCCACATGGCTCTTCCCACTCGTGTTGGTCGACAATCTCTCGCCGATCGTGGCTCTGAGTTGCGGCTCATCTCCCACCGGCGTGTCCAGCGAGCTCAGATTGGGCAACTCCCATGCCAGCCGTTGCATCTCTTCGTGCATGGCCTTCTCGTCTGCCTCAAAGCCGGAGAGCTTCGCCTTCAGCGCTTTCGCCTCTTCTAGCAATGCCGTCTTTCCCTCATCGTCGCCTCCATTCGCGGCATGTCGACTCAGTTCTTTGCCTATCACATTGCTTCTCCGCCGCGACTCATTTAGTTCGGATTGCTGTTTCGTCAACCTCTCGTGCAGTTCCAATGTACGCCAGCCATTCTTCGCAAATGGGCCATAGTTGCGATCGATGCAGTTTTGCTCGTACAATCCCGGGTTGTTGCGAATGTGCTTGACGTCGAGGATGGGTCTCGGTGCAAAAGATGGTCGCGTGTAATGTCGCTTGCCAGCAGCGTCGCGTATAGTCTGACGAAGCAGCCCGTGGCGACAGCGCCTGCAGACGAATGGTATAGACATTGGCCGCAATGGATGTGTGAGTCTGGAGGGAAATCCGCCTTACCGTCGGCTCCACTTGCCTTGGACGAGAATGACAAGAACGCGAACATGACACGAAAAAGTATGATCGAGACTTAGATACCGCTGAATGCTCTACTTGCTCCATACATGTATCCTCTACAGCGCCTTCCCATTGACGAGCCAGAACGCCTTCTCCATCATGACGAAAATCATCCTGGGTATCGTGTGCCGCATGCGATGAACAGCGGCGAGCGACCAAACATAACCCCTATCCTATGCAGTTCTCTCGGTCCCTCAATCTCGTGTCAGTCGTCGCCATTCCTCTCTCTCACCGTCTGCAGCCGTGTTATACATATTGACATTCATTTTCCTATCCTTCTGCGCAGGCACGGTATCACTATCTTCGCTTGAAATTCTGCTTAGGATGATCGCTGACTAAAGAACCAGCTGCTGCGCTTGTTGCCGCCATTGTCGGAAGCTGCCTGCTGCAGACCAGCGTACGTGGGTGCAAGACTGGGTCCGTCGCCTCCGCCACCGCCTCCGCGAAGAGGCTTGGCTATTCGGCCAAAAGGAGTGTTACTAAATTGGGAGGGTGCGGGCGAGTTGGGGAGACCTCGAGTGGAGCCAGACTTCGCAGCTTCGAGGCGTTCCTTGACAGCCATGAGTTGCGATTCAAACCTGCAAGAGTCAGTAACGTATTCCACATGTTCTTTTCAATAAAGGTAACGCACTTGTGGTTAGCGAGCATGAGCTTCTCCTGGCTCTCCTGAACAAGGCCCTCGAGACCTCTTATGCGCTCGCCACGAGCCACCAGCTTGCGCTCGGCAATGGCAACTTCCTTCTTGAGCTGCGTGTTCTGCTCGACCAGCTGTCTCTGCACGATTGTGAGTTGCTCCAAGTTTCGCTCAAGGAACGCGAGCTTCTTCTGTTGCGCCTTGGAATTACTGCTTCGTAGGATCGAGTTGTACTGCTCACGAGTACTATCCAAGCTGATCTCCAGCTCCACAACACGTTCACATCGATTCTGCAAGTCGCGCATGAGTGACTTTTTGATGGCATCAAAGTCCGCGAGTTGCTTGCCCAGAGTGCCTCCGTTAGCACCATTCACAGCTTGCTTCCTCAGCGCTTCCACTTCGTTGCGCAGACGCGCGTTCTCCTCTTTCTGACGGGAGAGCATCTCGTGTGTCTCAGCAGACTGAGTGCCCCCATTCTGTTGCTCGGACAATGACTCGGAGAACTTCTGCTTGAGCTCTTCGACATCCGCTGCCGATAAGTGGCGCTCAAGCAATTCTTGCTGCTCCTGGCGCAATTGAGATAGCTTCTGCTCTAGAAGAGCGACCTGCGAGTTGTCCGAATGACTGCTGGCGCTGATGTCTGCTTGTCGCACTTGTCCTTGAACCTCAAGTAATCGGTCCTTGAGGTTAGAGAGCTCATCTGGAGCCACAGCTTCGCCATTGTCGGCAATCTCCAGCAGACTTTGTACCTGCTGTACCATCTCTCCGATTTGCATCTCGTTGTGCGACATCAGTCCCTCTCCAAGATCGAATGTAGCCATCATCTGAGCCATGCGTTCCTTCTTGAGCCTTTCCTTCTCGTCCAGTAATGCCGATGATTCTTTTGCCGACATTCGTGCATCCAATAGCTCAGACTTGAGTCCGTCCAGTTCTGCGGTGAGCTCCGAGTTGGCGTCTCGCAGCGAATCCATTGTAATACTAGCCTCCTTCGTCTCGAAATCAATTCTTTCAATTTCTCTCTTCAAAGACTCGGTCTCGCCCGAGAGCTTCTCGTTATTACGCTGAAGGTCTAGTTGAGTGGACCGGCTCTCTTTAAGCTGCTCCTGCGCTGCGCGTGCGGCCTGTTGAGCAGCCTCAAGCTCCCGCTCTTTCTCTGCAAGCTGGTCTTGGAGGTCGTTCTCGCGTTTCAAGAACTCCTCCCGCTCATCTTTATCAAGCACCAGGCTTGGCGTTCCGACCCGCTCAATATCAAGTCGGCTTTCCGATCTGGGTGTGCCAACGCCATCCTGACTTTTCAGTCTGCTAGTAGGAGTCTGCGAGCGAGGAGGAACGTCTGCTGCAATTTGGAAGCCAGCGCTCAGCGCGGGTATCCAGCGCTCTTTTGGTACAGCTTCGCCTTTGCGCCATTGTCCAACTTCACTCTCCAACGATTGGATATATGCAGTGAATGTTGAAACTTGTGTCTGTGTCTTCTTGAGCATTGCTTTGAGCTGAGCAGGTGAGAGCTCCTCGTTGATCTTGGCCTTTTGCTTGATAGTCTTTGCGCGCTCACCAAAGCGCATTGTACCAATTGTCTCTGCGTCGTTGTATGACATTGGCGAGGCGTTAATAATGAGCGTTGTCCGCGAATTGCCACCCAGAGACTCTTGAAGAATTCTCGTGAGCTTACTGTCTCGATAAGGAATGTGCTGACTCTTGCCTTCCGCCAGGGCATTAATGACCATACCCAGTGCAGAGAGCGACTTATTGATTTTCTTGGCCTCCTCCAAGGTCTGACCGCTTGCGCCTGTCTTGCCCACCTTTTCTGAACCCGCCAAATCTACCAGATACAGGCGTCCAGAGCGTGCAGATCCAGTCTCGACATTCTTTTGTGTCACCTCAATCACGAAGATGGAGTGCGATCGCGAGGACTCCTGATTCATGTTGGTGGATGCCACCGCGCGAGCCTGGCCACCTCTCTCCAAGACCTCGTATACCTCGTCCACTGACCCCACGTAGAACTCATGCAGTCCCTTGACGTATATACCTTTTTGCTTATCCTCGTGTACCGGCAAGTTGTCATTATGCGGCACCAGAAGATCTCGAATCTTCTCCATGTAGATTTCCATGTAACTGGTCTTGACAGTGAACTCAATGGTGCTGTCACTCTGCATGATCTTGGTGAAGATCTGCTCCACGATACGTGGTATAATACCCTTCGAGTCAGGATCGTGCAAGTTTCCTGCTCCCATCATGGTGTAGGTCTTTCCAGAACCAGTCTGGCCGTATGCGAAGACAGTGCCGTTATAGCCTGCGAGCACATCGTCCACGGTACTCTTGATGGAGTAGTCGAAAATCTCATGCTGAGCTGTGCCGACGGGGAATACACGATCGAAGGTATAGGTGGGCTTGCTGGCCTCCTGAGAATCGATGGTCACCGAGTCTTCACTGGGGAATTCGACGATCGAGACGGCTTGGTTGCTCTGCTCGACTTTGTTGGCGGGTCTGAAGCGAGCGACCACCTTGATCGTGTTGGAAGCCGTGGCCATGCTGGGCAGCCTCTCGGAAGTCAATGCGCTTATGCGCGCTCCTCCGTCCGTCGCGTCTTCGCAATGAGATGATGGCCAAATAAGGGATAGTTGTCAAGTTCGCGACCCGTTGTCGTGCCCCTCAAGTCCACCTGCTGCTGCTGCCGCCCCCCACGTGTTGTCCGCCAGCTGGGGGAGGACTTACCAATAGAGATGCTCGGAGCGCGTGATCGTTGCGAGGACCCCAGTGTTCGGATGGCCGAGGGTGTTGGTCGACGTGAGGGCGTTGGTGGTGGTGGTGGCGGTAGTAGTGGTGGTAGTAGTGGTGGTGGTGGTCTGCTCCGAGGCAGGTGCTGTCGTCGAAGGAGAGAAAGCAACACGGACACCTAGTGCCAGTTTGAAGTCTCAGGGCGTGTTTCGTTCTCGGAGGTCAACAAGATATTCGCCGACGCCTTCTCCAACGTGCCTGTGCCGCAGGACCAGGACTCGAACATTCGCGCACGTTCACGAGATAGTCGCTATTGATTTCTGCCTTGGAGTTTCAACGAGGCGGTGGTCAGAATTGCATGAAGGCGTTGAGTGCTTCATGGACGGATTGTTCCCGTCGTGGGCGACGAGGAAGCCTGACTGGGGAGAAACAACCATCGCAGACCCTAGCAACAAGCCCGCATGAACGAAACGCGTCGAAAACGCCACCAAGGCACGATATGAATAGCGATCACATGTGATGGCAACTGAGCCCTCTTGGACGTAATTTCGTTATACAATAATGCGCGCTTTTTTATGCTGCTCACAGCTCATCTGCATCCACCATCTGTATCACCATCCCACTCGCTGCGCCGCCACCGTTACAGATGGCTGCACAACCGTACTCACCCTTCTTCAGTTGATGCAGAAGTGTGACCAATATCCGCGACCCTGAGCTTCCGAGGGCGTGGCCGAGAGAAATTGCACCTCCACGGGGGTTGACATTGGCAGATCCAAGACCGAGAATCTGAGAGCAAGTTAGCACTGGTCGGCATACTCTGGCAGCGGGTTTTCATCAAACCACTCACCTTGGCATTAGCCTTGATCACGGCAGCAAAGGCCTCGTTGAACTCCCACACCTTGACCTGCTCTTTCGTGATACCAGCTCGCTCGAGCACAATTGGGACGACTTTGGCAGGTGCCACTGGGAAATCAATAGGATCCACAGCAGCATCTGCATATGCTACAATCCTCGCAAGCACTCTCTTTCCCTTTCCGTACTGTTTTGCCAACGCCTTATTAGTGACGATCAATGCAGAAGCACCATCGTTCATACTCGAGCTGTTCGCTGCAGTCACGGTTCCCTTCCCACTTCGATCAAACGCAGGCTTCAATGTGGCTACCTTGTCCACCTTCAATCTGCCATAGCCCTCATCTTCCGAAATCACAGTATCGCCCTTCTTTCCTTTAACAGTAACAGGCACAACCTCCTCCTTGAAGTGTCCTGCTTTCCAAGCCTCGCCCGCTCTCTTGAAGCTTTCAATGGCAAACTCATCCTGTTGTTCTCTGCTGATTTCATACTTCTTTGCCGTGCTTTCTGCACAGTTCCCCATATGAATCTGGTTGTACACATCCCACAGTCCATCCTTGATCAACCCATCCTCAGCGGTAACGTTCCCAAAGGCCGGTAATTGCGGTCCTCTCGGTGTATAGTAAGGCACTCTTGACATGTTCTCCATACCACCTGCCACGACCGCCTCCTCTTGTCCGAGCTCAATCTGCTGTGCGGCTATCGCAACAGCCTTCATACCGGAAGCACAGACTTTGTTAATTGTGGTCGCTTCTACCGACGAAGAAAGTCCAGCGAAGATAGTGGCTTGCCGGGCTGGAGCTTGTCCCACAGAAGCTTGCATCACGTTGCCCATGTATACGGATGTGATCTTCTCAGCGGGGACATCGGATCGCTTCAGAGCTTCCTTGATGGCTGTGGCGCCCAATTCGGGAGCAGAGACGGATGAAAAGGAGCCATTGAAGAGGGCCGTGGGCGTCCTGACTGCAGCGAGAATATAAGCGTCCTGGATCTCCTTGGGCTTCCTCGTGGATGCGCTGAAGTGTCGTTCAACCGCTTGGAGACGTTGTTGCGGCGAGGACATTGTGAATGATCGACTGGAGAGGGTAGGGAGGGACCGGCGAAGGAGAGGCGAGGACATCATTGTGGAAATAAGGAAATGTCCTGCTTGATCTAAGGTACCTAGGCAATTCGCAAGATCAACACAGACAAATAAAAGCAGAAAAGGCTGCTGCTGCGAAGGTTGTGAGCTATACTGGACTGGCTAGTTACGGGTCAAGGAACGACGTGCAGACCGAGGTTAAGACGGAAGGCCAAAGTGGCCAATTCTCATAAACGTACCTCACCTCATGAATCTACTGCATACAGCACCTTTCTTTGATTCTACACCTTACCGTCGCCGCATACGGCACCTTACCTTACCGTCGCCGTCGTCGCCGCATGCGGCGTATAGCTTTGTTACTGCTACCGCTTTGTCGCTATAAGTCACTTATTAAGTCGTCGCCGCCGCCGCTGCCGTCGCTATTAAAGTACGAACTATATATATATTTCTACTACTACTACTACTACTACTACTACTACTACCGCAACTATACTCTACTAAGCTAAGTAAGAGTGCGCTCGCTATAGTACTTGTTAGCGTACGCTAACTAAGCCTAGTATTATCGTAAACGTAACGCTCGCGCTCGAGATACTATAAGAAGGTAACGATACTATAACTGCGTTCGAAGCGCTACAAGCCTTCAAAGCGCGCTATAACGAGGACGACGACTTAGATCCGGTAGATTAGATAGACGGTTAGATAAACGGTTAGATAGACGGTTAGACAGACGGTTAGATAGAGCCTCTAACGCCGGATCTAACGGTAGATCCGACGCCGGATAAGAGTAATAAGATAGATAATACAATAGATAATAATACTAAGTATAACCTTCGGCTAGCGGCGCTGTCCTCGGTAGCGCTATCCTCGGCGCTTATTATAACTTATTGCTAATACTCTCTCTCTCTCTATAGTAGTACCCCGCCCGTTAATCCCTACCCTCGCCGCCCTACGACTACTAACGCCGCCGATTTCTAGTTTTGCGCTGCCGAGAAGTAGTAGGGCTAGCTTAACGAGGCGAACGGCGAGGATACTAAGAAGAAGAAGGTTATAAAGAATAACCTATAGAAATTCGACTAGGCCGGCCGAATTATAGAGACTTATAAGGGGATTAATACGCTAGATCCGTATTATTACTATACTCGTCCGGGCCTATCCGTTCCGTATAAGGTAGACTGGGTAAATAGTAAGATATATACTTATTATAAGCGATACGCAAAGGTAGGGTATAATGCCGGTTAGCCTATAGAAGATATAGATAGCAGTAAGCTAGTACGTCTTACTCGGCGAGTCGCCGCTATCGAGGTACGAGTAGATAGCTTAGACAGGTACGCGCGTAGTTGGATTAGCTTCTTTAAGAGCAGATTTAATTAGGTTAGCGGTAAGATATATGCCCTCGCTACTCGCTTGTAGCCTAAGAGAGGTATTGCGCTGCCGACTATATTAGATTAGGCGTCTACTAGTAGTAATAGTACTAGTAGTAATAGTACTATTAGTAATACGATAGTCTAGTAAGCTATATATTAAATAGAATAATTGAATTAAGTAGTAATTGAACCGTCTAATATTGCCTCCCCCCCCCCCCCCCTCCGGGTACGTCGCTGTTAAAGCTATACTGTCTATATATAGTTAAGTACCTTTAGCGCCTATCTACCTATAAGTACGGCTGCGAGCGCTAGTAAGTTAACCCCTCCGAGCCTTTGCTGCCGCTACCGCCCTTCTTATTATAGTACTAATCTTCTCTCCGTCGCTATCTACTGCTAGCGTTACGCCGGACCTACCCCCTTCTTATATCGTCGTATTATCGCCGTTATCCGAGAGGTCCTATACCTCTAGCGGCTGCCTCGTATTAATTACTAAGTATATCTACCCTAATCCCTTCTCTTTCTTAATAAAAAGCTCGTCTAAGTCGTACTTAATACTCTCGATTAGTACGGTAGGCTCGCGTATTATAGGTAAGTATAACTCGAGGAGGGGCTCGTTAATTATAGTACTTCCCCTATCCTTACGCTTTAGATTCTTCGGCTTTAGCGACAGTAGATACTTTCTTAACTAGATAACGATAGTAACCTTATATAAGCGAGCGGTCGTTCGGGGCCCTAGTATCTAGAATATAGCTATAGCGTCCGCGACGATAGGTGTTCTCGTTGCTTTCTATAACATCTTAAGGGGTTTGCCGTCCTTATCGAAGCTAGTTGCTAGTATTATACTTTTAAAGTCGGGGATTTTATAGATTAGCTATACCGGAAGGTCGTCGGGGTCGATACGCCTAAGTAGAAAGTCTACGAGGCTAGTATTATCGTCCTCGGCCTCGGCGAGGCGGTTAGAGTTAGTAAAGTTATTAGGTACTATTAGTACGAGCTCTGCCGCCTATAGTTCCTACTTTGCGGCCTTCGCCTTCTTGTCTAGTTTAAGTACCTAGCGCTAGGTATAGACCCTATAGGTATACGTAAAGTAGACGGTTAGCGACCTCTAGGCTACGGCTAACGTCGTCGTCGTCGTCGTCGGGGTCGACGCCGGCGCGGACTATTGACGGTAGGTAACTAGTCTAGTACCGGTATAGGGAGCGACTACGGCAGCGGCTCTCTATCGGTAATACGTATTAGTACTAGTACGCTCGTTATTCGCGTACTAGGGGATTATATCGAATGTCTAGAAACCCTAGCTTATTAGGCGACTTATTAAATCTCGCCGTTAGAAAAGCTACTTACCCTTACTAGTAGAGCCGGTACTAATACTATTAGTATAGGCTAGGCTAACGGAGCCGGTATATTCGACGCAGTTAGTATAGGCCGAAGGCGTATCTCGAGTACGGTTAATAGCTCTCGTATAAATCGCTCTATTAGACCGTCCGGATTCAGCTGTTTATATTAGCTATAATAAGTAAACTTGCCGAACGTCGTCTTATAGTAGATCTATATCTAAACTAGACAGTACTTAGCCTATAACTTAGGTAGCTACGACTATAATATAGATATAGCTACGATAGGGATTATAAAGTATATAGTAAGAGAGGGAGGAAGTATAAGTAATATAGCGAGTATACGAATGGTTTTACCTCGTCGCCGCTTATAGCTAGGCTCGCCGAAGAAAAGCTAATAGAATTTTTACTTACCCCGGCCCCCGCCCCCGCCTCTTGCCCCGCGGCCCCTCTACCCTTATATAAACTCGAAATCGACTATACTATAGTCCTAGTTTACATTCGGTATACTATATAGCGTATAGACGAATACTTCCTATCTCTTACGTTAGGGGATCCAATTCCGTATAGCTAGTAGCTTCTTAAGCTTACTAAGAATAGGTAGTTGCCTAGAGGTAATATGCTTACTAATCAATATTCGTAGTATAATATATACTAACTCGTACGTACGATCGCCGGTCAATTGGTTAAAGGACGCTCTACTAATAGGTAGAGAGAGACTATAGCTTGTAAGCAGATTGACCTTGTACTACTTATATGTCTCGTTAGGCAGAAAAGCCTCTAAATCTACCTAGAATCAATAAGCACCTAGAATTAATAAGCAGCATAGCGAGCGGGGGTAAGGGTAAGGCACTTACTAAACTCTTCTAGACTCTGTTCGAGTGTCTCGATAATAGCCTCTAGTATACGTACCCTCTACGACGCCGTACTATATAGCTCTAGGTAGTAATATAGTATATACGGAATACCCGGAATTAAGTATAGACGGTTCGATTGCTTCCGGATCTTATATATATTCTATATATAGGCGAATTCTACTACTACGGTACGTATGATTTCTATATATACCGCTAGGAAGGCTAGGCGATCTAAGAGCGAGTTAGGGTTATATAAATCTCTCGTATTAAGAGAGTAGAAGTATCCTCTCTATCTATTAAGTGCTTTAGCCTACTAATTCTACTATGCCTCGATACGCTAGTTTATCTTACTCGTCCTATATCGGTAGCACTCGTTAAAAGTAAGCTCTAGTAACGTCGGCAGACCGCGGCTCTATAGTGACTTATTCTCTATATCGTACGTAGTACGACGAACTATATAATACGCGTCCGCGGCTAAGAGAGTCTCGCCTCCGCGGTCCGAGCGCAGAATTAATAGAGCGACGCCCCTATAGCGTAGAGTAGCTATATACTAAGCGAGTACTAATACTACGGACCTGCCTATAATTCTAACGTAGAGCTACTATATATAGCGAGAGTAAACGTCGATAGCACCGTAGATCTAAATACCCTAGTACTCGAACTTATAGTAAGTATCTATTAAAAGCGCGTATATTAGCCCGGGTATAATAATAGTACTATAGTACTCTCTAGCTCTATTGCGGCGGCGCTGTACCCTATCGGGGTTAAGCAGTTAGTATATACGGTAGATACGGTCTCTACGCGAATAAATAAGTTAGCCTACGAGCGGCTATAAGTATAATGTATATAGAGTAGTATACCTCCTAATTAGGTTAGTCTTCGAGCGTAGGTATATATAGAGGTTCCTATAGCCGTACGTCTTAACTAACGACTTAGCTAGCTCGTTAGAGAGTATAGTAGCGATCTCTACTTCCGCTTCCGCTTGTCGTTCCTAGGGTACCTATTTGATAAATCCTAGCTCTTTCCGTATACGCCGATAGGTACGCTTTCTAATATTCTAGCCGTTAATATATAGAATCTAGTAGGCCTCCTTATCGGTAAGACGTAGGTAGTAGTACGTATAAGCGATTCGGAGGTATAGGGCCTTAGTATTACTTAATTCAAGTCGGGTTCGTACTAGCGTATACGTTCTAGTAAGCCTCTATAAACTTAGCCGCCGTCGTAACGTACTAAGCTCGATACGGACGCTGAACATAGTAAAGAGATCCTTACGGATAGACTAGTAGGTATACCTATTAGTGTACAACTTAGTAATAAACTCGCGGAACTGCTCGTAATCTAGTACTTAACTACCGCGAGCTCTAATAGTTCTACTACGATAGCGAGGCATAAGCGCGAGCAATAGTAAGGTAGGCGGCGGAGGCGGTAGAAGGGGCGGAGGCGGCGGAGGGGTAGTAGACTATCGAGGTATATAGACTACGACGTATATTGCGGCAGCAGCGGCAGCGGTAACGTAGACTATAAGCGACGGTAAGGTAATCAATAAGGTATATATAGCGACGGCGACGGTGACGGCGACGGCGACGGCGACGGTAAGGTAAGGTGCCGTATACGGCGACGGTGAGGTGTAGAATCAAAGAAAGGTGCTGTATGTAGTAGATTCATAAGGTAAGGTACGTTCATGAGAATTGGCCACTTTGGCCTTCCGTCGGTTAACGCCGCGATCAGCGTGAGAGTTTGCCCACCCACCTCACTTCCGTTCCCAAACACCACCGGATGCAATGGCTCTAAGATGGACAAGCCTCTGCTGCCAGCGCCACGCAATTCTTACAGACCAGCGGCCAGAATCAAGAGACGAAGCTCTATGTTGACGGCATGTGGCGACAGCTTGTTGCGCCTGCTGATCCTATCATTTCACGCCTCCGTTCCCCCTTCGCCCGCAGCCTCTGGATGCATTGCGTGATCATATACAATACTTCTGATCATGTGACATGCTGCAAGTCGCTTTAGCTCACTTGGGAGAGCGCCAGACTGAAGTTCACTACAGTCGTTCCCACTCTGTGCGGTATCTGGAGGTACTGTGTTCGATCCACAGAAGCGACATGTTTCTTTTGCTTTTTGGCGACGTTGGATGGTGTCAGCCCTCAGCAGCTGGAATGAAGATGATTTCCAAGGCCATCCATCATCCATCATACCTTGCTACTATTCTGAGGAAAATGGGTCTCTGCGTCATGCTTGTTGCCCTATCGTAAGCGGGGCGGCGAGACTTGTAGTTTTGCATCATCCTCCAAAGCACTAGGAGGTACAGGTATTTATGAGGACGAGTGTGAGGTGCATTCTGTGAGCACCTGCTAAAATGGCTCCAGATCGTTCCATCAAGCTCGGCGTCCTGGTCCCGTCCTCAAACACAGCCCTTGAGCCTCTTACCACTGCCATTATAACTTCGATACCGAACGTTTCCGTCCACTATTCACGATTTCCAGTCACCCAGATCGCTTTGACCGACGATGCTCTCTCACAGTTCGATGACGGCAAGATCATCGATGCTGCAAAATTACTGGCAGATGCGAAAGTAGATGTGATCGGGTGGAGTGGCACGAGTGCTGGCTGGCTCGGCTTCGAAGCAGATGACAGACTATGCGAGAAGATTGAGGAAGCTACAGGAATCAGGGCAACGACAAGTGTTATTGGCTTGACCAAGCTCTTGGATCAGGTGGCAGCTGAGCAGGGTGTCAAGCCACGGTTTGGGCTCGTCACGCCGTACCTGGATGATGTCCAACAGAAGATTACAGAGACATTCGGTAAAGCGGGCTACGAGATCGTCGCCGAGTCGCATCTCAAAAGGAGGGTGAACGTAGAGTTTGCCAGCATCACAGAAGACGAACTTGACAAGCAGGTCGAAGAAGTGCACTCGAAGATGCAAGATGAGCCTGTCAAGATTATTTCGACCTTCTGCACGAATCTGCGAGCTGCTCAGAGGGCCGCTCATTGGGAGGAGAAGTATCCTGGTCTGATTGTGGCAGATACGGTGTCTACTGTCGTCTGGGACATGCTAGCCATGGTTGGTGTAGACATGAGTGGATTGCACACTTGGGGTGCCATATTCTCCAAGACATCAGCCGGCCATGTTACTCTCCCTCTCAAGCGCGTGGATAATGCATCTTCGACAAAGGATATGGTTGCGAAGGGCAGAGCCAAACTTGATGCGATCAATAACAAATCGACATGATCGAGCCTATATACGTATAAGTGTCCTTGCTCAAACTGCAATAGATACGACAGGACATTGGCATTCGTACAAGAGTATTCATCACAACCCCAGGCCTCAAGATCATTGCCCAGTCTTCGGAGTTAGCAGATATATCTCCAGCTGTAGCGCTATCCCAAACAGCTCTTCTTAGCTTCAACAATGATGTAACAAGTGGGCAATTGGAACAACTACATGTACCTCCCCTATGTATGTACGTGTACTTCCATCTTCAATGTGCGTACATTGAAATCAATCAGCTCTCACACACAAACAATACCAAACAAACACAACACCTCAACCAACCAACCAACCATGGGTCTCATAGTCCACCACCTCGGCCACTCCCAAAGCGACCGCGTCGTCTTCCTCTGCGAAGAGCTCAAAATCCCCTATGAACTAAAAAAATACAACCGCTCCCCAATCTTCTCTCCCCCCGAACTCCAAAACCTCCATCCCATCGGCGCAGCCCCCGTCATCCAAGACGACGACGGCAAAGTCCTCCTCGCCGAATCCGAAGCCTGCATCGAATACATCAGCAACATCTACGGCCAAGGCCGTCTCTTCATCCCTCCCGGCGCAAAAAACTACGCAGATTTCCTCTTCTACTACCACCTCACCAACGGCACCTTACAGCCCGCCATCGGCCGCGTCATGGCCCTCCGCACAGCCGGTCTCTCGGAAGAAAATCCCATGTTAATCCGCTATCTCGAAAAAGTACATCAAGTCCTCTCTGTACTCGACCGCCGCGTCTCTGAAAAACCGTGGTTGGCGGGCGAAGAATTTTCTGTGGCGGATGTTATGGTGATTTTTGCGTTGACGACGTTTCGAGAATTTGTGGCGATTGATTTGAGTCGTTATCAGGATTTGTTGGAGTATGTGAGGAGGATGGTGCAGAGGCCGGCGTATCGGAGGTATTTGGAAAAGGCGGATCCGGATATTGAGATTGAGAGGTTTGTGAATGGGCCTCCGCCGCCGTTGCATCCGGCTTTGCAGGCGATGATGATGAAGAGGAAGTAAGGTCACTTTGGCGCTTTTTTTTCTGCTTTCTTCGCTTGCTGAGTGAGGGTGGAGGTGAGTAAGGAGAGTCAGTCGTCGGGTGTGTAGAGCTTGTGGCTGGGCATTGCTGATGGAGAGATTTTTTCTTTTTTAGTCGAACGAGGAAACCATCTGAGAAGAAGCTGTAAAGTAGGAAGAGGCGGTATAAGGAAGGAAAGTTTTTTTTGGACACTGAAACCAAATCAGGTATGAACCTCACGGTTACACCCACGATGAGCATCATAGAGAATGTCCTATGCGGATACAATTCGTGAACAATCATCCCGCCTTAGTTTAATCTATTGCTCAGGCTCTCCCCTTTGAGATACTGGTGGATGATTTCGGCCTGTTCTTCATACCACCTATTCATTGTGCCCTCATTGACATATGCCATATCTATCACATTGGTCAGCACTTATTACCACTTCAACCCAACCCATTGACATGTACATACGTGGACTGAAAACCGTCGAACTCT
Organism: Sphaerulina musiva SO2202; assembly: GCF_000320565.1. Lineage (NCBI taxonomy): Eukaryota > Fungi > Ascomycota > Dothideomycetes > Mycosphaerellales > Mycosphaerellaceae > Sphaerulina > Sphaerulina musiva. The sequence goes on along the minus strand of NW_016017385.1, from coordinate 2,060,322 downwards.
TACTCCACTCGCCAACTCTTCTCCAAACACTTTCCGGACCAAGCGGCTCCTCCCAGAACACATCCGACGCAAAACCCGCAATGCTCCCAGCCGTGAGCGTCTCAATCAAGGCATGTTCATCAATTAACCCCCCTCTCGACGTATTCAACAGCACAGCCCTCTTCTTCATCATCTCCAACTCCTTCTTCCCCACAACGCCCCTCGTCCGCTCCGAAAGCACAACATGCAAACTCACCACATCCGCCCCTCCAAACAACTCTTCTTTCCCCACCGCTTGAAAACTTCCCTTTTCCAACCCCGCCGCAACAGCCTGTTCATCCGCCCTCTCCTGCGTCAAATTCGTACTCCACGCCAAGACTTCCATTCCAAAACTCTGCAAGGCGATTTTTCCAAACGCAACTCCCAATTTCCCTAATCCTACAAGTCCTAATTTCTTGCCGGGGAGAGTCATGATGGTGCCTTGTTGCCACGCTGCTGCTGCTGGAGACGAAGATCGAGTGGAGGAGGAGTCTTGTTGTTGTTGTTGTTGTTGTTGTTGTTGTTGTTGTTGTTGGAGAAGATTGTGGTGCTCCACGATTCTGGACATGAGACTTAATAGTAATGCCCACGAGTGTTGAATTACTGTTGTGTGACCTGTTGGAGGAGGGGCTTCGTAGGTTTTGTACTTGTCATCATCATCATCATCATCACCATGACCAGAGACTCGCTCGCCTTTGGCTCCAGTGACAATGATGCCATATTGAGTGGCAGCGGGAAGATCAATACCATTATTGCGCATTCCCGTGGTAAGGAGTAATTTCAGATTAGGAAGCTGGGAGAGGAGTGAAGCCGGGAAAGCGGTACGTTCTCGCATGGAGGAAATGATTTCTGTAGTGTCATGTTAATTCTTTTCTTTGGTTTTCGTGTTCCTCCCATAAGAAAGAAAAGTGTGTAGGTTGGAGTTTTTACCATAGGGTTCCAAACGGCGGATGAGAGCTTGCAGATCATCCTCCTTTGTTGGGTTGAGAGTCTGGTCCCAGTAGGAGACTTTGATGTCTTTGATGGGATCGACATGCTTGGGACTGATTTGAGCATAGTCGTCTAGGACCTGTGGGAGGGCGTGGAAGGTAAGCAGGTTTCTCTGGAAAGTCGACGGGACTTGAGTAACTCCAGCGCGAGCATCACCGTATGAGACGCTGATTCCGGACTTTCAGCTCTCGAGCGGTTGCCTTTACTTACTGCTACTCTCTTGACAGTCTGGCTTGCGGACATGGTGGTATAAGGTAGAGGTAGTTCTACGATCTTGTGGAAGCAGAGGCTGTGAGGTTCTCGAGACACGCGATGGCATCAAGCTCAATATCCCGATATGGACTTTTTCTTCTTTTATTCTGCAGAGAGATATGTGAAGCCCAACTGCCGAGTGGTTATGCTATAGAGACCGCTTCCAATAGGTCAGGTATGCATTGATGAGAGCTCGTGAAGCTCGAGGATAGAATAGTGGGGCCATGATCCGATATCGGCCACCACTCGTATCCCAGTCCATCCAACAATACAATTATACAAACACAGAACAAGATATCCCTAGTCGTCTCATGTCTCATGCTCCCTCTGACTGGCGTCAGCAATCTCTCGCTTCACCTGCAACAGCCGTTCATGCATGTGCAATAGCCTCTCCTTGTCCGCCGGCGGCAGTCTCTCGCCTCTCCTCTGGATCGCTTCCAGCTCATCAAATAGCTTCACATATGCAGGGTACCATTCATCTCGGAACTTCCGGGCCAGGTTCACGCCTTGCGCGAAACTCATGCGACCACCAGCGCTTGGAGATGTAATGAAATTGGGACGATCATGGTCCGAGTTGCTGCTTCCTGCGCTGATGGAGTTCTGTGAATGGGAGGAGCTCGACTCCGTCTTGCGGTGTTTAGTGGTGGCGATGCCGTCTTCATCCTGGGGAGTGTCCATGGCCTTTCGCTTGATGCCGTTCTCATGCTTGTGCTTGGGGCCACTGGCAGTAGATGACACGTCTCTTCCCGTGCCAGCATTGCCGTTCATCGACGCCGAGTGTCGAGCGTGACTGTTCGTAGCTGACTTGCCCAGACCCACGCCCGGCTTGTCGCTGTTCGATGATGAGTTGCTTGTGATGGTATCGTGCCGTCTTCGTATGCCGTCAGCGTTGGATATGCCGAGTCCCTTGGGAGTGTCTGCGCCAGGCCGACCTCGTTGCATGGAGACGTCGGAGGCCACGCGGGGCCGGGCAGCGCCCAGCGGTGAAGGGGCAGTCGGGCGGTGATTCGGCTTGGCGGGATTGGGGCTCAGCTGGCTTCGCTGTTGCGGAGCAGGTGCGTGGAGGCCATTGGGAGTGCGCTTGCCAGGCGGCGCGGGCTTCGATCGAGCGGCGGCAGCGGCGGCCGCGCTGGATCTTGCCGCGGGCGTGCCTGCCTTGGATGGCTTTGCCACCACCGGGTTGGTCGCCGCTGCTCGGGAGGCTGCCGATTTCAACGGGACGCGTTTGTCCGGGACATCGGCACTGCTGGTCGATGCGGATGCGGACGCGGATGCTGCCATGGCTTTCGGTTTGGGTTTCGGCTTGGCAGCTGCGTTGGTGACGGGAGCGCGTTTGGTCGCTGCTGCTGCTTTCGCCGGCTGTGTAGTAGTACTGCTGCTCACGTCGCCGCCGCCGCCAGCTTCATCCTCACTTGAGCTCTGCACCAGCTCTGCCGACTTGATCTTCGGGTTGTTCTTGGCCGTCGTGGCTGCCGCCGTCCGCGCTCGTTTCACCGGCCGGCTTTCCTTGTCACTGTCTGCTTTGGCTGCTTCTCGTTCTTTGCGCTTCTTGTCTTTGGCGTCTTCAATCGCTCGCTGTTTCGGGTTCTTGGCCAGCTTCTTCATCAAGTCACTCTTTGCTGATGCTACTTTGGGCGTTCCAGCGCCCAAGCGAGGCGTACCAGCCACACTGCTGCCCCCAGTTCTGTCGTCGCCATCGCCGGCCAGCATCGGGCTCGCTCCCACATTCGTAGGGGCGCCAATATGGAGCTTCGACAGGTATTCTCCCTTGTTCCTTCTGTCCTCTGGCAGCAGCATTTGCCAAATCTTCTCTTCTTTTCCAATTCTCTGTCTGTCGTACGCTCTTACTGCGTTGTCTATAGCGGCCTGTCGCTCCTCTGGTGTGCTGTACCCGAAGCTGTACACATCTAGCTCTTTGAATGCTCTGTCCGTCAGCCCCATCTTCTTTCCTTCCGCCGGCTTTCCTATCTTTGACAAAATCTCCTCGACGTCTGCTTTCGGTATGTGTGTTCTCTGCGTGATTTCTTCCGGGACCAATGGCTCGATGGCAAGAAGGTGTATCAGCGGTTTCCTCATTGCCTTCAGTCGTAGTGCGGGGTCGTTCGAGGGCACTGAGGTCAGCGCAGCACCCGGTCGCGGCGTGTCGGACGCGCTGAGCGATGGGCTCGCATGCTGCGAGCCGGACAGGCCGCGTCGATGTGCATACTTCTGGTCTCGATTGGCCTCGAACCGGTTCTTGGGCGTGCCGATTAACGAATTCGTGACAGTCACCGACTTTGCAGCCTTCTCCTGGTGGTATGATGCGAGACTGTTCTGCAGAGCTGCCAATGCTGCATCGGCTCCTAAGCTCTGCTTCCTTGTGGGCACCTTCAGCTCCGCCCGCAGTCCTACAGCGCCCGCGAATGTCAGATCGGTCAATGAGCCCGTCGCAGCGGAGAATAATTCGTGCTTGAAGGCCTCTGGAGATATGGTCAAGTCGATCGACCGCGTTCCGAGGCGTATTCTCTGCGACCGCTGTCAGCTCAATGGACATGATGCCTTTCAGTGGTATCCTCCTACAGGAGTGGTCCCGTTGACGAACGACAGGCCGCCAGAGGCAGCCGATGATTTCTTCACATCCTCCAGTAAGTCCTCGCTGAGCTTGAACAAGACCGCTGGCGTTGCACTTTGTTTCGGGCCGGCGTCTCCACGAGGGATCCCGTGAAGTGTGAGGCCACTCGCGGGCATGGCAGTCACCGACATTGCTGTTCCCACGGCTGGTATGCTATGGTGTTTTTCTCGCACGGGAAGATTGCAGACTGGGCCAACAAAGGAGCCATATGCTTGCTTTGCTGTACGCCACAAACTGGGTACAATGAGCGAACTGCTGATAATATCAAGGCCATGACGTTTCCTCCGCTGAACTCACCCAACAACAGCTAGTAGTGGTGGTGGTGTATGCTGCTGCAGCAAGACATTTCCAACGTCCCGTGGTGGATGTCCCAGACAGCGTCACGACGGGGGAAGGGTGTGTGGGTGTTGCAGGCTGCACACACGGTGACAGCGAGTGGGTGTATGGCCTGAGACAATGAGCAGCGTGCAGCGTGTGGTGTGGAAGGCGGGCGAGGCACAGCAAGACTCGCAGCGTACAGCGTAGGTTACACGCGCTAGCAGTCCAGCCAGGCAGGCTGAGCCAGCAAGCAGACAGGCATCGAGTGGGAGTGGAACCCCAAGACGTCGAATGGCACAGGGCGAGGCCCCTACCTCCTAGGCGCGCGCGGGCGTGTGCACTGCTTGTTTTACGCTCGGGCTCTACGGAGGTATTCGCCGGCGACCAGTACCACAGATGGCGACCGGATGGGTGGCTCACCAAAGCATAATTCTCTGTATACGAACCTAATGTGTTTCAAGTACTGCATTGTGCGTTTTTTCTGAGATAATGCACTTTACTACTATGTACTACAGGAGGTACTACTCCCTCTGCTGCGGCTAGACATTCAGCAGGAAGAAAATGCTCGTTTTTAAATGTGCACCTGAATAAGCAAGAAACTGTGTGCCGCTTCTATATACATGGCTCGTACGGCTAGAGACGCCTGTCTCCCTTAGGTAGGTAGGTAAGGTAGACACCAACTGCAGGTCGGTCGGTACAGGTATTAAGAGGTATGTAAGGTAGCTTCCATTCGGCTACCTTGACCGTTTCCAGAAATACCCCAGGTCAGGTAGGTCCAACCTATGTAGGCAGGCAAGGTATGTCAGGTCGGTACATGGCATCTCGGCTACATATGTAGGATCTAGAATCTAGATCCCCCAATGCAGAAGGATAAGGAGGTACTAACAAAGAAAGAATTAAAGGAAGCACAAAACAAAACACATCTACCTAATAGGGTAAGACGCAAGAGTAGGGTAGGTACCCCCTTGGGTCTTGGATTGGGGACTTTTTGTCGATGAGGATATGTTACTTGTTGTTACCTATTACTGCTGCTGCTACTGTACTTTTTTACTTGAGATTGTTTGTTGGTTGTTGGTTGTAGATAGGTAGGGTTTCTGGTACGAGAAGACTTGCTGTTGCAAAGAGGAGAAGTAGGTAGGAAGGGGAAGGGAAGGGAAGGGAAGGGAAGCGAAGGAAAGGGAAGGGGAAGGGAAGGGAAGGAAAGTGTAGGGATATGAAGAGAATACGATAAGTAAGGTATCTACCTACCTGATTCTGTCGAGATCTTCTTGATTCGGGCATACCTACATGTATACAATGAATGAATGAATGAATGAATATACGGTAGGTAGGTGAGTAAGGTACTTGACCTTCTACGCTGCTTCTAGTATGCTTTGTAGTAGTCTCGATACGGAATTGCTCTCTCGCTTTGACCGCCTACCTTCTTCTACCTTCCGCCTTTCTAAGACTTCTGAGTTCAGCTTGTCCTGTCCTTGATTATAAAGTTTAGAGAATGAGCGCTTTTTGTACGAAGAGGGAGGGATTCTTCCTCTTCTTCTTCTTTAGCAGGTTCAAGAAAGCCGCATTTTTCTTTCTTTACCTACCTTCGGTATCTCTCTAGCAATCTCAAGAGGAGTCTGTACCTGAACTTCTTACTAGCCTCCAGAAGGTACCTCGAACTGTATTGCCAAGCCGGTATCCTTCTTCCTGCAAGGGCGTTGGAACGTTGGAGAACGAGGTACCAAGACATGGTGTCTTAGGGCTGCGGGCGCGCTTAGGATACCTGAAACTGGATAGTGTTGTTCACTACCACCGGAGCATTCATTGCCTACCTTACTTTTACCTAGGGAGGTACCTAGAAGAGGAGGAGGAGGAGGAGAGCGGACGGAAGGGAAAAACGGATAATCTCGAAGCGAAATTTTTGTCGGAATAATTATTGGAAAGGAATTGCTATCTACCTACTACAGCGATATACATCAACAGACGGGAGAGACGCACGTAGTAGAGAACATGTCATGAACAAACGGTGTCTCGGCTACAGCTACCTCCCCGCCAAGTCGAACTGGCGCCACGCTTTTTCCAACAGCTCTTTGGTAATAATAATAATGATGGAAAAAGAAAAGTCAAAAAAAGAGTCGGGGGCGGGGCGGAGCGGAGCGGTCTGGTAGTAGGTGGCACTTGACCGTGCTCGTTCGGGGTTTGGTACAGCAAAAGTGAAACCTTGTAGGGCGTATGTGTGCGTGCGTGTGTGCGTGTGTCGGAGTAATACTGCATCGAAAGTCGGGGAACTGTCTCTCTCTAATCCATCGCTCGGTGGAGTAGGTGGTTCCAATTCACTTGCTGTATCCACTGCCATTTCCCGGTTGATTATTATTACCATCATTACATATATGTATCTGCAATTGAATTTGGAACCAATACTTCAGGTATGGTAAGGTATTCTAATCCTCTAGGCAAATTGGTGTGAAGCACGGAGACACAGATCGGCCGCCCGCCCGCCTAGTTTTCGGGGCTACCTAAGGTACTTTACCTACTAAAATGCCACGAGGAGATGTGCGAGCTACTCCTTTGCTACCAGCCTAGGAGGTATGCCCGCTCCTACCTAATTCATTCATTCATTCATTCATTCATTCATTCATCTACTCTAATTTGCACGGGTAGGGGAGGGGAGGGTGGAGACACTTCTATGTTCGAGTCTGGCTTGTTCGGTACGGGAACATGCATGGGCACTAAATCACTAGGAAGGTTGATCAGAAGGTTGAAAGTATTATTACGAACCGGCAAATCCTCCCAAATGTATATATCCCCGTTTGGCACCGTTTTTTCGTTGTGTGGTGACTTGTGAATGTATAGCAGTTTCTCTGAGAAGTGCAGTTGTCATTCACTTACTACTTACTACTTACCTTGCTCTTTGTTGTTGATGAGGCACTTGAAGATATTGGAGAGAGGAGGGGGGGAATAGATCGGATCTGACTTTACTGATGAATGATGATGATGGATGATACCTGAATGATGATGATGATGATAATGTCCAAGACATTCCAAGCAAACTGAGAAAAAGGCCAAGATTATTAGCAAAAAGACTGGGACGACCAGATGGGGAAGCCAATTGAGGTTTGAGTTGGGTATAACCATCTTCGACCATGTCAGCACTCTCTTATTCAGAAATACCTTGTACCTGGTATGTATGTGTGTACACCCACTTTTACTATAAACACAGAACAAGAAGATGTTGTTGTTGTTGTTGTTACAAAGCTGGAATAGAAAAAAAAAAGACAGCCTTATCAGAGCCGAACTCGCCTGTGTCACCACAGAGGCCAGGATGTCGTCTCCTCTATCGCCCTATCTACTCCATATCACAACATGATCCAGTAGTGCTGTAGTACTGTAGTAGAACAACAAGACATGTAAGTCTCTTCGTCCTTGGGATTTTCCCATTTTCCGTTTCCATTTCCTACACCAGTCACAAGAGAAGAGGTAGAAAGGGAAGAAAATAAAAACGACAATGATTCCTCTCCAGACACGCTTGCGCAATGCCATTCAAGTTCATCGTCCCACCGAACAAGCAGAATTAGAAGGATCAGGACTCAATTATGGAAAATGGTCCAACATCGACCTCGAACCCACTCCTCCCTCGCAACGCAACTGGTCTCCCTGGTACTACTTCGCCTTCCAATTCAGCATCGCCTTCTCCCCGACCACCTACAACATCGGCTCCACCCTCTTCTCCATCGGCCTGACCTGGTGGCACATCATCCTCGCCGCCTTTGTCGGAACTCTGCTCTGCTGCATCATCCTCTACACCAACGCGCGCGGCCCCCTCTTCTACCACATCGGATTCCCCGTGTACGCGCGAATTTCCGCCGGAATTTACGGCTCCCTCTTCTTCGTGTTCATCCGCGCTGTCGTCGCTGTGTTTTATATGGGGACGCAAACGTATTATGCTAGTCGATTGATGGATGTCGCTCTGCGATGTGTCTTTGGACATCAATGGACCGATATCCCCAATCACTTACCCCCCTCTGCAGGGATTTCGACGTCGCAAATGGTAGCGTTTTTTCTCACATGGTTGCTGCAATTTCCGTTTGCGTGGCTCCATCCGAGTAAAGCCGGGCCGCTGTTTGTGGTGAAATCGGTCTTGTCGCCAACAGCGTACATTGCCACGATGATTTGGGCGTTGGTGAAATTTGGAGGTGTCAATCTCAATTTGGGAAAGGGAAAGACGACGACGGGCGGCGCGGCGTTGGGTTGGTCGTTTATGAAAGCGATTAATACCGTCGTTTCGGGCGTGGTGCCGCCTATGGTGAATATTGCGGATTTGGCTCGCTATGGTCAGCGGCCGAGTGATGTGATTCCCTTGACGATTGGTCTGTTTCTCAGTAAACCCGGAGTCATCATTCTAGGCCTCTTCACGACTGCCGCCGGAGCAAAGCATTTTGGAGTGGCGAATTGGAATCTATGGGACTTTTATAGTCTGGTATTGGTGAGTTATAAAATCAATCCTACCTCCTTTCCAAATCCATCCACATACTTACTCTCCCACCAACAGGACGAATTCTGGTCCCCCTCAGCCCGAACCCTCATCTTCCTCGCCTCCCTCATCCAATCCTTCTCAACAATCGTCACCAACATCTCCAGCAACGCCATCCCCGTCGGCTGCGACCTCTCCGGTCTCTTCCCCCAATACTTCACCATCACGCGCGGGATGATTCTCTGCCATTTACTCTGCTGGCCCATTGTCCCCTGGCTCCTCGTCAATTCCGCCCAAAATTTTCTCACATTTTTGGGCTCCTATCTCTGCTTCATTACGCCCGTCGTGGCAATTATGCTCGTGGATTATTTCTTCGCGAGAAAAGGGAATGTGCATATTCCGTCTGTGTATCGAGCGGAAAAGGGTTGTCCGTATTATTACACATATGGGGTGAATTTTCGGGCCTATGCAGCGTGGATGGTGGGTGTGGGGTTGGTGATTTCGGGAATTCGAGGCGCGATTGAACCGGGGAGCATTAGTGATGTGGTGGTGAATATTTATAATTGTGGATTTGTGCTGTCGTTTACGGCGGCGGGAGTCACGTATTATGTGCTGTGTCGAATTTGGCCGGTGCAGATTTTACCGAGAGGAGTTGCAACAAGAAGAGCAAGGTATGAGGGGGAAGAAGAAGAAGAAGAGGAGGAGAAGAGTCTACGGCGGGAATATATGGTGCATACAGAGGGGTTTTTGGTGGATGATGTGCCTTTGCCCGGGTATATCAAGGATAAGATGGTGTTGGTGGGAGAGGAAGTTGTTGCTGCTGCTGCTGATTCTTCGCCGGTTCAAGAGGTTGATGGGCACTTGAAAGAGAAGTTTTGATTCTCTCTCTCTTTCTTTGCTTGTTGTTTTGGGAAAGAATAGAGAACAGAGTAAACAGCATCTGCCAAGAGTCCAAAAGTACAGAGAGAGGTACCTATCTTGCAACTTTTCTAAATCGTCGACGAGCTCACTAACCAATCCGTCCCATGATTTCCTTCCATGCTGTGATAATCCATAAACGACTGATACTCGGGCATAGTTCCATTACCATTACCATTACCATTATTATTATTATTATTATTATTATTGGCGGCGGCCTCGCCGCTCGCACCATTGACGCCAGCATGATCCACCCCTGGCGCAGGCGGCAGTCGGGGCATATTGAAGAAGTCAAACACGTCCAGATACTCGAGCTCATTGGGAGCAGGAGTGCGAGCGGGCGTGACGGAGGAATTGTTCACCTGCTGCTTCGCACCGAAGAATTGACGCGGTTGCCGAGAAATCAAAAAATCCAAATCATATGCGCACCGACGCATGTCAGCGAGAATCCTCACGGTACTGGGGGTCTCGCGTACACCGCTCGCCGGCACCGGCGCGCGTTCGGACTCGCTGTATTCGTCCATGACCCGTTGCAGGAGAGTCGCATATCGCTCAGCGACTTTCCAGTAGTAGCCCATCTCTCGCAACGTGTCGATGAGGGGTTGTATTGCAGGGTTGACCTGGTGATCAATGGTGGAACCATGTACAAGCAGGAGTCGGGCCGCCACCCAGAGACTGAAGGCAAACGGCGGTCCCAGCTTGGTCAGCATCTGATTGTTGCGGACATAGGTGCATAGAGCGCAGATGTCTTCGACGGCAGTATGGCATCGTTGACTGGCGGAAAAGGATGGTGTGAAGATGGGCGACCGTGTTGTGGGGTATGCGGCGGAGGAATGCAGTCGGATCACGGTACTGCGATAGTGCTTACGTTAACCACAAAAGTCCGGTGCAGGCCGACGCATTGGATACCATAGGTGCAGGTAGGGCTGTGACGCGGGGAAGTATGTACTTACGTATGATACGTGATATGCAGCATGATCCAGATGCAGTTGACGACCGTGTTGGACCCATTCGAGTTGAACAAGCGAGACATGTTGCCATACTCGCTGGGGAGGCTGAACTTCCATTGATTGAGTTTCCCATCCAGCTGACGGTACTCTTGCTGCCACTGCTCGACATCGGACAACGCGCTAATATCGACAGGCTTCTTCAAGAAGCGATGTATCTGCGATAAGATGCCAATGATCTCGATATAGTAGCTGAAGGAGCCGAGATTCTCTGGCTGATTCATCTCGCCCAGGTGGTGCTGTACGCCTTCCATAGTCTGGAACCATCGCGTATCAACGGGCTGATTTCGCGCAAAGAGGTCGTCACGACAAGGCAGCTTGCGATCAATCTCTCTATCGTCCAGTGCAAAGTCAAAGGCAGTCGCAATCGTGGCGTAGCGATCTAACAGGTAGACCATCCAGAGAAGCCGTCTCCGACTTTCATCCTCGATGAAGGACTTGGGCTCCGGCAGGACCATCGCACGCAGCGTGTAGATGGAGGGGAACAGAGGAGCGACGGACGTCGAACTCGTCTCCACCGCGAGTCCCAGTTGTACCACGCTTCTGGTAATCAAGGCTAACAGGTTCCATCCGGGCGGTCCATTCGAGCTGCCTACGGTATCGAGTGCTAGTATCACGAGAGCCTGGAGCGCCTTGACGGAGCTGTTCTCGAGACCATATAACAGTACCTTTTGCTTCGACACGGTGTGGTACCGCTCTCGAGCTTGGTCGCTTAAGCGAGGATCTGTTGAGAATCGTAAAGTGGTCGCCACAATCGCATGGAGGAGAACTCGATCCGCCTCCTCGAGGGCATTGGTTCCGAATAGCGATTCGACAGTACTTCGTCGATGTAAGATAGGGCACCAGGTATTGATGTGGTTGAAGAACAGACCCGTCAATGCATAGAGAAGGTCGTACGGCGGGAAGTCTTGATCCTGAGACACTGCCTTCATCGCAGCATCGTGACCAGCAGTGACTGAAATGTTTAGACTGGGCGACTCCAGTGGCGGGTTGGAGGGCGCATATATGTCAGCTGCAGTGGTAGAAGGCAGATGAATGGAATGTTGCGAGGCACGGTGTGGTTGCGATGCTTGCGTCTGAGGTAGGTTAGTATCAATCGATGCAATATCTGTCGATTGAAGGGAGCTATTCGTACTGGGTTCATGCCTTCCTGTGCCTGGAGCCGGTTGTACTGTATGGCGGCGGCAGTAGGATACATGTCCGGCGTCTGCATGAACAAGGCCGTGTTCGAGGCATGTTGAGAGTGGACACTCGCCGGAGAGGCTTGAGCATGAATCTGCGACTGTAGTCCCGGTAGAGCATTGGCGACTTGCTGCAAGACTTGTTGCTGCGTCGCGATGATGGTTTCGAGTTTATCTAGCCCATCGTTCTAGTGTCAGATCAGAGAGCACTACCCTTTGCGCCAGACACCATTCACACCACATCATGGGCATACCGAGACGTGCTTCGAGCTCTCTGCCATAGCCCGCACGCAGGCCGGGCTTCTTTCGTTCTTTGTATTCGCAGACTTGACTGTTGCGGACACACCAACCACAGCTAGGCTGGCCGCGATCGCATTTCACCTGGAAACGCGGTTAGTTGAGGGCAGTATTCGGTCTTCTTGGAAACCTGCTGCAAGTGTCGGCCAGACCGCGGAAAAAACAAATACCGCGTGGTGGCGTCGGCGGCCTCCCACGTGGTATTCGTGGATTTAGGTAGTTCGTTCTGACTACCACAGCTTCTGCAAGAATGAAGAATAAGGTAATCATGAATAATGCGCAACGCAACCCACACACACACGTCGACGGTACTACTACCGACATACCTTTCTGCTCTTGCACAGCTCGCACGACACGCTCATCGGCCGTTTCCGCTTCTTGGAGCCATCGGCGTCGACCTCGTCGTCCTCGTTGCCGCTCCAGTCCTCACCATCGTCCTTCTGGTCTTCGACACTATTATGGTTGTGGTTGCTGGGCGAGGTGCCGTTGGTCGACACGGCGCAGTTGCGAGGCGTCGAGCTCATCGTGACTCGGCTGAAATTGCAACGAGAGAGGCGGGTGCTGCTTGACCGAGATTTTGTACTATTTCGCATCATTTCACCCCGCACCGAGGCCAACTGCGGTGAGCTAGGACAGGGTCCCAGCGAATCCACACCCGTGTGTTTGTTTTCCTCCAGTAATACCATGGCCCGGCTGTTCGAATTGTCGGCACATCGTCCTTGCGTAGCTCTGGTAGATGCGTCCCAAACAACCCAGGTCAGGTCAGGTAGGTACAGGTAGCGCAGGAGATGCACGATCAAAAGCTGAAATGAGCGCCGCACACTGTTCCATGTCCACTTTCCCTTGCCCCTCTTGCTTCCAACAGCACTCCCATCTTTGAGATTCCTTCGTCGATCTGCTTACCTTCATAGATACATACAGGCTGCCTTCGCAGTGACTTGTGAAAATATCTTAATCGGTGTGACCAGGGAGGGCTACAGTACAACAACAACAACCACCACAATGGCAAACAAAAGCAGCGTGACACGCTTCCCCAGGATCAAGGAGATCAAGACCTTCATCATCCAGGGTGTGGGCTCGGGGGGTGATTATCACAATGTGAAGGGTGGCCATTGGTTGATTGATTCCAAGATCTCGACGCCAATGTCTGGCTATGAGGCATATCGTACCTCGCGGACCAGCTGGGGCATCAACGTGCTCGGATCCTTTTGCGTGGAGATAGAGGCAGACGATGGCACGAAAGGCTTCGCGACCGGTTTTGGTGGACCTCCAGCGTGCTGGCTGGTCGCTGAACACTTTCGCAGGTTCCTGATTGGTGCAGGTGAGCTACTAATATTGTGGTCAGAGAGGCGACGATGTTCGTACACTGATGCAGTATAGATCCGCGCGATACAAACCACCTGTTCGAACAGATGTACCGGGGGTCCATGTTCTATGGCCGCAAAGGTCTCCCCGTTGCCGTCATATCGGTCATCGACCTCGCGTTGTGGGATCTCGTGGGCAAGATCAGAAACGAGCCAGTATACAAGCTGATTGGTGGCGCTACGCGGGAGAGGCTGAACTTCTATTGTACGGGCCCAGAGCCAGCTTCCGCGAGAGATGCGGGCTTCACTGGTGCAAAGGTAGCACTTCCCTACAGTCCAGGTGAAGGTCCGGAGGGCATGAGAAAAAACATCGAGTATCTGCGAAAAAAGAGGGCTGAAGTGGGCCCGGAATTTCCCCTACGTGTGGACTGCTACATGAGTCTGAATGTTCCATATACAATAGAGCTGGTCGAGAAGTGCAAGGATCTGGACATTGACTGGTGGGAGGAATGTCTCTCTCCTGACGACTTCGATGGCCACGCGCTGATCAAGGCGGCCCATCGGACGGTCAAGTTCACCACCGGCGAGCACGAGTATTCCCGATATGGCTTTCGCAAACTGATCGAAGGCCGCAATATTGACATTCTGCAACCCGATGTCATGTGGGTGGGAGGTTTGACCGAGTTGCTGAAGGTGTCTGCGATGGCGGCAGCATACGACATTCCGGTGATACCTCACGCGAGTGGCCCCTACTCGTACCACTTTGTAGTCTCGCAGCCGCACAGCCCATTCCAGGAGTATTTGGCGAACTCGCCCGATGGCAAGAGCGTGCTGCCCGTTTTTGGCAATCTGTTCACCAACGAGCCCATCCCCACCAATGGCTTTCTGGATGTATCCGTTCTGGACCTACCTGGATTTGGCCTGGAGCTCAACCCTGCGGCGCCTCTGATCGACGCCGCCGGTATACTCAACCCATCACCATCACGATCTCTGCCGGCGCCGGAGCAAGAGCACCCGGACCGGACTATCAACGGGTCGTCCGCATGAGCTGGGCGTTGCGTGAATAGATGAAGAGTCGATCAGCGCGGTCAGATGCGCATGATGGGATATTGGATGGATGGTCGGACTGGGGCTGGGAGCACATGGTGATAGCGCGCGCGCAAGTACCTGTGGTGTGTGCAGGAATTGCTTATATAACGGTGGAAGGAGCAGAAATGCACAGTAGGGTCACACTCGCATCTCTCTCAGTACCTACTGCGTGAGGTCCCATGTGTCTGTGGAGGGCTGGTGCAGCCGACTCGCACATGCATTGATGGCAGAGTGAAGGTAAGTAATAATGCCGAATGCATGAGGTGATGCAGATTGCCTGAGTAGGAGCCTCCTGGTAGGTACCCACATGTACCTAAGGTAGGTAGTAATCATCACGAGTGCGTGGCTGAAGTAAGTGAGTGACTGCGTTCACTTGTGCCTCTCGTGGTCGAGATAAGGATCGTTGATGTCGACCGTGTCCAGCTCCACGGTCCAGGTGGCTTGATGGATGCCAATGGAGCGATTAGCGTGTCTTACGGCGCTGCTCGAAGCGAGCGCGCGCTAAAACTATTCGAGAGTGTAGTAGACCTATCTCAGCCGCAACTGAACTTGGGGACTTCCCGTTCTAGCTGGCGGGCTGGCAGAACGGGACTATGTGTCAGCATGACGTCAATGCCAAGGCCGAGAAGCGAGTCGCCAACGCCTTTTTCGCTCAGCTACAGGTACTCTACTGTACATCTCGCTGACGTGTTCACGGGTCGGTGTACCATTGAATTGAGTTCAGGTGCGAGGGGCACGTTCCACTTCGCCAAGTCACCCTCGCTGCACCATACTTTGGCTTTGCGCTAGCATTTCACGTGACTGATGGTACACTATACTTATAAGCTCTAGAATCCACACTGGATTTCCTGTTTCCTCTTTTCTTAAACCACAACCACGACGAGGAAGCTACACTAGAAAGCAATTAATTCGCGAACCGATTCCTGAATTAAATCACCAATAAGCTAATCGAGAACGGAGCGAGAGAGGGCTAAGGAGAGCAATCAATTTGGGAAATAATTTACGAATCAATTCCCTCCTCGACCGTAAGTTACTAAACCTTTGTTATCTTAAGTACTAAGTAGAAGGCTAATTAATTCAGAAATCGATTCCGGCGCAATTCGTCTACCTTGATCGTTTACGGCCAATAGTAAGTAATTATTTCTTAAAAAGATTGCTAAATGATTTCGCGAAATATTTCATAGATTATTTCAGGAATTATTTTAGGTAATTTGTGGTTTT